>NW_026848147.1:249856-715630 GCF_030411735.1 Phialemonium atrogriseum
GGCGCTATAAATTTTACAAGCTGGGTTGGGCTTTTTTTTCCTTCTTGAAAAAAACCCGCTTTTTTTTTTCATAATATGGCCTTTTTCCCTTTTAAAACCCTTCCCCCCCCCCCCCCCCCCCCAAAAAAAAAAAAAAAAAAAAAATTCTGATATCTCTCTGTGAGAGGGGATGGCCATCCCTGACCCCTAACTTGGTTTCCCGTGGAACCACCCCGAACCGAAACTCCCCAATAAACTCGCTCTGGGAAACATGATTTACGGTACAGATTAATCACTAAGAAACGGGCGTTAGAAATCGGCGTGCTGATGATGGCCACCCAGAGCCTTGTTTCCAAGACTAGAGACAGCTGTAGCAAGCGCGAGGGCTTAAAATCCGCGTGCTTGTGTCACCCCATCATGTTGAGCAACATCACGTAGTCCCATGGGGCTGGGGTGGGTGCGGTGTGACTCCGGATGGATCGGATCTTGTTTTCGAGTTTGGAGAATCCCGATGGCTTGACAGGGGGAGATGATGGTGTGGAAAGAAATACAAATGGCACCTGCATCGCCTAGGAACCTGGGATTAGGAGACGGTTCGCCCCCTTCATCTCACGGGACTCCTCTGCCACAAGTGACTTGGAATACTACAGCTGACGTCTTCCTCGCCAAGATGGTATCTGCAAGCGCGAACCTGACACAACTCTTCCGCACCTACATCACAGCTCTGCACATTCTCCATTACCATGGCGTTCTCGATGCATATGGCCATGTCGGCGTCCGGAATCCCAACAACGCATCCACGTTCTTCCTATCTCGCAACCTCGCGCCCGCTCTCGTGAGCTCTCCTTCCGACATTGTGGAGTACCGCATCTCGGACGCCGAGCCAGTGCGGCCCGATGCGCCCAAGGGGTTCATCGAACGATACATACATAGCGAGATCCTGAAGCGGTTTTCGGGGATCAATGCTGTGGTTCACAGCCATTCGCCCATCATGACCTCGTTCAGCATCAGCCATGTTCCGCTGAAACCGGCGATCCATCTGGCCGGGTTTCTAGGTGACCATTCTCCCGTCCCGTGCAACAAGTAGTCGTCCCCTCATGATCTGACTGTCGGCGCAGGAGAGGACATTCCCGTTTTCGACATCTCAAAATACTATAACGCGACGGATATACAGGATCTTCTCGTCCGAAGCGTCCCGCTTGGGGCTGCGCTAGCGAGAGTATTCTCGGACGGGAGCGCGAGGCGTAGGCTGCCGGATCACTATGTCGTTCTGATGCAGAGCCACGGCTTCACCACCTGTGCCGAGGACCTGGAAACGGCCGTGTTCCAGGCCATCTACTCGCAGAACGACGCGACCGTGCAATCAGACGCCCTTGGGATCAATGCCGCATACCGTGCTGAAGGCAACGATCGCCTTGCCGGGCTCGTCTATCTCACCGAACGCCAGACCAGGGATAGTTGGGAAACGGATCGGGGAACCATCGACAGGCCGTGGGCGCTGTGGACTAGAGAGGTCCAGGTCTCGCCGCTCTATGTCAATACAATAGACTAGGCCAACTCCGTCCTGCTGTGGCCTTTATGCACCCATGTACCCCTGAGAGGCCTCACACTTCTGATGGGCATGTCGAAAATTGACAACGATGGTGGGTGGGATGAAGGTCAGAGTGGTGAAAACACAAGATAACGCAGCAAGGGTTTCCATCATGTGGTTTTGTTTTCTCACAAGAGCCTACTATGATGAACTGGTTCCAAAGGCTCTCCAATTATCGTTTTGGGATGCCCTTCTCGAGTTGCACATGTATAGATCTCGAGTGAGGACCAAGCAGCTATTTCCAATGGGACAAATAATTCAACGTTTAGCACAAGCAATAATCGCAAGTCCAAGTAACAAATTCGAGTCAAATCCAATCAAGTAAGGGTAAGTTCGTTACCAAGTTTTGGAGCTTGTCTCTGCGGGCAGGGCAGTTGGCTATTCTCGCAGGGGCGGGCTGCCACAGCAAACATCTTTAGACAGTTGGAGCATGAAAAACCAGCTGCCAGCCACGGAACAAGAGACTACGACGCAATGGCGATGGCAACAGCAACAGAGACGGCGACAGCAAGAGTGCTTTAGCAGTAGTGACAGCGACGGCTAGCCAAATGCCCCCGCCCTAACAGTTAAATGCCCTTGCCTGAATAGCTGAATGCCCCTGCCCGCGGAGAGTTTTGGGCTTGCGTACATCACGTGATATATCACGTGGATATCGATTTCCTATACTATAATTGAACAACTCTCTCCTCTCCTCTGAACTACCTACATATCACAACACCGTTATCCAGTATTCTGACCAAGACTCTCGCCCGCACGTCTTTGGGGGGTTCGGGGAACCTCGGTGACTCAACAATTTTTTCCTGGTAGTCGCTGCCAAGCAGCGACTTGGTGGTGACACGCGCGCGCCTCATAAACTTGGATAGGCTCATTGCGGGTAGATTGAAAGGGGCAGCTGGATTGGTCTGATCTATTTGCACGCTTCGCATGGGCTGCCTTGATGCTTGTCAAGAGCTTCATCAATGGATGCAATCCACTGCAAATAAAGCACGGAAACCTATTTCTTGCCCTTTCCCTTACCACCTTTCCGTTTTTGGCGCTGTTTTGCCCCGACCATTCCGACGCAAAGTCTCACGCAAAAGCACTCTAAGTAATTCCGTGTTGTTCATGTTCTCGATGTCATAGCCGCCATCCTCAGTCTCATCCTCCTCCGCCGTTCGGATCGCCTTGCGCGTTTTCTTCTAAACCTTTGCGTAATAGCTTTGGCCCGGAACTTGATCGCTGCGCCCATCATATCCTTAACGGCGTTGCGCGATCCGGCCGGAATGGGGGGGCAGGTGTGGTTCCCGCTTGCGCAGGCGATGCAAGGGGTGGCAATCTTGCCTAGAAATAAACGGTCAGCTGGGAATGGCGCAGTGCCTCCGCTTCCTCTTGCTATTTCTAGCAAGAGCAATAGCAATAGACAGCAACGGCAATAGCGATACACAGCAACGATAATAGCGATAGATAGCAACGGCAATGGCGATACACAGCAACGGCAGTAGCGATGGACAGCGACGACAGCGACAGCTATAGCGACGGCAGCCGCAACTGTAGTTGTTTCCAATGTACTGACTGCCTGCCTGCGGAGCAACTGGCGCATCCCCACTGGAGAAATCCCCGTTTCAAATTTAAGCGCAAGGCAGAGTTTCTCAGTGCATCTCAGCTCCTGAATTTCTATGGCGGTGGAGGTTCAAAGAACGCAACTCCAAGGAAAGAAACCAGAAGACAGAGAAGGAGATGCCAACAACAATCTATACTTGTCTAGCGAGAGTGACGATGACGATATTAGCATGAAGGATACAGCATCTTATCTCTGCGGGACTTAGGATTATTCTCTGGGAGTAAGAAGATGAAGAAGGCGACAGATGTTGAGCAAAGACACTGCCATTGATGACAAGACGGTATCAAAACTTAAGGAGGATTTGCTACATGGTATTTCGAAGCATCTGGCGGTCTGCCTGGAGGTAATTTGACATGGCATTGCTAGGACATGACAAGCCAAGTTTGTAAGAGGTTGTCAGGAGAATAGGCGGCTTCTTAAGAGGCAGATATGGCATGGGAATTTCTCTGCAGGCATGCGCCATTTGCTCTGCAGGCATGCGCCATTTGCTCTGCAGGCAGGTGGCAAGTTGGCAACAGCTGAATTACTGTTACTATTGCTATTTCTAGCAACAGCAATAGCGATGCACAGAAACGGCAATACCGATAGACAGCAACAGCAAGAGTGACAGGAGTGACAGCAAGAGCGATTGTAGATAGCAACAGCAATAGCAACAGACAGCGACAGCAAGAGCAATAAATAGACAGAAACAGCAAGAGCGATAGGTAGTGACGGCAAGAGCGATAGGAGTGACGGCAAGAGCGATGGACAGCAACAGCAATAGCAATAGACAGCGACAACAA
Source organism: Phialemonium atrogriseum (assembly GCF_030411735.1). Classification (NCBI taxonomy): domain Eukaryota; kingdom Fungi; phylum Ascomycota; class Sordariomycetes; order Cephalothecales; family Cephalothecaceae; genus Phialemonium; species Phialemonium atrogriseum. The sequence continues at coordinate 253,809 of NW_026848147.1, forward strand.
TAGGCAACAGCAAAACCAACTGCCACCTGTGATGCACTAACTGCCTGCGGAGCAAATAGGTAGCACATGCCCCTGGAGAAATTCTCTATGGCATTGCGACTAAAGTAGAGATAAAGCCTTGAACATGGATGGTGTTGGAAGTTGGGAAGTGTGGATGGCATCGAGAAGTTGGTCTAATCAAGTAATCAAGTAAGTCAAGTCAGTCAAATAAGTCAGGTCAAGTAAGTTAGGTCTAAGACTGAGGTGATCGATTCTAATGGAACCAACCTGCATCAGACATAGTCAAGGTCCGTAATGAGTACCTATGTGAATTTACCCCATCCCCATGCATACAAGTGACGTTTCCAGGCACAGAGAATGCCTATATGGGAATTACGGCCAGGCATTAGAGAGTGGATTGTGATTCTGCACCACGTTTCGCATCAATGACGTCAACATCAGCGGGTCCCCCAACTTCGAACAAGTAATAGATGGATTCACATGTGACAGGAACAGTTCCAATAAATGCTCGACGACTCTCTCGAGACCTGGTCTTGTTAATACCTATATTATCCCCTAATTTGTCAACTGATCGACCGAGAATTTAGACACCAGAGTATTTGAGATACACTGCTCGTCGCCGTCCTCAGCTTGAGAAGCAGCCTCACAATGGGTTCCTATTCCCAAATGTGGAACCCAATCTTCCACCCGGTCTTGTTTCTGTACCAACTCATACAATGGCTGGCGGACAAGATCCTCTCTCCGAACCCGCCCAGCCCCGGCACTCATCTTAGTCGCCCAAAGATCGCAGTTATCGGCGCGGGGATCACCGGCGTCACGTCGGCAGCCCATTGCATCGGTCATGGGTTTGACGTGGTCATCTTCGAAGCCGGGTCCGAGGATAATCTTGGCGGAATCTGGAGTGTAAGCTGGCCGCCCCAAAGTGCTGCTCAACGCGCTAACGTTTGTACGAAAGAGAGTCAACAACACCTCGAGCCTCCAGATCCACTCGCTCATGTTTCGATTCCACCCGTCTGTGAAGTGGGAGCGTGGATATCCAGACCGCCAGCAGATCATCAGCCAAGTCAGGCAACTGTGGGAGCGCTATGGCTTGGACGCAAAGACGAAGTTCAACACCAAGGTCGACAGGGTATTTAAAGACGAAAACGGCCGATGGATCGTCAATAACACGGCCAATGGGAGATTTGAGGGCGTGATTGCTGCTGTTGGAACTTGCGGCGAGCCAAAGATGCCTCGTATGCCGGGCATGGAGAAATTTAAGGGACCGGTATACCATTCAAGTGACCTAACCGGGTGAGTTTCGATATGGGCAATCCACACCAGGACACGGTCTAATATCTCAGCAGGAAGGACGCAAAGGATAAGAAGATTATCGTCATCGGTGGCGGAGCAAGTGCAGTCGAGACACTCGAGTTCGCCTCGCACGAAGACGCGAAGAATGTGTACATCCTCTCGCGGAGCGACAAGTGGATCATTCCCCGGAACGCGTTCATCGACATCCTCCTAGCCTTCAACATCTTCGGACAGGAGACGCTCTTGTCATTTATCCCCGAGTTTCTGTTGCGCAAATTCTTCTACCGCGACCTCGAGGATATCGCCCCGGCCGGGAAGGGTCTCTACACCGACACCCCGATGGTGAACAGCGATGTGATGGACGAGCTCCGGTCCGGCCAGGCGGAGTGGGTGCGGTGCGATATTGAGAGCTTCACCGAGAATGGTATCCGCATCAACCGGCGGAACAAGGGCGTTCCTGTCGGAGGTCCGGGACGCAGCGAAGTTATCGAAGCCGACATGGTGGTAATGGCCACCGGGTACAAACGCCCCGAGCTCTCGTTCCTGCCAGACGACTGCTTCCAGAAGCCCTATTCCCCGCCCAACTGGTACTTGCAGACCTTTCCCCCGTACCATCCTTCTATCTCGGCGATCAATTGGTAAGCCCTCCCCACACACGAGTCCAGCTCTCGGCATCGGGTGATCCGCTAACAAGAACAAAGCACGTACATGGATGCCCTTGGCACCGTCGGGAATTGGCACATCGGCATCTACACTCGGATCCTCCTTATGTTCCTGATCGACCCCCTTACTCGGCCCAGCGAGTTCTGGATGGAGAGATGGATCGACATGACCCGGTTGCTGAAGGCGACGTCCCCGACCGGCCCCTTCGATTTCTTCACCTACCTCGAGCTGACCTGGTGGTTCTTCTTCTGCGTTGCCTTCAACCCATTCCGCTGGAAGTGGGCCCTTTTCGTCTTCTGCGGCCTCGGTTTCGCTCTCCCAAGGGACGTGATGGCGCTGGGGCGGAGGGCAGGATTCAGGAACGGTCTGGTGAATGGCAACGACGGTGGTGGTGGCCGGGACGTTGGAAATAGTATATAGATCAGAGGTTATCCAACGAAGAAAAAAAGAAAGGGGGTGTTGGCGTAGAGTAAGAGTCGGAGATAGACAAGAGGGTACCAAAAAAAAAAGGAATTTGCAACATCCACGGATATAATGCATGGTCTTAGATCTCATTTTTTGGGGGGGCGGGGTTCGACTCATAGCTTGGGAGTTGACTGAGAGTAACCGGCGTTTATATTATGATGCTCCTTCTACCTTCTCTTGCCTCGGTCTCTGCGGCCGCCTTCAAGAACCTTGAGTCGCTTTTGATACCTTTCGCCCATGCCAGGCCCATTGGTATTGCTTCCGCTCCCACGAGGACCATCGACGGTGTCGATCCCTCTCTTCCGGCTCTTCTCCAGGAGTGCCTTGGTACCTGTGCCTGCATTCTTGGTCTTGGTCAACATGTTGATCCTGTCAATTCCTTCTCCAAGATCCCGCCATTCCTCGCCACCAAAGTTCATGCGCGCACTCCGGCCGGAAGTCTTGGATTTCTTTGCCTTATCCTTCTTGCTCTCCTTGGGAAGCCGGACGAAGTTTCGTTCTTCATAGTCACGGCGCTCGTCCTCCTGGGCGCGTTCTGCTGCGGTCTTGATCTTCCGGCCACCAGCCACAATGGTCGTGCCAATGCTGGGTAGGGCGACAGGCGCGGTAGAGAGCTCGTCGGCAATGAACTCATCGAGTGTGGCTGACTTGAGTGTCCTCCGCTCAGCCTTCTCTCGCCGCTCGGTTGTGGGCATCACGGTTGGCGCGATCCTGGGAGGTCGATACGCGCCGGTTGCATCCTTCTCCTTGGAAACGCCCGTAGAAGCAGCCGGGCGCACAAATGCGGACAGATTGGGTCGGAACTGTAGATCGGAAACCTTCGCCGGCCCTGCTTCGCCTGCATCCTCCTCTTCCCCGGACTCCTCGTCGCTCTCAGAGCCCGAGTGTGCGGCGGAACCCTTACGTGCGCTCAGGGCACTTGCTGCCTCTGCAGCCTTCGCATTTCGTTCCGTATCGTCTGCTGCTCGTAGAGCCTTCTCAATCTGGTAGCGGAGTTTGTCTTCCAGAGGTCTGACACCCTTCTCGAGGTAGAGTCGGAGTTCGACAAGCTTTTTCACCACCGTGTCGTTTATATCGGGCTCGGACTTGGTCTTTTCTCTTCCGTTCTTCGATTGCCGGAGCTTGACGAGGATCAGGAAGACCAAGTTTTGCAAGTAGGAGAGTAGGAGTTCGTTCTTGACATCGAGGAGAGAGAGTCCGTCTTTTGGAGGCTCTACGCCGGAAAGTTTAGGGGCGGCTTCCAGAGCCGAGGAAAAAGACTGTGTGAGGGATTCCAGCAATGCTGGAAGACTTGATGGAGCGGCCATTGTCGGGCGTATTGAAAGATGCCCCTCGCAAGTCTTTGCGTCTCCAAAAATCAAATATAATATTTTTTTTGGGGCTCGGTGATAAGATAAGCGCCAATACATTGACCCGCTCCGCCCCTGACTCAGCCGATTATTGGAACCAAGCAACGCCACTAGCCAAGCCTATCATGTTGGACAGCTGTCACAGGTGGCTTGCCTTGTCTCCCAAACTTCTGTTGAAGTGTCACTGAAGAAGTTCACTTTATAAATACCCAGTCAGGTGAAGGCGGTTTAAAGACAACGAAAGCAACACACCCTATTGTCCCCCGCTGCATTGTTCGTCAAATACTGGGAGAGTTGTGCCTGCCCTTCAGGCTTCGACAGGCGCATGCGAAGCTTCAACTGCTTGCCAGATCAGCTCCAGGATCAGCGTGAGTCGTCTTGTATTGATCATGTTCTCATGTGTAGATGCTTACAGCCTAGCAACAGAAAGCGCATAATTCTTCAAGATGCAACTACCAATCTCTGCGCCGTCGGTGCTGCTTGCATCGCTCTTGGCGACACCCCAGCTTGCATCAGCCTTCTACCTCCCCGGCGTTGCTCCGACATCCTATGAGCCTAAACACCTCGTCCCGCTCTACGTCAACTCCATCAAACCGATAGCTTCCCCCCAAGATGCACTCCTGCACTCGGTCGTCTCATACGACTACTATTACCCCTTATTCAAGTTTTGCCGGCCGGAGGGCGGGCAACAGAATGTCAGGGCAAGCTTGGGGAGTATCCTGTTTGGTGACAGGATAAAGACGTCGCCGTTCGAACTGAAGATGGCAACGAACGACACTTGCAAGCCGTTGTGCAAGGTCACCTACGACGCCATGGCCAGTGGGTTTGTGAACAGGCGTATACAGCAGGGCTACAGCCTAAACTTTCTGGTGGATGGACTCCCCGCTGGACAGGAAATCACCGATGAGCTCACGGAGAGCAACTTCTACAGCCCGGGATTCCTTCTCGGACACGAAAACGCCCAGAACCAGATCTCATTCAACAATCACTACGACATCATTGTCGAGTATCACGAAGTCAGCGGGAACAAAGAACAACTGAGGGTTGTTGGCGCTCGGGTCAATCCGGAATCGAAGAAGTACACGGCCGACGCAAAGTTGGGAGATTGCAACACCGTACTGGAGCCCGTCCTCCTTGACGAAAACGGCGAGACAGAGGTGCAGTTCTCATACAGCGTCACATGGCTCAAGTCCGACACTGCCTGGGCCACGAGATGGGACAAGTACCTTCACGTTTACGACCCAAAGATCCACTGGTTCTCACTTGTCAACTCTGCCATCATCGTCGTCTTCCTGGTCTTGACCGTCATGTCCGTCCTCGTCCGCACATTGAAGAAGGACATTGCGCGTTACAATAGGCTAGACCAGATCAACCTGGACGACCTGTCGGGGACCTCTGCCCTGGAAGATGGTGTCCAGGAAGACTCCGGATGGAAGCTGGTCCATGGCGATGTTTTCCGGACACCATCCAATCCTCTCGTTCTCTCCATCTTGCTTGGCAACGGCGCCCAGTTGTTCGTTATGGCTGGCTTTACTATCGCTTTCGCCCTCCTTGGGTTCCTGTCGCCTTCCAACCGAGGCTCCCTTGGGACAATCATGATTCTCTTGTATACCTTCCTCGGCTTTGTCGGCGGCTGCGTCTCGGCGAGGGTTTACAAGTCCATGAGTGGCGAGAAATGGAAGCTCAACATCGTCCTGACGCCTCTTCTTGTGCCCGGCATTGTCTTTGGCGCTTTCTTCCTCCTTGACCTCTTCCTCTGGGCCAAACAATCGTCCGGAGCCGTCCCTTTCACGACCATGCTTGTCATCATCGCCATCTGGTTCATCATCTCTGTTCCCCTCTCCTTCGCTGGCTCCTGGCTTGGGTTCAGAGCCCCCATTCTCGAGGCCCCCGTTCGGACGAATCAGATTCCGCGCCAGATTCCCCCAACGACAACCTACCTCAAGCCTATTCCGAGCATGCTCCTGGTCGGCATCTTGCCATTCGGGGCCATCTTTGTCGAGCTCTACTTCATCATGAGCTCAATCTGGTTCAGCAAGATCTACTACATGTTCGGCTTCCTCTTCCTCTGCTACGGCTTGATGGTCATCACCTGTGCCGCCGTCACCGTGCTCATGGTCTACTTCCTCCTCTGCGCCGAGAACTACAACTGGCAGTGGCGATCATTCCTGGCTGCTGGTATGAGTGCTGGGTATATTTTCCTCAACGCCCTCATATACTGGGCCAGCAAGCTCTCCCTCGGGGGTCTGGCAGGCAGCGTGTTGTATATCGGGTACAGCGCGCTGATCTCGTTCCTGTTCTTCATCTTGACTGGTAAGTTTATAACCCCCGGCAGTGATGTTATGTTTGACGTCGGCGCTAACTATGGCACTCTCCAGGCTCCATTGGCTATTTCGCAAGTTGGTGGTTCGTACGTAAGATCTACGCGTCCATCAAGATCGATTAAACGCGCCTGTCCATTCGGATAAGGAATGCATATATGCGGGGTTGGGTGAAGCTTGGGATTGAAAAGCGCAACGGGGCAGGAGATGTACGATACGAACGTTGTGCAGATAAGCATAGTCGCCTCGTCATTTCCATTTCAGACTCGGCCCGGGATTACTCATAATTGGGAGTAGAGCAGGGCAGTCAATGCCCGGGCGTCAGGATGGCTGGCTTCGGTTCATACTTACGTAGAATAACATGGTCTGCATGACGGGAGGCTCCGAGTAGAGCTAGGATGACATTAACGGAAGTCCCTGGGACCTAGCTCTCAGTATGTGATATATATTCTTTTCTCAGATATACTTGGTTTACCCTCTAAGAGGCGGAGTGATGAATCGTGTTCCATACAACGCTATACAGGGCACACGATGCACACCAAGATGACTACCTCCTACCTTCACCATGCCATCAGACAGCCTATGACGCCTAAAATGCCTAGTCATCATCATCATCATCATCCAGATCCCCCATGAACTGAAACTGCTTCTTCTCGCCCGACCCAGCACCAGCACCCCCAGCACCCGCCTCCCCGGCAGCAGGAGCAGCCACGCTACCCCTCCGCCAGGCATCACCCTCGCCGCCAGCGCCGCCGGCCTCCTCGCGCTCCCTGGCCCTGGCCCTCTCCCGCGCCGCGGCACGGTCGCGCTCCTCGGCGGCGCGGCGCTCGCGCTCGTGCTCCAGGAGGCGGCGGCGCTCGGCCTCCTCGGCCTCGGCGCGGCGGCGGCGCGCCTCCTCCTCCTCCTCCGGGTCGTGGCCGCGCGGGTCGACGCCGGCCTCGCGCAGCTGCTGGTTCACGGCCAGGGCGCCACCGCGGATGCGCTCCTCGGCCGGCCACGGGTGGAACACGGCGCCCTCGAGGAGGTTGACGGCCGGGAGCATGTGCTCCGGTAGTGCTGTTGCTGTTGTTGACGTCTGGGAGGCGTCGATGGCCCCGGTGGGTTGGGAGGAGGAGGACGGCGCGTCCGCGCCTCCTGTCGTGGCTACGGGCGTCGCGGCCCCGCTGGCGCTGGCGGTCGTCCCGTCTGCGCCTGCGGGCGTTGTGGTGCCTGGATCGCCGTTCTGCGAGATGGGCGGTCCGGTCGGCGGTGGGGGCGCCGTTAGGTCGACGCCGTTTGTCACGCCTGGCGGCGGGAGGGTCGTGCGGCTTATGCGGCGGGCGTAGTTGAGGAGTTCGGCGTAGGTGAACTGGTACTTTGGGCCCGAGGGTGGGTAGGTGGTCGTTGGGGTAGCAGTGATTTCCTTGCGGGTGGTCCAGAGCACGGAGATGGTGTTCTTGATCTGGGCGTCCAGGTCGGCCGTCTCTTGGCGCAGCTTCTGGATGCGTGCGTAGTTGTTCTGGTGGGTTTGGAGCTGGGTGAGGCCGTTGCTCAATTCCCTGTCCGACGCGGCAAGCTCGCTGGCCTGCGTGCTGGAGGGCGTGTACTTGGAGATCGAGTCGATGAGGCTCGCAAGAGCCCGTTCGACTCGGTCAAACCGGCTGTCAATGTATTTGTCCATCTGTGTCAGTTTGAAGTCTGACAAGGAAACCTGTTAAGTTCCACGTAAAAGGCAAATCAATTGATCCTAGGAGCTTGGGTGACGGGGTCGCCGAGCGTTTGAATAGAGCTCTTTAATTGGCTGATGAAACTGTGGCCTCAGGAACCAACGCTTATCCGGCTTTGTCCGGCAAGAACTCTTTTAACAACATCAAATCGCATCACCACGATCCTCTTCCGCTTCCCAGCCATTGACACCCCTGGTAGTCGTCTAGGACTTCAGCAATCAGCATGCCTTTTCCTGTGAGTATTTATTGACCCGTAAATTCCCCAGGGAAGAGCCACTGGCTCCCGGCTTCTTGCGCCCAACTGCGAGCTGACCTGTCCGCTCCTTTTAGACTCCGGTCCTCAGGGCAGGTGCCTACCCCTCGTACAAGAGCCCCTATGGCCCGAAGTAAGCGATGTCCCGACTTCATTCGTCCCCCGAGCTCGAAATGATTTGCGACCTGCCACCAGGCGAATGCTGGTCGCGGAACGGCCGATTGAACTTGAACCCACGAATGCAACATTGGATGGGTTGCTGATGGATTAATACAGGTACCACTACCAGCCAAATGTCGCTGGGATCACCTCGAAGCAACTCTTCAGATAGTAGGTTGAAGTCTTTCTTGATCGTCAAGCCGCGCGGGACTGGATTGGGATGGGATGAACCGAGATGGAAGGCCACTTCACCACGTCGAACTTTGGACTCCGGCATGCCCAACCTGGGATCCTACTGTTTTCATGCTCTCATGCATGCTTTGGGTTTGGACCAGGCACTAACTAGTCAACAGCGGACTGAACGCTGGTGCGTTCGGAGGCGTTGCCCTGGTCGGCGTCCTCTACTACGCCTCGGGCATTCCCAGAATACAACAGGATATCCTCCAGGTATGGGCAATTCATGAGGGCAAGAAGGAGCCGCCTGATCTGACATACTTCAAGAAAATTCCGTTCCTTAGAGGCTATTTCATCCATGAGATCCCGGCATCGGACAACGTGAGCAATAATAGAGCACTGAATCTGCTGGACCTCATGCTAACCGAACTCACAGCCATTCTAAGTCTGGCCCGCATCTCGCGACCAGAAGCCGTTTTAGAAGATGGGTAGTTGGAGAAGAGAGTGGGGGTAATGCTCATGCTCTTGAGCAAGTAGTGCTCTTGAGCATGTTTGACGACAATGGCGTGTATAAAAGCAGCATAATATAGACCTGAAGCCATTCAACCCCTGATATCAGACATTGCCTGTTCCAAGTCTTCTTCGTCTCTGATACCTTGTTACAGCTAGGTGTTCAGTCAACAGATATTCTCCTCGTGGCTTGAGGTGGAAGGCAGTAACGCCTGTCGAAAGAAGCAGACCAAGGCTTGGTTCATGGTCGAGTGACTTCACCTCGGTGACTGTGCACGGGCCACCTGCAATTTGACATGTGGGCTTTCTTCAATGGCAACGCTGTCCTGCTCGACCCTCCAATGCGAGGCCATTCGGGGGATTCGATTTTTTGTGAGTCTCAGGGCTATGTTTCAATTGAGAATGCCCATTGCCACTCGTTTATTTGACTCAACCTCTCTTTGAATATGGCCTTTCTCGAGGCTCTGAGGGGAGAAATGACCCGTGAAGTGCTGGAGTCATCGCTGGTGTGGCTTCTTATCGCTGGTCGTTTCCACACCACCCTCTTTCGGCGATCCGGCGAGCAGACTTCCTTCTGGGCCTCACTCAAAGTCCATGCCGCCATACACTGGGGTGTTATACTTCTCTACTTGTTCTGCAATGCCTGGATGGCAAAGGTCAATGCGGTGGTCGCCGAGCCTTACCTGGTCCGTCTTCGGTCCTGTCTGTCGCCCCTTCGCCTCTAACTCGGTCTCAGGACGAAGTATTCCATATTCCCCAGGCGCTGCAATACTGTAAAGGCAGGTATTACGAATGGGATGACAAGATTACCACTCCCCCAGGCCTGTATGTTGACTAGGCACCTTCCATCCCACGTCCATCCACTGACACCCAGTAGGTATGCTCTAAGTGTGTTATACCACAGGGTATGGGGGTACTTGTGTACCACCCCGAGCCTGCGCCGTATAAACCTTTACGGCATCCTTCTCGTCGCACACTTCGCGTCGGTGACCCGGCAATCCCTGGAGGCAAGATCCGCGGGTGGTCGCCCCCCGTCTCAAACCCCATCCTTCTACGCAACCCACGTTGCTACCAACATTGCCCTCTTCCCAGCTCTCTTCTTTTTCTCTGCCCTATACTACACCGATATCGTTTCGGCGCTCGTAGTACTCGTTTCGTATCAGAACCACCTGAAGCGCCTGTCCCGAGATGGGGAAAGTGGGCTCGCCAGCAGCCTCTGGACGGTTCTCCTGGGAGTTGCCGCCCTTTTCATGAGGCAAACCAACGTCTTCTGGGTCGTGGTATATATGGGTGGCCTGGAAGCTGTCCATGCCGTTAGATCGTTGAAGCCCACTTCGGTCGAGACACCGCAGTTCACGACACTTGCCAGCTTAGTAAGGTTCTACTCGTGGAGGTACTCTATAGGGGATATCCACGACCCGCCATTGAGCCTTGCGCGGAACATCGGTGAGTTTTGATTTATTTTGGTTCATGTGTTCGACTCATGCTAATCTGTCAGACTGGGTGTTCTGTGTTCTCAGCATCGCTATCGCCGCGGTGTGTAACACTGCGAAGGTGCTGAGACAGATATGGCCGCATATTACCATCATGGGACTTTTCGTCGCCTTCGTTGTCTGGAATGGAGGTGTTGTGTTAGGTATAGTTCCCGCTTGAGATGTCCTGGCTATTCTATACTAACGACTTGCAGGAGACAAGTCCAACCACATTGCGACCCTGCATCTTGCGCAGATGCTGTATATCTGGCCCCTGTTCGCATTCTTCTCGACGCCGCTTCTCATCCCGACTGCGGCATCCCTCGTTTCCAGTGTCTTGCAGACCACTTCACGGGTTGTCCGATGGCAGAAGCCTGGTGAAAGGTCGAGGCCAACAGCCGCACAGGACGACGCGAGGAAGCCACCCCCCGTCCGGACAGAGCGGAAGAGCTCAGTATCCAACCTTCAGAAGTCATTGGCTCTCATAACCACCGAGTTCTTGTGTCAGAACGCGTTTCCCCCAATTTTCCTGCTAGGCGGTATCATCCTCTCATTGGCGATTGTCAAATACAACACTATCATCCACCCATTCACATTGGCCGACAACCGACATTACATGTTTTATGTCTTCCGCTACACCATCCTCCGTTCGACCAAGGTGCGACTATCCCTGGTGGCCGTCTACGCGGGCAGCGCCTGGCTGGTGTGGAACCGCCTCGGAGGGTGCCCAGCCACTCCCTCGCGCGAGACGAACCATGCTAGTCCTACGGAGCAAGGCACCACCATTCCCTTCATCAGCACCCCTTTCCCGCCGGCAACCATGAGGGAGAGCCAGGAGCACCCCAGAGCGGGAGGCCCACGGCTCTCGTCCCCCAACAACCGGGCCGCCGTACCTGCAGACGAAGTCGTCACTCTCGACGACCCGACCTCCACCTCGACCACATCCCCCCCGACATCCACCGCCCTCCTCCTGTTCCTCACCTCGGCGCTCTCCCTCGTCACAGCCCCGCTCGTGGAGCCACGCTACTTCATCCTCCCGTGGATATTCTGGCGCGTGCTGGTGCCCGCCTGGCCCGCCCGCGGGTCTCGCGGCCCGGAGTCTCTCGGCGCCCGGCTGTCTCACGTCGTCCCGGGGGCGGCCTGGCTCCACCGGCAGGGCCGCAGGTTCGACCTGACTGTGGTGCTGGAGACGCTGTGGTTCCTGCTCGTCAATGCCGGGACCATGTACATGTTCCTGTATAAGCCGTTTGTGTGGAAGGGCAGTGACGGGTCGGTTCTGGACGGCGGGCGGACCCAGCGGTTTATGTGGTAGTCCCCCGCCTTGTTTTGTCGCATATGACCGGCTGCTTGCCGAGCTGGGGTTCTGACTTCGGCCGCGGCTCATCCTCGGTATTGGTCATTGCACGTGTGGAAGTGGAAAGGCTACCGAAATAGAGAGAAGATAAGATCAACTTTTACGATTCATTGTATGCATGCTTGCTTGCTTTTCTGTTCTCTAAGATGCCGTCGAACGGGCTTGCCAAAGTTAGGCCATCTTCAAAATGCCAACCGTACCAAGCGAGCGGTCCCTCCTCTTTATGTTCAGCCTTCGCAGGTCTATGCCTTGGTAGGCACCCTCTTCTTCATCCTCCGTCATCTCCGGTGCGCGAGTCCGATGTGTCCATGTGTCCGTTATTGTAGCAAATCCCGTAACCCCGAGGCATACGTAGGCCCCTTTATGTGAACCCGAGCCCCGAGAACCCCCAAGATCCATAAATACCCCAAAGCCAGAATATCAAGATGTCGGATACATACCCAATGTCCGGAACGCCGAACCGTAAAACGACAGGCCATGACCATCCCATTTCCGTTCTCAAAAGGATTCGTCCGGGTAGAGCAAAATCGGTGAAGAGTCATGCATCGCCAACGTAAACTCTTCACCCTTTCCCCACCATATCCCATTCACCGAAAGAAGCTCCCCTTCTTAGTCAACCCCCTCATAAACTCAGGCGGTCCAGACTCAGCCTGTCCCCACTACGCACCCGTCTGACAACACCCAGCTTAAAGAACTTCTCCTCGCCGGCCGCCGTCCGGCCGCCAACGTACCACTTATCCGCCCCGAGGACATCCCGGAATCCCTCGCTGCTGCTATCGCTGCCGCGCCGTCGGCCGCTATCGCCACGTTGCGGGATCGGTATCGCGCCGTGGTGCTGCTGCTGGTGCTGCTGCTGCTGCTGCTGGTGACGGTGGTGGTGGTGGTGCCGCGCCGAGTGGTGCATGGGCAACTGGCCGACGACACCTCCGCCTCCTCCTCCCGACGAAGGCGTCCGGGTCGCCTGTGGCGGGGGCGACGAGGCGGCCGAGACCGGGGAGGAGGACGGTGTGGCGGCGGAGTTGGAGGCGTTGTTGGTGGACGAGGAGATGGAGCGGGGTCCCGCGGCGGCGGCGGAGGAGGACGAGGATGCGGACTGGTATGCCGCCGAGGAGGATGCGGATTTGCTGGGCTGCTGGGAGGAGAGGCCGGAGGGGGCCTGCTGGCGGAGGGCGGCGAAGAACGTGGAGAGGAAGAAGGGGCGTTGGGAGGGCATCGTCGGTTGCGCCGCCTGGGTGATGGGCATGGGCGGGCTGGGATGGAATGGGATGGGTTGATCGAGAGTTCTTGGTCCGGGTTATGGCGTTGAGGGATTTACTCGTGGAGAAGGTCCCAGGGGTCGCAGCTGGAGATCCTGCTCCGTCTAGTAAGCGTGAAGAAATGAATCCCATGCAGTGTTCTTCCTTCCTTCCTCCCTGCTCCAAGAGCCACGCTTGCCCTTTTCCTGGCGACCTGTGTTGGTTGGCGGGCTAGCGGATGTGCCACTCTATGTCGTCCCGGGATCAGTTGGTTGCCTCCGGCTTGTGATAGTCGCCGCAGGATCCGTGTGTCGGGGTTTTCCAAGTCTAAGCACCTTGCCTAGTGGTCGCGCTCGGCCTTGTGAGGGCCAGACAAGAGTTCTTCCAAACAGAGATATTTAGAGGGAAACAGGAGATAAGGCTGCTCTTGTTCGTTCGATGGTGCACACCAGGAAATGGTGAAATCAGATGGCGGGGATCCGTCCGGCTTGTACTGACGTCGAGGCGGCCATGAGGTGGAAGGACATCGGTTAATCCCGGAACTGTCAATGGCTGTTGGAACTTGGCGGGTCCACAACGCGGGGTCCTGGGAATGTGGGACTTATCTGTAGGTAATAGAGTGCCCGCGATAGGTTCTCAGGCGCTGCCAAGGCCCCACATGCCGATGTGCCTCTGATGAGCTGCTCATCAAGACTTCCAAAACCTGGTCATCCTTATCCGTCACTTGAAGATATCGACTGCCCTGTCGGAAAAGCGACAATTACCTCAAGCTAGAAGCGCGGGGTAATTCAATCCAGGCTTACTGCGTCTCTTTTTTTGCAATGGGGCATCCATTGATAACCGGGTACTTCTTTTTCAGTCTACACGAACACAAGCATACCTACCTACCTACTATGTAAGGTACCTACCTACCTACCCACTCCTGAGTCATGTTTCCAAGTCCCATCAGTGAGCTGTGTGAATTCCAGGCCCCTGCCAGCTTGCACCCGAGACCATTATTCTAGTGAGAAACTAGGGACGGACAGTCGCGTGGAGTAAGCGGAGAACCCTCGACTCCAACGAAAGGACATTTTGCATGGGACATCGTATGATACTAAGGATGTGTCAATCCCAGCCAGGGCCCAAGACTAGTTACTGTTGGAGAGGGCGCCGTATATCCGCGGAGGTCTTCGGCCTACCGGCTCTGTTTCAAGCCCCTCATTGAGATTCTTACTAACTTGAAATAGGCAGGAGACCGCTACATGTCTATTTCTCCCTCTAACAATGGTGTTAATGGTCAACTGGGACTAGCCCCTTTGGACCCCATACACAGGAAGACAACCTGCCTGTCTTACACAGACGTCAAGATGATGACGGCCACAAGGTAAGAAGCAAAAAGCAAAAAGGTAGTTTAAACAATCTTCCCATCCTCCTGCCCCTTTTCGGCTGTGATGGTCTCCCCAAACTCCTGGGTCGAGCTCACATCATCATACGCGAGCCCGATGTCGACAATATCGTCGCCGACCTCCATCCAGCGGTCACTACAGGCCGGGACGGGCCAGATCTTGCACAGACCCCAGTAGATGCCCGAGGAGACGATGAAGCCGCCGAAGAAGTTGAGGTTGTAGACGTACTTTGCGCCGACAGGCACCTCGCGGCCGATCTCGCCGACGAAGCCCACGACATTGACCAGGATGCCGGCGATGTAGGCAACGTAGGCGCGCCAGTGGATGCCGACGCCGAAGAAGTAGGGCCCCGTCTTGCGCGCATCGTACAGCTCCTTGACCTCGAGGTAGCCCCTGCGGACTAGGTAGTAGTCCGAGCACATGACGCCGGCAATGGAGCTGAGGAAGACGCTATAGGCGGACAGGTAGGTCGTGAACTGGTTGCTGGACGTGAGAAGCGTGTACGGGCACATGGCTAGACCCACGACCGCGCAGATGTAGCCGCCGCGCCGGATGTTGAGGAACCGCGGGAGCAGCGCCGTCATGTCCGTGCCGGCCGACACCGAGTTGGCCGCGATGTTGGTGCCCAGCTGCGCGAGCGCAAAGGCCGTGGCGATGACGAAGACGCCGAACCGCTGCGCCGAGCCGCCGTCCTCGATGAAGCGCTCGAGGAGGTCGAGCGGGTCCCAGATCGGCTCGCCGCCGTAGATGACGCTTGACGACGACGACACGATGATGCCGATGAAACTCGTCACTGCGAAGCCGATGGGGATGGTGAGGAGCTGCGACCACAGCGCATCGCGCGGCTTGCCAGCGAAACGGCTGAAGTCCGGGTCGTTGACTACGAGCGTCGCGAAGTTGGCAATGCTGCTCATGACACCTTTGATAAACTCCCACGCCAGCTGGCTGCCAGATATCGTGGCCGGCTGCCGCACGATAGGTCCGACACCGCCGGCGCGGACGATGGCCCAGATGAGGAAGGCGATGCCCGCGCAGGGGACGAAGTAAGCCTTGACGGTGAAAAGGTGGCGCACCTTGTGGACGGGGAACCAGAGGGCTGGCAGAGAGCAGAACCAAAAGAGGAAAAAAGAGGCGTAATCGGCTGTAGATGTGCCCGAGTTGGGGGGGAACGTATTAGGGATGGTCTCTCGGTCCTACGACAGGGAGTTAGCAGGCAGTTGACAGTCAGGAGAAGTTACATATGAAAAGTGTTGCATACCCAGCTCTTCCAGATGGAACGGATCATCAAGTAAACGCAGTGGCCGCCGATATAAGACTGGACACCATACCAGACACAGGCTAATCAGTGGTAAGTAACCGTGTCGGTCAAGCCTGACTGCCAACCCATAGTCCAAAATTAAGATGCAACGAACCCATAGCAGCTCGGTTGAAGACTGGCCACAGGCTCCCCCAGATACCAAAGGATGCCCTGCTGACGACGGGGAAACCAATGTGGTACATGGCACCAATTCGACCCGTCATGCATATGAAGACGGCGGCGATGGAGTAGCCGATCCAGACGCACAGCCACGACTGCCACCACGACAGACCGGCGACGATCATGGAGGACGAGATCATCCACGTGTTGATGTTGAACGAGTCGGCAATCCAGAAGGCTACAAAGTTCCAGGGGCCCCATTGGCGACGCCCCGGCTCGACGGGTTTCAAGTCGTGGTTCGTCAGCTGCGCGAAGACATCGTCAGCCCTAGGCAGTTCGCTTGAGCCGCGGCGGCAGTGACGAGAACAGCGGGACCACACGGGGCCATATTACCATCAATTGGGCCGTGGTGAGGCCCGGCTCGGACCTGACCGCGAGCTTGTCGGCCCACCTGCCGATTTTCGACAATCCCTCATCCAACATGGTTGATACTTAAGATCGCCCAAACGTGCTAGGACTGTTGTAAGTCGAGTTTCTCTCTGGTAATAGCGTCGAGCAAAGAATCTAGAAGAAGAAATAGGGGCGATCAATGACGTGCGACACGTGAGTGGTATTGCGGGGAGGTCCGGCGTAATGGGAGGACAAGCTTTGATGCAACACTTATAGCAGGTCAAACCTAGATAGGATCGACAATATGCGTCAAAAAGCAGGCTTGTAAACCATGTCGTCGCGAGAGAAAAGAGGGGCGGAGGCCTTCCTCGAGGAGCGGAGAGCATCGGGTTATATATATCTCCCTTGCTGAGGTTTGGGTGCTTTGGCGATCGAGATAGACATCACCGGCACCGTCAACATCCCCCCACGCAGGCTTGAGCCTGTTGCCAAGGTGGAGAAGTCGGTAACCGGCCAAATCTTCAGCAATCAGCTGCAACGTTATCTCGAAGTCGATCCTATCGGTGGGTGAACTGAGGGTAGCACCTGATAAGAATCAAGCTGAACCAATCAATCACATCTTCAACGGCATATCTTATCTCAGCTGTTGCTCAAGCAGCATCACCGTCTCGACCGCTATCAGATGTAAGCGGTTCTAATGTGTAAGCAGTTGGAGTATCCTCTCTTTTGTGACAGCTAAGCATCCCGGGGGGAAATCCAAGTCTACTTATCTCATTTTCGCATCCTCATTGCCTCTCTCTGTTGGCCAAAGGCGCCAAAAATAGCAGATGTAAATAGTCTCAGATATCGTTGTCGTTTATCTTTCCGCTTAACTAATTATTGGAAACAAGCTTTGGTACTTTTTACTCGGTCCCTGTCATCGCTGTACTCTTTGACTCGGGAAACTAGCTCTCTAATTAATTTTACATCCCCTCAAGAACCTGCAAAGGGTTTACTTAACCTAACAAGGTGATTATACCGACTAGAGGCCTCAACTTGAGAGACCAACCCATACGACTGAACCAATTTTATTACGCATAGACTCAGATCTCCAGACATATAGCCACCCGGATCTTAACCTAAACAGATGTAAGTCATAAGGAATATTTATTTTAACGATTTAAGACAACTTTGGATATGTCTCACGTTACAGCAGCAAGCTAAAGCATTGGACAACACTGGAAGTCCTCAAAGTAATTACAGATTGACGTGTCATACTTAGTTCCACGCACAACTGATTCGCCATCTTCTAAGGGGAAACCTGCGTCAAAAACGGACTTCTAGGTTCCTCCAAACTATGCACCCAGTCCTTCGTTCTGATCAACCAATTAATTCATTACGTCGGTATGATCCTCCAAATTGAGAAGGACTACCAAAACAAGATCCTCTTTACTCATCCAAGTTCAGGTTCGCTTAGTTAGTAGACGCAACTGGCCAAGTCTAAAGACGGTAAGTAATAGACATTGCTCACGTCAACGTTAGGATATGGAAATATCCATTGCCTGTCTCAAGGTTCAAGGCCCAGAACGGTAATCCCGATGCGAATATCGGTAACTGGTTCCAGAACAAACACATAGCCACCAAAAGACTGAAGTCGTTCATATCTAACGCCATACAAGGCAGACAGTAATTTCCGCAACCTGCAAACAGGGGTGTCAATGAGTGGCAATTCAAACCTGTGTGAATCAAAGGGACCCTCCTCTCGAAAGCAACCAGCCCTTTGTTTCATCAATCCCCATCAGTGCCGAAATAAGGATCTTCCCAAACGTCTCAATGTCATCGGCTCTGGCGTCTCGAACCACTTCCAATACGCTGTCCGCGAGAGACCGCCAATTAGTATCTTTGACAAAATCTCCGGGCATTCAGAGACCCTCCACCGGGGGCGATGGTGGAACACTCACTTTCCATCCCTAACGACGAAATGGTCCCTGTCCCTCCACGCGACCGCAAAGTCGACCGCGTCCGCCGCGCGCCACAGATGCGCCGACAGCGTCCACGAGCGGCGCGCGCAAACCCTGCCGACGCACTGCATCGGCCGCTGGGCCCTGAGCAGGCGGTACAGCTGCAGCATGAAGAGCGTCATGGGGAACGTGCGGCTCGCCGACTCCTGGAACACCCAGCCCTCCCAGAACGCGCGCGTGGCGCCCAGCGGGTGCAGCGGCAGGGCCTCCCGGCCATCGGCGGCGGAGCCGGGCGGCGGCGGGTGGTCGAGGCTGATGTGGTCCAGCAGGGCCATGCAGGCGGCCTCGAGGGCCGGGTTGGTCGCCTCGGCGGTGCCCGAGGCGCGGATGTCGCCGTCGAAGAGGCGGATGATCTGGTAGAGGAGGAGGGCGTGGGTGTGGGCGAGGAGGTCTAGGGGAGAGGTGGGAAGCGGGGAGGAGACCAGGTCTTGGACTCGGGCCTCGATCGTGCGTAAGATGATGGTGGAGTTGGTGGGGTTCTTTGCTATGTAGAGACCGCAGCAGGCATGGGCGTCTGAAGATGGCGTCAGTGGAGGACCTTCATTCTTCTACCATAGTTAGTCTATTGCTAGTTCCCGACCTACCCTGCATGGACCGGGGCATATGATCCTTGTAAAGCTGAGGATGACACCACGGTGTTTGGGTTTCGAAAACCATTGTTTTGGGAGCTTTAATAATCTCATCAAGGGCGTACTGAAACCGTGTTGAAATAAGGGTGGCTTGCTGCATTGGTGTGTATTGCGGGTAAGGAATGAGGTCAAGCTGGGCAGAGGAAGGCTCCACGGCCAGGATCTCGTTCAATGTATCCTCAGGAGTATCCATAATGTAGTCCAACATACTGAGGCTGCAATCCATTTGCGGCGAGCTATTGCCCATCAGGGATGTAAGTGAAGCTGCAGGTTCCAGTTGGCCCAGTTGAAGATCCCAATGAGACAGTCCAAGGGGCAGTTCCGAGTTTGGCACTGAAGAATCCCCTTGCAGTGCTTGCATAGAATCCCCTGCCCTGTTGAATTTCCTTTTAGCTGCTGGTGTCGGTGAATACCTGCATTCCATCTTCCGCTGCGAGCATCTTAGGCAAGCAGGCCAGCCCAGGTCGCAACGACGTTTGGCCTTGATGCAGCCAGTGCATGACTTCCTCCGAGGGGGCGGATTTCCCCGCTCCGCAGACGAGAGCGATTGACGCATTGGATTGGGGATAGAGTTGTGCTGTCAACCATGTGCTGCTGCCGGATCTCCCCATAAATGGTGCGGTCTGGAGAGAACATCGCTGCTCCCAGGATCTCGATCGTCGGTCTGTTGTTGCTTAGCAAGCTGGCGGAATTCCGCCATATCTTACAGTGTCCACACAGTGAATCTACGGTGGACTTAGAACAACATCTATTGTTTTCTGCCTTGAAATTACCAAAACCGCCAGGTGCTTGGAGAGGACAGGTGGATAGGTTGGATGCTTAGGAGTACTCAAGGTTCAGGGCAAGAGGCTTGCGGAACTCCGCGGAAGGATCTCGTCCACGTCCCGCCGTCGCGTCACCAAGACACCATGGGTGCATGACTGCAGCGTGTCTACCTATATAACCCCCTCCAGAGTCCTGTCGAAAATGAAGGTCATCAGTCCCTCAAAGAGACAGAACAAATCCCAAGCGCCGACCACAACACCCCCAACTTAAGGCTTGCAAGGTCACAAAACCTTCGTCTTCTCCTCTAAACTCAACATGTCCACCTCTTCGACCACCGCGTTCGTCACGGCCGCAACCGGCACTCAAGGTGAGGCCGTAGCGCGACACCTGCGTGCCATCGGCTGGACAGTCCATGCCACGGCTCGCAACATGGACGCGCCCGTCGTGCACTCGCTGCAGTCCCTGGGCGTCGAGGTGACCCCTGGCGACTGGGAGGACGAGGCCGCGCTCACGGCCGCCATCGCCGGCTGCTCGAGCCTCTTCTTGAACCTGATGCCCAAGCTGGCCGACTTCACCTCCGAGGTGCCGCACGCGAGGCGCATCCTGGCCATCGCCAAGGCCGCCGGCGTAAAGCACGTCGTCTACTCGAGCGGGCTATCTGTCAACAACCCGGAGAAGCGCGCTTACTACGTTCCTAACAGCATGCCGGCCGAGGTGCTGGGCTGGAAGAGGGAGATCGAGGGGCTCGTCAGGGCGGCCGGGTTCGAGGCGTGGACCATCCTCCGCGGGGCCTTCTTCATGCCCAACTTCCTGCTCCCCAAGGTCGGCATGTACCCGGGCCTGCGCGAGACGAACAAGTGGACCACCGCGCTGACGGCCGAGACGCGCATGCCGATGGTCGACACGGAGGACATCGCCAAGTTTGCCGTCGCCGCTTTCCGGGACCCCGGTCGATTCCACCGGCAGGAGATAGGCATCGCTAGCGAGCTCCGGTCGCCTGATGAGCTTATGGAGTTGCTGGGAGAGGCGACTGGGAGGGACATGCGGGCGGTTTTCCTGACGGATGAAGAGATCGAGGCGCAGAAGGACACCAACATATTTGTGGTGGCTCAGCTTATGTCGAGAGATTTGGGCGATTGCGTGGACATTGACGAGGCGAAGTCCTGGGGCATCCCGTTGGGCACGTTTAAGCAATTTTTGGAGAGAGAGACGAAGGCTCTGAAGGAGACCTACCCATGATTCGATTAGACTTTGGCCTGCCAAGTTGGTCGTGCAGATTAAGTAAGGGGATTGGGAGAGTTGGAGTGAATGAGTATGTGTGGACTCAAACTAGAAAGTAAATGAAGATCATGATCGCACCCTTCCGCCATGGGAATTTCTCTGCGGGCATGCGCCATTTGCTCTGCGGGCAGGTGGTAAGTTGGCAACAGCTGCATCGCTGTCACTATTTCCATCGCTGTCATTATTGCTATTCCTAGCAACGGCAATAGCGATGGACAGCAACGGCAAGAGTGACAGGAGTGACAGCAAGAGCGATAGACAGCAATGGCAATAGCAATAGACAGCGACAGCAATAGGCAACAGCAAAAGCAACTGCCACCTGTGATGCACTAACCGCCTGCTCGCGGAGCAAACAGCGCACGCCCCTGGAGAAATTTCCTCCGCCATGTCCAATGCTCGGCTTCTCTGGATAGCTGCTCCTACTCAAGCATCCAATCTACCAGTTGATGCCATAAACTAAATAGAACACATTTAGCTACATGTCAGTTACCCTTGTTTTGGTAACGACTTTGATTTCCTTGATAACGCGTAAGCGACGGTGTGCCCCTTACCATCTCACTCCCGTCTATGAATAGGCCCAGGCAACAGGGCAATCCCATAACTGCTCGCACCAGGCACGTAGTATTCACGTAGGAAAAACGAACAGCCGACAATAATCAACTCCCGTCCAAAATAACCAAGGGGCTAGGAGGGAAGATAGTCAGACGAACAACATCGCCAGGGGTCAAACTCAACGTACACACACGAATAAATAATAAACAAGGGGAGAAAAAAGAAAAAGAAAAAGAGAGAGAATAGCAAAAAGCTCACCGGTGAACCCTGGGGGTCACCGGCTACGAAAACCCCGGCGGGGTTTTACTTCAGGGGGGGGGGAGTCGACCGCGGGACGGGGGGTACAACGGGCAACCCGGTGGCTGCCCGAGGGGCCAAATACACCAGGTGGCCAGCCTGGTGTATGTTGTCCGATATTGCGTGACGGTATTGGGCATTATATGCCTTGGGCAGGTGGTAGGGGTAGGTACCTGTGTAGTTTTGAATATCCTCTCACATTCACTTGGGACTCTTGTACTGGACTTCAGAGGCTGGGAGGTGACAGTCGACGCTGGAAGGTTAGGTTGATAACACACACCAGGTCTTTCAATCCAGCCTACGAACTCGGCTTCTTCACATATACTTGATGAGGCAGATAGTGTTCTAAAACATGCTTGGGGAATAGGAAACCAGGCATCTACACTTAAGCTATGTCTCAAACAGCTCTACGACTGCAATCCAACCTATTTCAATACACAGTATGGCTGCTTGCTTATGGTCGAGTTTGTCAAACTTCAGATGTCGGGCGCTCAGCTAGCTACCCCTGAATATCTTAAGTAGCTTCTTCCGTTCTATCAAGGAAGGATTTTGCAGCCCTTGATACGATATCTTGCTCATACTTGATATATAACGACTCGCCCGGTGCATCATACCTAAGGAGGATGCCATCGAAGCAGAATTTGGCATGTAATGATTGTTGGTGCATGCCAAGAATAGATCCCTGAAACCGATGTGTTAACGCTAGAATCTGATGGTTGGAGTTGGCCAGATATATTTCGAGAATTGGGAGAACCGCCTAGGAGCTTGCGAAGTATTCAAGCAACTCGGGCGTGACGAGGCTCATGTGAGAACTTCTAAGAAGCTGCCTGCATAGACAACTTTAGGTAAGGGTTAGCCCACCATGTCCCAGTCAAGTTTACCCCTAACCGGCATCGTGCAGAGGTGTAAGCCCCTGTTTCGATGGCCTGGTTGCATCCCATCTTGAGACAGAGAAGATTGGAATCCATCAATCCGGGAGCATTAATCGAAAATATCGTGCAGATGGTTTGCGGGCAACCGCCTTGGCGTCCGAGGTGGTTGAAGAAGGAGCGGGAAATGAAAAGATCCTACAACACTTGACTCCGGCACTCCGTTTCCCGAGAATGACTACAGCCCAAAGTACTCGCCAGAAATAGCTGGACAAAGCCGGTGACCAGCCGAATGAGCAGACTAGATCTCGGAAGCAAAATATGCTGGCGAAGTGATCAACAGTCGAGCATGTTTCGAATCCATACGAACCACGGAAATCCAACAAAGACAATGGAGTTGGCGGGAAGTCGACCGACCCGAACATGGTATATTCTCGTGCTACGAGTTTACCGGCGCTCTATCTTGACAACGCAACGTCTCGGGATACATCGTTCGATTGGCCAGACTATCAGGTACCCACGACCTATCGTGCTCGAGGGCAAAAAAAAGGAGCGAAAAAAGGAGGCCCCTTGTTCCAGAAACAAGGCCGTACGCGAAAGCCGGGGCCTCCGCATCTACCAAACCGCCGTTCCCGGCCCCACCCTACATTTTCCAGTCCATACTAACTGGCGCTCAGGCGGCGGCGGTGGCGTACTTTGTGACGAGGCTCTGCAGGGGGCCGGGGTTGGCGCCAACGAACTCGTCGACCTTCTCGCCGTCCTTGAAGATGATGAAGGTGGGCATGGCGCGGATGCCGAGCTCCTGGCTCAGGTCGGGGAGGTGGTCGACGTCGAACTTTGCAAAGTAGACAGTGTCCTTGAATTCGGGCGATTCCGACCACCTGTTTTTTTTGCACACCCAGTCAATGTTTGTGTTCTCTTGCGATGGGGTAGTCGGGGAGCTTACTTGGCGACTAGCGGCGCGATGGCCTTGCAGGGGCCGCACCACGTTGCAAAAGCGTCGAGGACCACGATTGGGTTCTTGGCGATGGTCTCCTTGAAGCCATCGAGGCTGTAGCAAGGCTGGTTAGCGGGGCAAGAGAAACAAATGGCGCGCCGGGGCAGGCCCGGGCGCGCAGTGGGGGAGGGGGGAAAAACTCACGTCTCGATGTTGTGGATAGTCATTCTGGGCAGAGATGTGTGGAAGCTACGAGAGGCAAGAAAGCGCGGTGCAGTGGCTGCGGAACGGAGAGCAGGGTTGAGGACCCGAATTGGATTGAATGGCATTGGTGTTTCGTCGTCGAGGACAGCGAGGGACTCGGAATCTTATAGGATAACAGATGCGGCTGGCGGGTAACGTATTTAGGTGTCGAAATGATGCAGCTTGACTGAGGTAAGCTACCTCAATGACCGGTAACCCGCCTGAACCCGCCTGCTGATTTGTCACGACCCGATGACGTGAGTGCCGTAAAACCCCACATGCGGCGTCCATGGCGACATCCATACTAGGTGTGTACCTAGTCAGGTTTGTACCTAGAGAGGCGAGTAAGTACAGATTCCATATGATTACCAAGACCATCTTGAAGCTAGATTTCTCTTTTTTCTCTTCCTCTCATGTATAAACCTGTTAGATTGAATTCAAATTCATATTGAAGGTCCAAGATACTCTTAAGCTGACCTGGAAGGTTCCAAGCGGTTGGTAGCCTTCTTCAGTATTTGTCATGTGGAAATCGAAAGGGGGGTGTGATTTTTCAGCCACAGGCATGCTGATCCGGAACTCGGGGGACTCGGGAATAGCCGCCACCACCTGCCGCCGTATATCTTGGACACTCAGGGGAGCGGAACGATTTCGTCATTTCATCAAGCGGTCATGATAATAGTACATCACATGGAACACTGTACAGGACGCACCCTCACCTAAACTGCTGGACCTCCCCTTCGAGCCCAAATCCGTATCTCATCTCCCCCGGCTTCCAGCCCGAGCCGATGCTACCCCCATCCAGGACGCCGAGCCCGATCACCTCCGGACCACCCCGGGGTATCATCCCGTAGCCGAGTCTCAGGCCCTTCACGTCGCCCGGCAGCTCGCCGCGGTCCTCCCACCCGACCCGCTCCAGCGCGGGGCCCCTCGTGGCGGCGACGATGCTCGAGAACCGCGTGTCCCTCATCGCGCCGTCGTTCTCCCGCACGGCGTGCGCGCCGACCGCGACGCCCACCAGCGCCAGCACGATGGCGATGCCGTAGACGATCCACAGGTCCCTGGCGTGGTATCTGTACATGATGGCGGTCCGCGACTTGACGCAGGGGTACCTGTACGCCTCTTCGCCGCCCGGCCCGCCGACCCCGACCCCACCCTCCCTGAGCGTGCCGCTCTGCTCGTCGGGGCGGGCCGCCCACACGACGTCGACGAACTGCGGGTTCGAGAGGAGCGACAGGACGATGTCCTCGTAGAAGCCCTGCACCAGCCCCTGCAGGTCCGGGTGCGGGAAGAAGTTGCGCCGCTGGTCGAGCAGCCTCGTCTGCACCGCCGCCGTGTTGGCGATGGCCCCGTCGAGCTCGCGCGCCATCTCCACCGTGCCGTTGACGAAGCGCCGCAGCATGAACCCCAGGCTGTGGAACGCCGCCGCCCGCCGGTACCGCCCCACGTCCGTCGTCGGCCGCACGTAGTTGGCCTCGGGCGTCGCAGTCGTGTTGTCGGCCGTGCCGTCGTCGCCGGCGTCGACGCCCGGCACCAACGTCGTGTTGACCACCGGCGTGAGGAACTTGCGGCTGGTAATGGTGGTCACCTGCGCCGTGTCGGTGTAGTTGAAGCGCGCCGTGTAGGCCGTCTCGTAGTTCTCGCAGGCGAAGAGCTTGGGTATGAAGGAGCTGCTCCATGCCGGGTCAGACGGTTCCTTCGGCAGCGGCCTGTCGGGGTTTACGATCACGGAGTAGCCGATCCAGACGATTGGTTCAGTGCGGAAGGCGCCAAAGTTCTTAGGATACGGCGGCTTGGTCTTGGGCATGCCCCCAATGCTGACGTCTTCCATCTGCGTTGTCGAGTACTCGCCCCCGCTAGTGAAGGCGTAATAGCTAAATAGGCCTTTGGGCAGGAGGAGATCCATGCTAAACGGAGGCGCAATGCTCCCGGACTCCTGGGTCAAGTTGACGACCTTTGCGTCCACGCCGCTCGCAAGCTCGGTGCATTTGTATCCCGGCGCGACAAATTGGATATCGAATGTGCAGTTCCATCCACTCCCACATACCTCCAGAGAGGCGTTTGGCCTAGGGGCCACCCCTCCCATGAAGGCCCCGAGGGTTGCCGTCTGCTGGATATTCATGCTCGGACCAGTGTAGTAGTCGAACCAGCCGGGCGGGTCCTGGTCGGGCGGCTTGGTGGTATTCCACAAGGATATTGGAATTTCGTACACGCCGTCGATTCTCTTGGGAATCCGCCATTCGTTGGTCTCCTCAAAGCTGAAGTTCAGCGTCCGGACGCCAGGACAAGTCGTCTCTTGCACCATAGTTGTTGGCTCAACAAGCAGAGTGTTTGCACTCAGGATTACCATCAACGGTGCGATCCTAATTAGAGTCCATGTCCCGCCGTTAGAGAGACACGCACTTTCCCTAATATCTCCTCACATCCGACCCGATCAACTTACCAGACAAAAACGGCCAAGGCCATTGCCACCCTCGCACCTTTGAAAAGCTCCCAGTTCCACAGCGAAATGAGATCTTCCGTCGCGACGAACAGCGAGTCCAGCGCCCCGATACTGAGCAGTCTAGTCTGCACCGTCGTCCACACGCGCTGCCGAAAAGCCGTGACCACCGCGGCACAGAGTCCTGCCTTTGCCCCGAAGGCCAGCAGGGTCCCGTACCGCAGCATCTGGATCTGGTTGTCGGCGGGCTTGCCGTCGAGGGTATCGTAGAAGATGTGGTGGCCGACGGCGCACACAAAGCCAAAGGCACAGAAGACGTACATGTTCCACGAGGAGTGCCATTGTGGGGGCCAGCACACGCTGCGCCGCGGCTTGTACTGGCCCGGGTTTATCTGGAAGGGGTCATACTGTTGCGGAGCGAGGTCCGATGAGCGGCCAAACCTAAACCGCGATGAGCCAGGGGTGCTGGGCAAGAGCTTCGCCTGTGGATCGAGTTGGCCCATCTGGGCCGTGTTCCAGGTACTGTAGGGTGTGTCGTGGAGGTGGTCGTCAATTTCGTACTGCGATGGCCGCGCAGGCATCGCGGTCGTCTCCAACTGCTTCAATTCCGCGCTTTCCATCTTGTTCGTTGTCTTCACATCTGGCACCGTTTTTTCTAAACATGATGTTCAAGGGAAAGCGTTGCGAGACCACCGAAGGGCGACGAGACCTTTGGAGAACATGGCGACAAGGACGACGAGGTGGCTCGGACTTGTGTGTTACAGACATGTGTGTTGGTGACAGAGTGAAAGAAATGTCACTTCTGATGAACAGCCACAGTGTCGGAGTGTGGGTGGTTGGTTGGCCGACTTCCTCTTTGCGGCACAGTCCGGTACCGAATGCTCGGGACGCTCCCGTCTACGGCCGTTTCCCTTCATCCAGTTGGTGTTATGCCCTCTTAAGATACCGTTGTCAAGTACACCCTCGAATGCTATCCCACATTGTCTACGGCGTACCTATATTAGCAAAATCTCGTACCATAAATTAGGAGCCCACGAGAACGCTTCAAACAAGATAACTTTGGAAAGTCAGCTTTTTAGGGGGTTGTTTGCCCTTCTTGGTTACCTATCCACGCACAACTCACTCCTGCATATCCAGTGTGGCTCTGCGAAACCAACAGGGGATCTTGTTGGTGCCAATCATGTCTCACATTAAATTTCCTAGAGCTGATAGAAACCACAGATAGGTTGTTTACTGTGTCCAGCTCCAGGAAGATCACCACTGTTGTCACTTCCAGTGGAATGTGGGACTGTTGCCCCGTGAGAATACTTTACATACAAGGAGAAACGGACAACGTGAGGAAATCCCAGGCATGCAGTGTCTAGTGCCGACATATAAGTCGATCTGCCGGTTGTATGTATGTGCGGCGTAGATTTAGTGAATAATGTCGAATTGGTCGGTGTTTAGCCAAAACACGAGCTCTATTACTCCCCTCACAACATGCCAAGTCCGTTATATTGCGAATTCCTCTGCTCTGGGTGCCGAGCTACGGAGGAAGGGTACAATAATTGCACCAAGACACGCAGGTAGGGCCGTACAGGCTATGGAAGGATGCGGGGGAGCCTGTATATATACGAGCTTGGTGCTGCCACGTACATTCGCGATTCTACTGCGGACTGTACTCCCTCCTAGTCACGCAAACTGTTTGACATAATGCGATCACATTGGATTACTCTGCTGCTCTGGGGTGTCGGCTCCGGCAGTGCACGGGCTAAGGCACAGGACGCATGTGTAGATGCATCAATGGTTGCACATGAGGGAGCTCCAGTTGGAACGGAGGAGATTGTCGACGGAGGTGAGACCTGGCCTTGGAGCCAGCCATTGAAAGCAGCATAAGCTAATAAGGCCTGCCTGCGTCATCTACCAGTGACCCTATATATCACAAAACCCGAAGGAGAGCCCAAGGCTGCGGTGCTGTATCTAACCGACGTGTTCGGCATCCAGCTGGTCCAAAACAAGCTGTAAGTCCACCGTCCCGTGAGTCCCTCCAGCAGACGAAGCCGAAAACTAACCGTAATCGCCGTCCCAACCCCCCCGCCAGTCTCGCCGACAGCTTCGCCCGCGCAGGATACCTCACTGTAGCGCCGGACCTCTTCAACGGCACGCCCGCCAAGGCCGACATCAACATCTCCAACCTCGCGGCCGCCACCTTCCTGGCCGCCCACGACGCCAGCGACACGGACGCCATCGTCGCCAAGGCGGTCGCCTACCTGCGCGACACCGCGGGGGCCAAGAGGGTCGCCGCCACAGGGTACTGCTTCGGCGGCCGGTTCGCCTTCCGCGTCGCCGCCGAGGGCAAGGGCGCAGACGCCGCCTTCGCCGCGCACCCTGCCAATCTCGAGGACGGCGAGATCACCGCCGTCAAGGGGCCGGCTTCCGTTGCTGCTGCCGGTGAGTTCTCCCCCGCTGACGACTCCTTCTTCTTTCTTTCAAGGCGAGTTTGCTGACCCGGAGCCTCCCCAGAAACCGATTCGATGATGTCTCCTGAGAGGAGGGGCGAAATTGAGGCTCTCCTGCTGAAGGCAGGAGTGCCGTACCAGTTTGCTCTGTATTCGGGGACCTCGCACGGGTTCGGCGTCCGAGCCAATATATCGGACCCGCAGCAGAAGTTCGGAAAGGAGTCGGCGTTCTTGCAGGCGGTCAGATGGTTCGATACCTGGGTAGCGACCGAGTGATCGGTGAGCTTCCACATAGGCCTTGTGTAGGCCTATCACTCCCGCGTCGTGTTAGACAGACTCCGCCCTGAAATATGTGCTCTTGCGTCCTTGGGCTTCTTAGCTAGAGTCTTGATGTCCATTGCTGTCCCTGTTGGTGTCCCGAACTGAATGACACTTATCCCTCTGCAGAATGAAGGGTGCATCGGCAATCTTCAATAAGGGGTTGGGCAGTTATGCAATGAAGATGCTTGCCCAGCACGGCAAGTGAGAATCTCCAGGAGACCTCAATGCCTCTCGTATTTCAAGTTGAAGCCTCGGGGTAACAAGGCCGGCCTGATTACTAGCCAGTTTCCTTCTAAAGGTCGTGGGGAGCACAGTAAACAGCCCGAGAAGATATCGCGCTGGCTCACTGGGACACAGGAGGTTCAAGATCTGCAATTTATTAAATAGATGAGAGACTAGTGTACATGTCGGGTAAACCCATATCGACACGACGCATTCCAGCCCTTGGTCTGCATTGTCGACCGAACTCAGTTCAAATCAGAGACTCCAATATATCTCAGTGGTAATTATATTTTTCAGAAGCGCGTGTGGTCTATTATGATTCCTGTAATCATGATCGTATATTGCTGTGCGCCAAGTTCGATGGCGAAAAATCAGGGTCGAATAATCAATCGGCGATGTCTTTTATGCGCGAGCAACATGGCGTGCAAATGTCCCATTCCAAGAAGGGTATGTCGTGTGCCACATGCCATTGTCGTACGTCCTGGTGCTGCTGTAGGCAGTCGAGAGCGGTATGGGGGTCGTGAAGGGCGGCAAAGTAGACTCGATCATGGACGGTTGAGCCGAGTATGTCTCAATGGGAGTGGTACTCTGACTGGACGCCGACAGTACTGTACTTCGCGAAGTGGAGGCGGTGAGTGTTCCGGACTGGCTCGTCGTAGGTGCTCGGGATGATGAGGAGGATGGGGTAACATAGACGACGGAGATCTGCGTTTTGGTCTCTTGATTGGGGTTGATGTTGACCGTGGAGATGGAAGTCACGGTGTTGGTGACATGCTGGGTCACGGTCGGAAAAACTTTGACTGTTTCGATGGTCGTCTGTTGGGGAAGAGTCGACACCACCGTCTTCACCACGGTCACTGGCGAGTCATCTGAGACTCCGTTACTGCCGGTGCCGGTGCCGGTGCCGGTGCCAGAGCCCTTGCTGCCAGATGTACCGGAGCCGCCATTAATTGGGACAACTGAGTATCGTGGTGCGAGTGGTGATGCTTTCTGCGCCCGCTGTTCAACCAATGGAAGCGATGAAGTTGATGCCCACAAGGCTGAGAATGCGAGAAGAATGGAAGCGGAAATATTGGAGCGCATCTTAAACAACTGCTTGAGACGCCGATCGAAACCAAGAACCAAGACAGGTCACGGAATGCAGGTGGAGAATTGAGAGAGGAGATGAGGGAACAAACCTTAAGAGATCGGCACCTACTGTCTTATTTGGCTGCTCTTGAAGACATGATAATCTCGATGGCTGGTGAGGCGGCAGACGAAACTCCTTCATCAGAGGAGGCTGGTGGTCAGGGGAAATCACATGCCACTAATATGGAATTCGAGGGTCCGACCCACCAGCCACCTGGTTTGCGTGCTCATGATCCCTGCAGGCATGTGGCTCCACCATCCAGTAAGCAAACAAATTGATTCGAAGAGTAACGCTTCGATTCCTGTGGTATTATCCGTATAGGCCGGTTGCAGATTTATGGGAAGACAACATTCTCTTTGCCTGATCAATATTGCATACACGAGCAAACAGTTTGTCGCACACGATACCAACGTGTGGCTAGGGAGATACGTACAGATTAGTTAATAATGTGGGGCGTTGCCTGTGGAGCCAGGGGTGGGCCTGGGGTGCCTGGGTCAGTGCGCAGATCTGGCGTATTAAGCTGATCATATTGTCCTATTCCATCTGCGATGCACCGCCATATCTCGCCAAGCAACTTGAGTGCTCAGCCACCTCGGCGGCGCATTAGCTAGTAGTAGCAACTTCATAGTCGCAAGCTCGGGAGAGGGGACGAGAGATTCCCACAAGGAACCACACCATTCACCACAGCCCCCCATCCCGTTGGCTTCCATAGTCAATAAATTCTGCTCTTCGTCTACCGTCGCGTCTTGAAATCTTCTCTTAATCTTCCCAGGCATCGCTGATTTCTGACATACCCCAGCTTCTACCCCGCCCTCTTTCTACTACCCCTCCACTGATTTTGGATCGCGTAACGTCCGCATCTCCGTGTCAAGTTTAATACGCCATGTCGTATCCAAACTACCCGCCATATGGGCGTAAGGGATCCCAAGGATTCTCCAGAATTGACGAACGCATACTGACTGCCCACAGAACCCCCTCCTCAGCAAGGTGGCTACTACCAGCAGCCGCCTCCCCAAGGCCAATACCCACCTGCTCAGGGCCAATACTACCAGCAGCCTGGGCAGTACCCTCCTCCCCAGCAGGGTGGCTACCAACAACCGCCTCCGCCGAACCAGTACGGCTCACCCGCGCCACCACCACAGCCTTATGGTGCTCCTCCGCCAGGCCCGTACGGCCAACCACCTCCCCACCAGCAAGCTTATGGCCAGCCGCCACCTCCGCAACCCTATGGCGCACCGCAGGGCCAGTACGGCCACGGCCCCCCGCCAGCGCCATACGGGCAGCCGCCACCGGGTCAATACGGTGCGCCTCCGCAGCAGTACGGAGCGCCTCCGCCGCAGCAATATGGCGGCTACCCTCCGACCCCGGCGTCGCTCGGCTACGGCCCTCCGCAGATCATACAGTGGAATGGAGACGCGGACGCGAATGCCCTGCGTTCTGCGATGAAGGGGTTCGGAACGGACGAGAAGGCGCTGATCCGCACCCTTGCGACCAAGGACCCGCTACAGGTGAACACCATCCGGGACGCGTACCAGCGCCTGCACAGGCGCGACCTCGTGTCCGACATCAAGAGCGAGGTGAGCGGGTGGTTCGAGGCGGGCCTGGTGGCGCTGGTGCGCGGCCCGCTGCTCCATGACGTCTTCATGTTGTACGACGCCACGGACGGGCCTGGCACCAAGGAGAAGGTGCTCAACGACGTACTTCTCGGCAGGTCCAACGCCGACATCAACGCCATCAAGAGCACGTACCAGCGTGTCTTCGGAACGAGGCTCGAGGACGTGATCCGCGGCGACCTAAGCATGAAGACGGAGCGGCACTTCATGATCGTGCTGCAGGCCCAGCGCGCCGAGGACTCGGCCCCCGTCATCCCGGCCGAGATTGGCCGCGACGTCGGCGATCTGTACAATGCCACCGAGGGCATGGTCGGCACCGACGAGGTGAAGGTCTGCAGTATTTTAAGCACGAGGAACGATAACCAGATCCGGGCTATTGCGCAGGAGTATCGACAGAAGTACGCCAAGAATTTGGAAGACGTCATTCGAAAGGTAATTTCTCGCCCCCATTGGGGCTCGCCGTCTCCCCTTTGCCTGCCGCCCGCTCGGTATCTTTCTTTCTTGGCTAACAGTCCGCCCAGGAGTTTTCTGGCCACATGGAGGACGCTCTGCTTTACCAGTTGCGCCACGCCCTGGATAAATTCATGCACCAGGCACAGCTGCTCGAGGACGCTATGGCGGGTCTTGGCACCAAGGACCATCTCCTCGTGAGCCGCGTGGTCCGCTCCCACTGGGACCGTGATAACATGGCCAACGTCCGCGGCGCATACGAGAGGCGTTACCACAAGAATCTGGCTAGCCGGATCAAGGGTGAGACTAGCGGCGACTACGAGAGGTTGATGCTAGCCTGCATTGGAGAGCCTGTCTGATGGGACCGCGGAGGAGGAAGGCTTGGTGGCTACCTATCGAGGACGGGTATGAATAGACGTCAGTAAAGGACTACTTGTATGAGTGCACTTATGTGAATGGGCGGAATCTTCGCCGGCTTACAAGTCTCCGAGTTGCGGTGCCGGACAAGACGGCTAATACGTTGCTTCCTTAACTGCAAGTGTAATACCAAGTTGCCTTTGACTTATTGAGGGGCCTCGAACTTGTATACTTTATGTTTTCTACTAGTCGCCTAGCCCCGTAGTATGTCACCGAAGAAATGTTGGCACTCTGGTGGGAAGCATCGGCACACAGTTGGGGACGTGGGGTTGTCGAGACACTAACAGATATACTCTGGATTTCCCGGTGCCCAAGATAAGGGCTCAGGTATCCGTCCACAAACCTCATGCCTCCGAAGTTGCCCCATATTTGCCAATAGTCTGAAACGTTTCCGAGTTGGGTTTCTGAGGCAGCCTGCAGCTTGGATAAAAGGCAGTGCCGCACACCCAGTGATGCTATAGCCCGGTCTAATAGTAGTGGTTATATGTTGTCCTGATTCCACTCGCTGGTTGGTTGTTTGGCAAACGTTAATGGAGCTCCAGGGTTTTCTTCCCGCGCCCCCACTGGTCAACAGACAATAAAACACTATACTCTCGTAGCGTAAAATATTTCTTTCACTAAAATCATCTCTGACAAGGAAAATTGAACCGAGCCAATCAGAACTACCCAAGTTATAATAGATGGAGCCAATTGAGACACAAGATAAATTGGCGCTAGCTGGTTATAACTTTTACCCATTAAACATTAATATGTAAGAAGCCCCAGCTCAGATCTGCTTTTCTTACCTTCCCACATTTTCCTCAGGTTAACTGGTCAGACCCTCGACACGCCACGCAGACCCGCCCTGACTGGCGTTATAATCAGTACCTACATCACACTAAAGTTACGTTGCGATACGTGGGATCGAATTCGCCTTCAAAGAGATAACTTCAACTCGGCAACAAGGATCGAAGCCGGTCTTTGATTGACCCACTACTTTGACTAGGAAGGTAGCACCCGACCTTGCTTGCTTGCCTACCTAGGTAGCTACCTAACCTACCTAGGTACATAAGCCAAGGGTGAATTGCAGCGCCACCGGTTTAGATTCCGCGACACAGGACTAGGATCACAATCATCTCACCTATTTCCTGCGCCGCGTCGCAATGGAGGCCGCACCGCGGCTGTCGCCGGCTGCGTCTCCCAATCTGGTGGTTTCCGATATTGCGGTCGCACCTTCCCAGCCCCAGGTCGCAAGCTCCATCGGTTCCAAAGCCCCGGCCGCGACTACATTCGCTCCGGTAAATGGACTTCCGGCCGCTTCTCAACCAGTCGCTTCAACCCCAGCTTCCCACCAGTCACATCCGTCAACCCCAGCCCCGCCGGGAACCAATGAAAACTTTGCGGCATCGGCTCCGGTATCCGCCCCGGCTGCCGTTCAGCCAGTCGCATGGATGGGCGTTCTTACTCCGCAGTTCAGCAGCTCTCAACCGGCCCCACGCACCGTTCAGCGCCCACCTCCGCCGGCATCGCAGCCCACAAGGCCACAGGCGACCCGGTACCTCATCATGGATCCGCCGTCGCGGCTCAAGATGACTCCTATTCCCCGCGGGTCCAGCAGCGGCTATCCATCGCCCACCTGGGACTACGCCCGGGAGAACGCCAAGTTTAACGACGACACTACGAGGTTGACTTGCGCTGTCCAACAGAGCCTGCCAGAAGCTGTCCGGCGGGTCGTGCGCGACAATTGGGAGAAGTGCCTCCTGGGTTCCGAGTTCCACCAGGCCTTTATCGTAAGTGCTAAGCTCATCCAAATGCGCACCACCATGGCAATCCTCTTCAATGGCCTTGACTGGTTGCCTACCTACCTACCTTCCCTCCGTCGTCCTGTCGATTGCCCCTTCCCCCTCGTACTCTCTACCACCCCTTCCTCCCTTGTGCTCTCCGCTCCCTCAGTGCCCCCCCTTCCCTTCTAACAATATTCGATAGTTGAATGCGGCAATCCACCACTCTGTTCCTAATACCACGCGCCGTGCCGTGAGGGACTTTGGAGGCAAAATGGTCGCCGATTGCAAGGAGGAGCTCATGAAGCACTTTACAGCAAAAGACATTGATGCTGTTGCCGAGCAAATACTCCAGGTCGCTTCCAATGACTTTCTCGATAAGTGCCTCGAGAAACGCCTGCTCACTATCGAGGCCAAGCCGCTCATACATGCCTTGGCCCGTGCAGAGCGGCTGGGCTATGAACCCGGCGATATCATTGAAGAGGACCACGAACGCGTGATACCCAATGATGGCCCTGAACCTGTTCTTCATCGCTACCCTTACCCTCAACAGCCACAGCAGCAGCCCCAGCAGCACCCACACCAGCCGCCGCCACCGCCGCACGCCCCGCAGCAGCCGAGCCCGCAGCAGCAACACATCCCGCAGCCTGCCGCTTATACTCCTGGTGGACGGCTTCAGTGTTTGAGATGCTACCGCGTTTTTTCCCGCCAGTCTACGTTCGACTACGTTTGTAGCACCCTCCAAGTCTCGGTGGCAGCTCAAGCTAACACATTGGTTCAGCATACCTCAAAGAGTGTGTGCAGTCGAGCGCCTCCTACCGCGGCAGGTTTCAAATATTCCTGCCATCACTGTGGCCAAGGCTTTGCGACCTCTGCCGGCTTGCAATATGTGAGTTTAATCAAGGCAATGCCAGGTCTTATCCTCCTCGCTAATGAGTGTTTACAGCACCTTGCGAACAAGGTCTGCGGCGACTTCGAGCAAGATACGCAACCATTGCGCGGACCGGGTCGACCGCCACGAGCGCGTCTCTCCTCTGGCCCCGGAGCGTCACCTGTAACGCCTCAAGTTGCGCAAGCTGTACAAGCTACAAGCGCCAAGCATGTCCAGCATGCCGCTGCTGCTATCGCGGCCGCGGCTCGGTCGAGCCCCAGCGCGACTGACCCGTACAGTCATCTTACCCAAGACCAGTTTGAGTCGATGCAGGAAGAGCTACGGGAGGCAGAGCTCAAATACACAATGAAATTCAAAGAGGCCGAGACCATCTCTGATCCCGAGGAGAGGCGATCCAAGCTAGATGGCTTGCGTAACAGTTTCGGTACAAAGCAGAGCATGGTTCGGAAGAAGTACGGCGTCAGACTCCGTGAAAGACGGACGAAGGCCGAGATCCAGGCCGAGAAAGACCGCATGGGCCTTAGCGGCCTCGTCTCTAAGAGCGCTTCCCAGGCCAGCCGTTCGGCTATTCCGGCGCGCCGCAGCCTGGACACTAGCGATCAGGCTCCCACGAACTCCTCCAGCGGATGGACTGCTGCGAACACTGCTGCTGCTTCCGGCCCAACGAATGGCGAGTCCCACGACAGCAAGCGCCGTCGGATAGACGAGGGTGGAAACAATGCCACTGCGTCTTTCCAGATGCCGCACGCTACAGCAACAGTGGCGGCGTCAGAGATGGGAGGGCTCGGGTCCTCGGCCGCAACAGCCGCGCATCACGATCCAACCCTGCACCAAACCGGGACTCCGAGCTCGTCCAAGCCAGCTACTACCTATCAACAGGCAGGCGCACGGGTAGAGATCCACCTGCCCAGGAGTTCATCCATGGGCGCGGCTCGCCGGCCCTCTAGTAGCCCCAACGTGGTTCCGCGCGGTCAAAGCAGTGGTAGCGCCGTCGCGAGCCGTGCGTCGAGTGCTGCTGTCGTGGCAGAGGAGGTCAAACTCGGCCCGGCTAACGACGACTCGGACTCGGACTCGGATGATGACATCGCAGACATTCCGGCCAAGCTCCCCGCACATGTTCGGCAGAGCCTGACGCCGAAGGCCGGGCTCGGAGTTTAGGAGCGCGTTCTCCGGTGCTAATGACAGTTGCTTGGGGTCGCCCCTTTGATTTCCTTTGCGACATCCGACCTGGACGCTTGATAGTGGCGGTTCAAGATGCGCAATGATGGCGTTTCGTTTGGGCTTTTCATCCGACTAGGTTTGCGAAACATAGGGATATATCCCATCGCTGGTGTTATTAGATGGCAATCGGGCCCGGAGTCTGGGAGAAATTGGGAGTAGCCATCTCCATATCGCGGGTATAATATGGCAGGGTTCGTTCGGTTCCTAAGGGCACACTGGGGGTCGTCAGATGGGGACGCAAGTCAATGATACATGCGTGGTTAGTCGCGAGAATTAGCACTTTATAGGGCTAGAATATCACAATTCAGGCACCAAAACTATCTAGTTCGGTCTCCTTAGGCCAATCGCGCTACTGTAGCAATCTTCCCTGTCCAAGGTGACCCAGCAAGCCCAGGAAGCATCAATCCACTACATAGTAAGCTTCCAGTATGGCCCCAGGGAAGATGTCGTCTCGTGTCTCCACTCTCAAGCCAACTGGCCTGCAGGGATCCATGGGACCCACAAGAGATAGCCCCACTGAAATATTTCAACTTTACGTGGGGTGGGACCAAGATTTCTTCAACCTTAACCTTGAGAACATTGGCCTCTAGAAAGACGACCATAAAGAACCTCCCTGCCTTGCCCGAAAGTCCCCAGCCAATCCAACCGGTTACCTCTACTCCCAGTAGCGCCAACAGAGAGGTAGTCACCTACAACCCGACTCCAAGATGGCGTCCCAAGAGCGCACAATGCCCTTTATCAAAAACCTCGCCGCGAGCGGTTCGTCCCCCCCGTCTCTCCCTCCCCCCCAAGCCCAAGCCAGCAAAACTAACCACACTCTTCCACCCCCACCCAACAGACAGGAAAACACGAACCTCAGCCCTCAACTCCCTCCGCACCTTCCTGTCGGCCCGACAGACCGCCTCGGCCCTGACCCCGCTCGACACCCTGAAGCTGTGGAAGGGCCTCTTCTACGCGCTCTGGATGTGCGACCGCGCCGTCCCGCAGCAGGGGCTGTGCGCCGACCTGGCCGGGCTCGTGCACGTCCTCCCGCCGGCGGCCGTCGTCCCCTGGCTGCGCGGCTTCTGGGCCACCATGGCGAGGGAGTGGTCGTCCATCGACGTCCTGCGGCTCGACAAGTTCTTGTTGCTGGTCAGGAGGGTGCTTGGGGAGAGTCTGCTTTGGATGAAGGTCAGGGAGGAGGAGGAGGGCGGGGATGAGAAGAAGAAAGGGAAGAAGAAGGCCGGGAGGAAGGAGGGCGGTGGCGGCGGCGGCAGTAGGTGGAACGCCGAGAGGGTGGAGGGGATCATCGGTCTCCTCGCCGAGTGGCCGTTCGTGCTAGAGGACGACTCGCGCCTGGCGCAGGAGGATGAGCCGGAAGAGGAAGAGGAAGAGGACGAGGAGATGGGGACGGGGACGGACGGCAAGAAGAAGAAGGACTCGCTGTCGCCGCGGTACGTGCCCGTGGGGCTGAAGCTGCACGTGCTGGACATATGGGTCGACGAGGCGGAGCGGGTGGGCTTGTTCCCCGACGACGACGACAACGACGAGGCCCGGGACATCGTCCGACGCATCACGGAGCTCGTCGAGACGCTCCAGAGGTGTACCATGAGCACCGCCGTCCGGATACGGTCCAGGCAGTCGCTTGTCGACGATCGGCTGCCGTCGAGTGGTCAGTCAGGCCAAGAGGACGAAGATAGCGACTGACGAAGGGGCTATTTCTTTACCCTACTCGTCGCTTCTCTTCCCCATTCTTATATCGATACCCGATTTTGTTCCCCCCGGCGTTGGAGCCCGACCGACCGTTGTCACCCGCTCCGGACCGCCTGACGGCCTATGCAACGCGCCGGGACGACTAGGGCCTTCGACCAACACACAGGGAGAGCTCTCGAAAGCTAGCCCTTTCCTTCACATGGAGGTCCTCCACTGGATGCAGTCAGCCCTGGACCGCCTATAGTCTCTAGGGGGTTCTTAGTCCCCTCTTGTGTGGAAATGTCGGAAAGGAGCACGGGTTTGGGACTTACAGGCTTGAACCCATTGTTGGGTTGCGATGTGCGATAGAGGGGGGTAACGTGACCTCCATGAGGATGCGTGTGGAGGCCCGATCAAGGGAGTTGGGGGAACTGGCGCGCTGTTGTTCTGTTATACATATAGACTCTCAAGAATTGCATAGCAGGACAAAAACTATTTCAACATCGCTATCAGGAGGTATCTACAGCTAATCAGCCAGTAAAGCATCCTCTCCTATAATCGCTTCTTTTAAAAGTATACACTGGCGATGGAAGCCGCTATCCGTCTAATTGGGTATCAATACGATTCACTTCCGGCACCCCCCAGTGCCCCCTTCCCCCTGCCCCGCACTCCAAATCCCACTCCCACCTCTTACACCGCCGGCCCAGCGTCCTCGGTTGGATCCCAGCCCCTCGGGCCCGGCGCCTCGTAGCATGAGCCATTCGTCGACAGGGTCCGGCCCAGGCCCCTGTGGACTTCGGCCTGGAAGGGCTCGAACGGGGCACGCTCGCCGTCAATGCTGACGTAGCCCCGGACGCCGTTCCGGGGCACGATGCGGTAGGCCGACACCTTCCGGTACGAGACGAGCGGATTCTCAAAGAACCGCCCCTTCTCCACCGACGTCTGCAACTTGATGGCCCTGATCGGCGACACTTTGCCGTCGATCATGACCAGGTCCATAAGCCCGTCGTGGGGAAGGGTGGCCGGAAAGAAGTTCGCGTCTGCCGTCATGTATGCCATCTGTCCCCGGCCATCAGCAAAAAGAAACCGCGCACCTCGCACTCATTGGGACTCACATTGCCGCAATAGAAATTGCCCAAATTCTCATGCGCGATGTGCTCCCATCCCTGGGGTAGGTCGTCCATGACGGTGCCATATCTCAGTGGAGGCAAACCGTGTTCTTCAGCGGCGCTCGATGCCGCGGCTTCCGATTGGCCCCCTACCGAGTTGCCGCTCCCGCTCCCCTCGCCCAGTTTAGAAGGGTGCACCGAGGCCGGACCATCGCCATCTAAGCTGGCCCCCGGACCCAGACCCCGCCTGCGCAGCCTGTAGTGCTCCTTTATGGCCTCCTTGTCGTCGATCTCCACCCTCACCGCGACATCGCAGGGGTACACCTTCTGCCTCAAGATCTGCGCCATGAACCCCAGCTTGAACCGGGCCGGCCCCATCAAGCGCAGCATCTCCGTGCCCAGGTCCACGGCGGCCACTATCCCCAGGGCCTGGCTCAAGAAGCTCAGCTTCCTCTCGTTGCCCTGCGTGACGCTGACAAGGTCCAGCGGCGTGAGCACGCCCTTGATGATGGCGAGGGCCGCATGGCTGGGCTTGTGCGTGCCGTACAGGTTGCACGACATGGCGTTTCCGCTGCCGCAGGGTATGTGGCACACCGCGACGGAGGAGAGGGCCCGGCGCGCGTCCTTGCGGCGCCCGAGCCCGTTGAACACCTCGTGCACGAGCCCGTCGCCCGAGCACACCACCACCACATCGTACGCGTCCACGTCCAGCTGCTCCGCTAGTTCGGCGGCGTGGCCGGCCCTCTCCGTCCGCATCACTGTGCAGTGCATGCGCGCGAATTCGAAAAGCTGCTGCACCTGCTGGTCCCATATTTTGTTCGCCTCGCCCTTCCCCGCGCGCGGGTTGATGAGCACGTAGGCACGCTTGGCGCGCACGGTGTTGTTCTGGTATGCGCGCCCCATCAAGGCCCTTACCCACTTTGCGACAAAACGCGCCGGGGAGAGCGGCCCCAGGATGGGGTAGTTGAGCTCGGCAACTTTGAGGCGGTCCTTGTCCTGGCCAACTGCGAGGCGGTCCTTGGGCACTTGTTTGGCGAAGTGAATGACTAGCCTACCGCCGTCGGCTGAGACAAAGGCCCAGAGTATGTTGTGGTAGGGGATGATTCGGTTGGGATTAAACGCTTGGATGAGAGCTTGGTTAGCTGTGTGCTGGAAACAGTTGGCAGGCTTGTTGCTTAGGTACTGTACGTTTATTTTGGCGCCAAAATGACGAAGGCGGCTCCTCGGCAGGGTTATCTGCAATTGAATGTATTAGCTCCTCATGTCCGAGCCTGGGGGAAGTGGCCCTCGTCCTACTCCGGATAATGAACCCTTCATCGCTGAGTATCAGGTGAAGCCAATCCTCAATTTCGATTGCGTCCGAGGTACTTGTACGCTCCGGTGAGTCGCCAGGCGCGGCGTTTGCCACTTTTTTTCTCGAGCGTGATCTCAAGAGGGGGTCAGGCTGTTGTTGCTCAGCCAAGATTGGGTCAGGCTGTTGTTGCGCAGCCAAGATTGGCTCAGGCTGTTGTTGCTCGGCCATGCTGTGGTTGATTGTGGAGTTTATACCTAAGGTACGAGGGCATGTGAACGCGGCCAAGCAAGCAAAGGAGGTCAGCCTTGGCTAGGTCACCAAGCTGTCTCGAGCTATAATGAGACGTCTGATGCAGCGTAAAGCGATGAGTTGTTGTATTGTGATCAAGGCAAGACAACAAAGATTCAGAAAGGTGTGCCTGCTCTTGTTTTGATGGGTTCACAGGCCTCCCTGAATTCGCCGAGGCTCCTTCCCACCAGCTCCTTCCCACATCGGAAAAGCCGGAGATTTGGCCTAGGCGGGCCCATGAACAAGAAAATGACGAACCTCGTGGCTACCGCAGGAGGGAAGGAATAAATACAAAAAGACGTCGAATCCGGTCGTTCCTGCCAAACCCGCCACGAATTAGCTGGAGATGCGACAGGAAAGGAAAGCGAGGGTCATTGGTTTCCTTCTTTTGCTGAGGCTCCTCCCAACTGGTATGCACGCCCCGACTGAGCTACCTAGGTACCCTACCTACTTACCTAACCGGGCAGCTAGCCAACGACGGGAGCCCTGCATAGCAGTCAGGGGTATATTGTACTATTTATGCAGGACCAAGAACCAGTGATATCGTTTTGGCAATGATCTTACTGGAATGCGGCAATCCAATCACATGTCATCAAGCATTGGAGAATCCAGTATGCATGCGTACGGAGTAGCAGGCAGGTAGGTATTTGACCTGGGGAAAGGCATGCTCTTCTCTCTAGATCACGCCACAGAGCTAGAAGTGGCAGGAATTCGCAGATCCAAGGGCAGGACCAAGATCTATGGACACCTGGTGTGCTGTGCGTCCACAGATATTCTTGCCTCTAGATACTGAAATGCAACGCACAACTTTTGAGGCCTCATCTTAAACAACCACCACCAGACCCGGACAAGCCCGTAATCAAGAACTAGATACATAGTTGTGTCGATGAACACACCCAAGATGCCGTACAGGGTCGTGGCCTTTGCTGCAAAGCTCCATTGGACGCATACGAGTGGCACTTATGCAAATAGGGTGACCTCGGGCCACTTTTCATGGGCAACCTTCTTGAACGCGGCAACCTCGCTGCTTCGCCAATCCTTGAGCACTTCTAGGATGCTCACAGCATCGGCAAAGGTAGTCAGGTCGGATGACAGGACATCAAACAAGTCTCTCTCGACCTTGGCAGAATCGTCCCCCAGGATGCTTGCAGCGCGGGCGGCGGCTATTCTGTGTTGGGCGCTGTCTTTGTGCTTCTCGCGGAACTCGGCGTTCAATATCTTCAGATCGGCCGACGCGGGAACGGCGGTGAAGTCTGCCTCCAAGACTTCCCGGGCCTTTGGTGGCAACGAATCGAGCTTTGAGTTCAGCACGTGGCGGAGCTCGACCGCCTGCGCGTGCAGTGCTGGGTGTTGCGGATTGAGCGCAAGACCGGCGTTCAGACAGCGCAGAGCGAGGACGTACTTTTCTATGACACGACACGTGTTAGTGGCCTGGTCAGTCGGACCAGACGGGGATTTCCCAAAGACTTACTCCGTCTCATAAAGACCTCAAACCCAGCAATCTGCGCATCGATATTCTTCGGGCTGAACTGCAGCAAGTGGCCAAGGAACTTCGTCGCCTCGCCGAGCGGATCTGCCGTTGCGGCGAGCTTCAAGCCGTTTGGATCGTCGTCGACCTTCTTGGCGGCTTCGGCAGCGTCTTTGCTCTTTGCGCCGGGCTTGTTAGGGTCTTGTTTCGCTGCCTTCTCCGCAGCCTCTCGCTCGGCCTTCTGTGCCTCCTTCTTCGCCTTCTTGGCAGCCTTCTTCCTCTCCGCCGCATCGTCACCATTGACCTGGCTTCCGTCAACACCATTGGTGCCATTCACGCCCTGGTGGTCGTGCAGGTCGAGGTAGATCTTGATGGCATCCAGGGCGACGCGAGCATAGAATGGATGTTCTCGCAGTTGGTCCTCCCACCGCACCATGTCAATATAGGCCCGAACCTGGCCCTTCCGCAGGGAAAAGCTGTGGAAGTCAAACTGGTCTTCTTGCCAAATGTCGAAGATGTTGTAGACGGCGTGGAAGCGCTTGAGAGCCAGGCCGATATTGCCCCGGCGGGCGTATGCCTCGCCATCCTCAGTCAAAAACCAAATGCATTGCATGTCGAGCAGGTCGGCAAGAGGGCCACCGACCGTTTCAGCTCTTGTAAACATACCCATAGTCGCCAATGCTTTCTCGTTCTCGTTGTTGCGGAGTTGGTACTTGGCAGCCTTGGTGTTGATATATCTGTCCCTGGTATCGAGGGATCGAGCTTGGTCCATGGCATCCGCCGCCTTTTGGGTGTTCCCATGGTGTTTGAATATCCTGGCTTTCGTCATGTGGAAATCGACGTCCTCTGGCGCCAATTCAATCGCTTTATGGACATAATCCATGGCTTTCTCGAGGTCCCGGCTCAGATGGTAGCTATAATGCTGAGCAAGGAAGTAAAAGGCAGCCGCCTGACCCTTGGAACTGTTGCCATTCACTTGCTCAGTGCTCTCCCCGATACCCCTCTGCTCTTTTATGTACTCTTCGACGAGCACGGGCAGGGTATCTTTCTTGGAGGAATCGCTGTACAGGTGCTTGAGGTTGGCAAATGTAGATGGCACCCCTTTGTTCAGCATCAGGGTCAAGTACTGCTTGGCAGAATCTCGGAACGCGTCGCCTGCTTCGGTCAGCACTATAATTTCCGTCAGGAGCAATTAGGTCTTACCAGTGAGGAAGTCCAACGGTAGCCTCCGCGCAGCGTCACAGCGCGGAAACTTGTCTGCATATTCGTCATATACCGCTTTAAGCGCAATCTCGTCGCCTTCGGGGAGGTCTACGACCTCGACCAACGCACGGTAGTAATCGGGATGTTCTGAATTCCGCTCTACCAAAGCCCGATATGCCTTGGCCGCATCTTCTTTTCTCTCCAGTTGGGCTAGATACCGCGCACGAAGCTCCAAAACCGCCAATCTGTCCAGGTTGTCCTTGCCGATAGACTCGAGATGCTCTAGGGCCCGTTGGATATCCCCCTGTTCCGCAATCACCGAGTTCTTATATAAAGCAGCTTCCGAGCTCTCGAAATCCGACTTCGGCGGGGGCGTTTTGAGCGAGTTCTCGTACGTTGTGAGGATGTTCTCCGCCTGCGACAGATTCCCGGCGAGGTGATATGCAATGGCCAGCGCCGTCCAGCTCTGGCGCAGCTGAGGCCTCGCCTTGAGCATTGCGAACCTGCTCTGCACGTAACCCTGGTAGTCACGCATCTGGATTTGGAGAATGGCTAGGTCACGCTGGATCTGCTGCGACTCGGGCTCTAGCTTCAGCGCAAACTTGTACGCCTTGATAGCTTCGTCGAAGTTCTTGTTCGTCCTGTACAGGATCCCGTATACGTGCCAGCAGATATGGGATTTCATGTCCATCGTCAAGGCTTCCTTAGCGAGGGCGAAGGCCTCGTCAGTCTTGCCCTGGGCGTTCATGATCAACGCCTTCATCGCGCTGGTGTCGCCATGTTTCGGGTTCTTCTTGAGGATTTGGTCGGCAGCCTTGAGGCCGCGCTTGTACTGCTTGTCTTCATAATACCGAACAATGGTGCGAAAGAGGTTCGCCTCTCTCGTGCTCAGGGGTTGTGGCATCGGGGAGACGGGTGA
Source organism: Phialemonium atrogriseum (assembly GCF_030411735.1). Taxonomy (NCBI): domain Eukaryota; kingdom Fungi; phylum Ascomycota; class Sordariomycetes; order Cephalothecales; family Cephalothecaceae; genus Phialemonium; species Phialemonium atrogriseum. The sequence continues at coordinate 298,380 of NW_026848147.1, forward strand.
AGTTGGGCGCGATGTCGGACAAGCTTAGGAGGAGTGGTCGAGGGTCCAAGGAGACGAATGGGCGCCTGAAGGGGAAGGCCTCTCGAGAGACCGGCCACGGATTGTCGTTTGGAGGTGGTCAGGACGATGTAGATCAAGAAAAAAATGATTGCGAGGCTCAGTGGACACACAATAACCGCGAGGGTTTATACCAACGCCAACGGCTCTATCTATCTACTCAATTGGCAGATTAACAAGTATCTCTGAATGCGCATAGACCGGATTCTTGGCGAGAGAGGACCTCGACGTCGTGTGCGGTTCATCGAAAATTCGAGGAGCACGGCCCGCGTGGTGATGTCCTCTAAGGACCCACTTTTGCCCCACCACTGAGCCTCCGTGGTCGCCCGACCAGAGCTATCGTACCTACTTCTACTGACCTAGGTGTAGAGAGAGGCGAGCATCTAAATCATTATTTACCAAGCCATTGAAGGATTAGAAATCTCTATAACATTTCTCAAGAGTCCCCGGACTAGTCATATTTCAGTCGCAAGAAAAAGACAGGTGATATTTCTAGTTATTGTCCAGTACATGTACAGTTGTGATGTCATCCAAATCTACCTAGGTTGAAACGCCATTGGCATGCCTATGTCCTTGTCCGTACTGTACAGAATCTACACTTCTCTCACTGGTACCCAATCCTGTGTGCTCTTCCCTTTCCTCCAGGCCGCGAGAGCTTGTTCCCATTCCTGCACCGGCTCTGCGCACCGCTCCTGCACAATCTCCCAAGTCCTCGATCTCACAATGTTCTCGACCCCCTTCTCCTGGCGTAGAACCGACGCAAGTCTCTCCGTGCGCGGCTGGCGTGGGAAGAACCGCGCGGAATAAGGATCCAACCGCTCGTCCACGACCCTCTCCCGGTCCCTCTCGAGCTCGGCCTCCCGTACCGCGGCGTCCGGGTCGTCCGGGTCGGGGCTCGTCGCCACCAAGGCGCAATAGCTAAGGACGTCGGACCTTGCCTGCCATGACGGGAAGAGCACCTTGTCCTTGAATCCCTGACAAGACTGCGGGTCAATGGGGCGATGTAATGATCGGGGTCCTAGTTGGGAAGTTGAGGACGGGTCGAAGCCCCGTTTGGCAGGGGTCACGAGAGCATTGAGGTTCTGGGTTATCGAGTCATCGATGGAGCTTCTCGAGATTCGCAAGAAGTCTGCGGCCGAGTCAGCAGGGCTACCTTGAAGTCATGACCATGGTATTATCCTGTTCACACCTTTGAGAGCTGATGTGGAGAAGCAAAACTGCGGCGTGAGGCGTGGCTGGATTGAGGGTTGTGTCATGATAGCCCTCGAGCCAGGGTCGGGGCCTTTGGCGGCTTGAGCAGATGGAGCCGCTCTACTCGACCAGAAGAGACCAGCCAGCGTGTTGGCGATCTGGGCGTTCGGTTGGTAAATGATCCGTAGGCGCTCTTGAGCAGATCGTGGGGTCAATCAGTTGCGCATTTGCAGGCGGGATGGCTCGGTCTGCTCCTCATCATGGCCTGATAAACTGGCGGTTGGCAGTTGCCAACTTCGCCGCTCGGCCCGCCAGGAGGCCAAGTCGGTATTTTGTTTTCCCGGCGCGGCGCTGATTGGACCGCCGGGCACAATGGATATGGATCGCATGCCGGAAACCTGGTCTTTCAACGAACTCTGGCCAATTCATCCTCCATGTTACGACTTCCTCCATTGAAGCGCGGAGAACTAAAGCACCAATGCGTAATGCCCTCCAGGTTGATCTCAAGAGCATTCACCGCTGGTAGCATAGTAGGTACCTTACGGCAATCACTTTAGGACGCTTGACTTCCAATCAGTTCCATCTACGGATTGCTTGCTTTAATGCTCAAGTGGCATCACATAATGGATGCTGTTGAACTGTTTCTATCTTGGGACAGTTCCTTGGATTAATGCGCTCGCCCATCAGCGCAAGTTCGCAGTCGTCCTGGTCTCCATGGACCACGGCACCTCGGATACAGCCTATCCAAGCCGGGGCCATCCGCTACTGCCATTGTGGTGCATCTTGATCCTCACCTTCGCCAAATAGAGGAAGAGCACCATGACCAGCATTTGAGACACCTGGTGCCGCTCAGAGCCCCAGGGGCAAGTAGGTAGGAAACTGCGCCAAAAGCAGAAGGCCAAACACAGCAGCACATGCACTTCTTACGGAATTTGGGACATGTCCAACAGAGATGTGCCAAGAACAGTAATCGAGGAAGGGATCCGGTGCTGATGAGCAACTGTCACCCCCTTTTGAAATCCGCCGGTGCGTTATTAACTGCATGCTTGCCTGCATGCTGCTTGCATCTAAGTACCTGCTTGCATCCAAGGTACAGTCAAGAGAGAGTCAGCCTGAACAATGGATTTGCCATGCATATGCAAGCCGCAGGGGATGACAAAATACTCCGGGCCTCAAGAGACACCACGTATGCATAGAAAGACATAGTTGGCGTCATTTTTGTTGGCCTGTGAGGAACCAAGCTTCCGTTAGACCACCATTTCTCTATCCCCCTGAATCGCTTGTATGCGTCCACGGGTGTTAGTTAGCATTGAAGATGCAGGGCCAGCGGGCCCCGCTCGGCGCTTTCATACCTCGAGGAGACGTGTTCATTTCATTATTGGAAGTCAGTGAGGCTCCTTGGGGATCATCGGGCCGCGGAGGGGGCAACGCGAGGAGAGAAACATGCATTGCTCCGAGGTTGACGAATTGAAAGAAGGCCAGGTAGGGATGTAGTTGAGTTATATCCAATCGCTCCAGGATAGGCAAATATATGCAGCTCCGGCCCATACGAAGGGTCCCTCGAATCGTGCCGCCGCCACATGGTGTTTCTCTGACGCGTGTCCGGAGAATTGTGGCAGGGAGTCGAGGTTACATTCCCACAAGCGAGCTTCTGGCGAGAACAGGCAAGCGGTTGTAACTCAAGCGCGCCGGATCAAAATCAGCACCACTCACTCCGTGCTTGATAGGCGAACTATGGGCTTGCGCCTTGCAGATTCCCGAGCGCTTGGCGACCTCTAAGCTAGCGCTGGACGATCTGCAAAGCAGACGAATTAGATCTAGCACCGAGGAGTTGGCGGCTTAGTGTCATTAATATTATGTACATATCAACCGAAGAGATCTATCCATCCCGGATCTTGGGAGGCAAAGTCACCCATCGTAGGCACAGTGAGACATGAAGGGCTCACAAGCCAACATTAAGACGCCGATATACACTAGAACAGTGCTGTTATAACCCACAAGGCAGAGGCCGCTTGCTCGGGGCAACCGGGGCCGAGCGGCTGAGGGAACAAGCGCCGGCGCAAGGATTTCAAGTGAGGACAATGCGAATTGCAGCTTGGCTCCGGCGGGCCGCATCTCCGGGACGATCTTGAGATCCAGTAGATCTCCACACAGGCACAGGGAACTGTCATAGGGCAAAACAATTCGACAAAAGGAGCGTGTTTTTATTCCGTCTATCACCCAAAGAAAACCAGCTCGGGAGGGAGACTGAAGTGGGTTGAATCGAGGGCAGGAGGAAGCCGCCAGTCCATAGACTCCATCGCATGATGTGGAATGTGGATCATCGTATGCAACAAGGCGGAAGGAGACGAGGCAGACCTCTGTGCATCTGTACCCCTATAAGTACCCTGTCTATGCAACATAGGTATGCATAGGTCCTGAAATCAACTGACAGGGGGCTGTGCGGCAGGCAAGCCGAGCGAAAGGGAGTGCATTATCAAAAGAGCCTAATATCCCACAATCATATCAGCCAAAACCTAGCAATTTGGCCGCCGTGGAAGCAGCCCGTGTGGACAGAATAAAAAAAGCACACGGGACAGGGGGCTCAATGACGGACATCCAGATCATCTTGGGATGTCCCAGCCGCGAGGAAAGTGGACGAGCGGCCGGAATGTGGGAGTTGACTTGTTAGAGTTGGCGTCAAACTCCAGCAGCGTCAACACCATACCGCCCAACCCCAGCGCCACACCCGGAGCGGTTCGCTCGCAGAAGATGCAGGCGGGGGATAAATTGCCTCCACAGCTGCGGCCGCCAAGTAGCAAGTGGTCAAGTGTGGAGGCGGCCTCTCCCGGTCCGCATCACAGCCATGGGAGCAGTGTAGCGGAGAAAGCCATGATGGGTTCCCTGGAGTGTAGACCTAGATATCCCATGGAGATGGATAGGAATTAATGGTCCACAGTCGAGCAACTTTGACATCATGGAGAGCCGCGCTCCTTCACACGGCATCTTGAACAAGACGGCATGGCTGCAGCAGCAATGCCTCACCCTCCACGGAGACCTAGCATGTCGGACGGACAGGGGGGGAAGGGCAGGAGATGCACTGCAGATCCAAATAAAGGTTAAATGCAGTGCTGTCAGAGGGAACTTGTATATTAGTTGATGTCCAGTGCGATGTGGCCGACGGTCGAGTGTCGAGTGTCGAGTGTCGAAGGTTGAGAGGGCTGAACGGATTGTGGCTTTCTGCCGGGCAGAGGCAGAGCTGCACGCCTGCATGTTTCATCTGGGATAAAAGGGGAATGGGACGGGGTGGGTGGTAAGATTGGAGATCGCCCTTGCCGTGCAGCGGCTTCTTCACACTATCCCATGATTCTGGCAGCTCGAATTGTGCTATCAGAGCTTAGAATACCGACAGCCAAGAAAGGTAGTCAACTGCGGCTCGGGGTACCTGCATCGGACCGCCACCATCTCAACACCATGCCTCGCGCGCGGCATTGACACCGAGGGCGGACTTTTTTGAGCAGAACGCGTGGGGACCCGTGGATCTCTGCTTCTCCACGAATCATTGACGGATAATCGTGCGAAGGCTGTGTGCATGGTATTGTACATCTTCCATGCAGAACAGACATGTTGGGGAAGGAGACAAGCTTGCAAGACAGGCGACGGACAGGTGAGAAGCGACGGCTCTAAGCCCCAAGCATCGTGGCCATTGACGGATAGAAACGTCTCTGCTCTCCGGCATGCTGGGTGGGCATGCTGGATGAGCCGGTGACCCTGCATCTTGGGCGCGCCTGTTCCTGGGTGCTTGAATTAGTCGGCAGCTGAATTAATACCAAAGATCAAGTTATTGATTCCACACTCCGGGGCGAAATACGCTGGGTGGTGGGCTGGTGGCTTGAGAAATACCTAGGTACCTACTCCTACGGGGCCTAGAGTGGGTATCCTAGTACCGAGGTCAAGGTGGGACCTGGAACGTTCCATGCCACTTAACTTAACTGGGTAGTATGGACCTAACCAAGAGGCTACATACTTACTTAGGTAGGTACCTTAGGTGGGTACCTATGTATGTAGGAGAAGGTCAAAACAGAAGAATATAATAGATAGATTCCAGGTTATTAGATTAACTGAATAGAATAAACTGCTCTTAAGATATTTGTGAGTTTCTGGCTCAGAGTACTACTCGGCAACTTGATTATTTTGCTTTTGTCTTGTATTTTTCCCTGGCCATCTCTCTTTACGCAAATAGACGCGACACATGTCCTCCTCTGCATCCACACCATTCTGATGCAACCTCAATATTAAATAAGTACGTTTAATTCATGCCTGATGCTGTGGCCCTCTTCTGCCGCGTCTAGATCATGTCAACAGACGGGACGTATTTGTATTTTTGGTGACCAACCTTGCCAACCTTGGGAGCTTTTGGGAGAAAGGAAAACAGCCTGTTGGCTGAAGTCACAGGAACTGATGGGACTCGTCATCGCTTGATGAATTGGATCTACAATGTAACTTGTAGAGAGGTAAGGTACAGTACAATACCTTGGTATGTGTGTGCTGTGCGCCTGTCATGCTTTGTGCTATACTGTGCTATGTACGGAATACTTCTGCAGCACCCACCACAAGCGGTAAGTGAGGTGGTGGGTTGGAGCTGGACGGCTCTCCTATCGAGGTTACCGAGTAAAAGAGGGTGTCGCTCTAGCACCAATGGGTACACCCCTAAATGTACCCACATCCAGTGCAATGGCTCCCCATCCCATGGATCGATGCAATGTTTGTATGTAGGGAATATTTGTACTAGACCATACAACGCAGAGCATGCCTTGTAGCAGCGACTAGTGAACAACGCATCGAGTTAGGGAGCCGCAGCAACGCACATTGCAGAGCGCGAAAGGGCACGGCTAGGGGCCAATTTATTGCTGAATTTCTAAGATGAAAGGGCCACACCAACAACCGACAAGGTACGTAGGCAAAGACCAGAGTCCAGACGCGGGCTCACCACACACCCACACGCCCCCCCAATCGCGCAGGAAACCCGGCCCAGGGTCACGTCGGTCCCCTTGTCACTTTTTGCTCGAGGAATCGTGGCTCCATAAAAATTTCTAATTAAATTCCCAGCATGGCTCAACCCTCCGAGTCCCCGTCTCAACCGCCGCCCGAGGCCAGTCTGGACAAGCTGCATCACCTCCAGGACGACCATCGCCAACTGAACGGCCAGCCACCTCTGCCGACCGACGGGACTCGCACCACCACCAGCGGCGGCAGCGGTAGGAGCAGCACCACCACCACCAGCATTGAGACCGGGGACAGAGGGGATAGAGGGCACAGTGGTCACAGGCAACCCTCTGAGACGAGCTTGGCGGCTGATCCTAGTAACGCGCCTCTCGAGGCTGCTCTACATGAGGGCTCGACATTGCCTCCTCACAACGTCCAGAACGGAACGCGAAGCAGCAGCGGCTCGCGGTCGTCCCCTTCTCTGTCAATGTCCAACACCCAGCCGCCGCCTGGCTCGCATCGCCAGCCGGTCAGCTACCCGAGTCCGACATCCTTCCCCTCGCCGGGCATGCCTCCCACTGCGCAGTACGCATACCCGCAGCACCCAGGCGCGCATGCCGACCCCTATCGAGCGAGCCCAACCGCCGTAAACAGCACAATGTCCCTCCCAAGCATGCGAACCATCGATCCCCGCCAGCCTCAACCAACCCACAGCATGGTCATGGGCAACCACATGGGTGCCCCGATGCCATCAGGGGCGGCACCGATCTACTACAACATGCCTCCTCACCCCTATAACATGCACCCCGACCCCAACGCGTTGAGATACGCCCTTCCTCCCAACGTCACAGACCCGCGCATTGCCCTGAGCGGAGGAAGACACAAGAAGGTGGGTATCCCATACCTCAACCTAGTCGACTCAACCCAGTCGTCTTCCACATGTTTGGTGGGTGTTTGCTGACTGCGGGAATGTGCCGATTGACAGGAAATCAAGCGACGTACAAAGACAGGCTGTCTGACTTGTCGCAAGCGCAGGATAAAGGTACGCTGTTTATTTTATTCCAGTCTGGGTCCATAACTCCAGATTGCACAGGGGCGAGGCTATTTTGTCCAAATTGGTTGCAGGGGCGCCGAGATCCAGATGGGCATTCAAGGGAAACACATTGCAGTTGATGAGAAAAAGGGAAAGGGGGAAGTGGGAAGTGGCATTTTCGCTTTTCACTTTTCGCTTTTTGCTCTCGCTTGGAACCGCATGGTCTCATATCGCTTGACTCGGGGGCTACTCTGAAGCGAGCAAAGCAAGGCGACCCATCGAACTGCCAGAAACCCACACATTCCCTCACCGCGGTATCTACACGCCAGAATTTTAGGTGTCCCGATCCGCGGTCCGACCACGCAACCCACAACCCACAATCTCCAACCTCCAACCTCCAACCTCCAGTCTTGCAACCTTGCAACCTGGCATCCTTGCACCCTTCCCGCTTATCGTCTTTTGGTTTTGTTTTTTTGGCCTGCGCGCCCCATCATATCTGGTCCATCCTCCTAACATCTGGCGCTTCAGTGCGACGAAACACACCCCACGTGCAATAACTGCAAGAAGTCGAAGCGCGACTGCTTGGGTTACGATCCCATCTTCAAGCAGCAACCTGGCCCCGCCATCCTCCAACCTGCCCCGAATAGTCAAGGAGCTTCACCGACAACCCTCGTGTCGCCACCCACAGTGCCCTCCTCTACAACACATCCTTTTCAGCCGCCGATAGTACCAAGCTCATACCCTCCGACGGTCCATTCCAACGCCACATTTGGGTCCCCATTGTCATCGACTGCGAAATTAGTGAAGAGTGAACCAGGGTATTCAACCGAGTACCCCACTGCGATCGATCCTGCGCTTGGGAGCGTTGATTCTTCCGCGGCGGGCAACCCAGCACACTACCAATCAGCACACAAATTCGCCGAAGGCGCAAGCCTGGGAAACCAGAAATCGGGGGTTCATACCGGGCTGAGAGGTGGCACACCCTTTCCCCTTGACCCCTTGCAAGCTCTCTTGCACTTCTCCTGCAACTCGCGGCCCAAGGAGATCACATTGACTTATGCAGGTTTACCAGCAAAGAAGATGAGAATTGATGAGCTCGTTGCCCTTGGGGGCGGGCCACCTCCCCCCCTAAGCTCGCCGCCAAGTGCCGAGACCGTCAACGAACTCATTCTCCTCTATTTCGAAGTCTATGTTCCCGGCCTCACCATGTTCTTCGAGAGCAGCTGGTACGATCTGAAGGACCAGCAGCCGTCGACGAGCAATGCGAGCAATTCCCTGGCTGTCATACGAGAGAACAGGGCCGTTGTGGATCTCTTTACCTCGTTCCTCCAAACAGTCGCCGCCATCAAAACTACCGACCCGGCCGATATGGTGTACTCGGGGCACCTGGAAACCTCTCTGGTGTGGTCACTGGCGAGCCTTCCCTACTCCCCTCTTCCGAGCAGCTCCCACCTGTTGCCAGGCGGGGACGACGCGGCAGAGCTGCGCAACCGCCTTACGGTATTCGAGGCACTCCTTTCTGGCGAGACCTTGCAGAGTAACCCGCTGCTTGCACCACCGCCGGCCGTGTCGGGCGACAAGAATTTCAACCAAGTTCGTGCGAACGAGCTAGACTTTTGGTATCACCTGGGCCAGTACGTCCAGCAAACGCACAGTTCCGCATCCCCCGCCGATGCCGGTGCGAGAGAACACTGCTTGTCCCGCATCCGCTCTGTCCTGGATGGACGCGAAAACCGGGACGTGCTGTACAGTATTGCCGTCTTGCGAGAATATGCGCCCCGGTTCGACGCCATCATCAATGAGCAAACCGTGCCTGCACATCTGGACGAGATGGATCCCCGCAGCAAGCTGGCCGTGGCAACAAGGTTCATTCGCGACGAGGCAGCCAGCACAGGGGGCACCACAAACGTGGTTCGGCGGTTCGCAGATCTAGCCTACCGTGCCTTCGTTCGGCCCGGTGTCAATGTGAATAGGAGCGCCGGGAGAGGCCAATGACCCTGAATGACCTCATAGGACCCTGCATCTATGGCGTACGTCTTCTCTGTGCCGACCTTGGTTTTGGCAAGAAGTGCCGCGGGGGGTGGGGGGGCGGAAGGGAGAGACAGAGACTTGGAGCCTCGAGCCTCGTGAGCAGGGAGACAACACGAATCCCTACCGTTGTCCGGCTGGCTGCAACACAGTTCTGAACCCCATCGCCTTCGATTCCATGTTCTCTCTGGCATAAACGGCAACATTATCCTCACCAGCTGGACTCGTACAACACGCACCACTGTATTATTATCACCATCCCCCTTGGACATTATTTCCTTTTTTCTTTGTCATCTATTTTCCTTGCCCCAGTGTTGGAAACCCCACCGCGGTGTAAAAGTGGTCCGTTGGGACCCGTGCAGTCGCGGGCAACATTATCACCTAACCGGCGGCGGAAAACATACTCGGTATATCGACGGGACGGTTTGGGTGGGCATTCGACAGCTACGGTGCATATGGGCGGGTGGGACCCCAAAACTTACGAATTTTCTGCATTCATCTGAGCAAGCGGTGGACTTTCTGATTCCTGCTCTTTTCCGGTCTGCCCAACGCGAGCGGCCTCTGTGGCCGTTCGGCGTGATGGTGGGATAACCCATTTTATGTTTGTACTATTAGTTCCATTTTTTTCACGACTGGATCCTTGCATCGAGCAAGTGGATATCCGAGAGAGGTTGGGGGTTGAAAGGGTTAGAAGGGAAAGGCATGACACGGAAGGGTTGCCAAAGGAGAGACAAGTTCCGGCCCAGTGGCAGAAGTCGCAGCTGACGGCCGATCTCTCTATGCGACATGTATTTATAATATGAATTGGCGTAGAGTGAAGGAGAGGCATCTCTCGCCCGGTCTCGTGTCAACTCGGACAGCGAGTTGGCTGGCAACGATCGAGGTCGAGGCCGAGATGTGCCAACCAATGCATTCAGTATAACGACAAGCCACCGTGGCGCGTATCATATCAGATCGCTACTATGGTCACTCGGGATGACGCCTGATTGCATTTGACGCCATTGGCCTTGGAGGGTAATGACCGGGATTTGTCCACGCTCCTTCGGGTCTCTTCCCCCGTGGAGAAACACGGACATTGCCCCGAACCCCACAAAAGCAGCAACCAGCCCGGGGCAATTCTAGCCGGGAACGGTCCTCTTTTCCTCCCCCATCTTCCTCTCGCTTTATCTTCTCTTCTCTTTCCCCTCCATCGTTATCCCTGGGATCCCAACACAACACACAAGCCCAGCTGCATTTGAGGTACAACCCATGTCCACTGGGCAGCTGCAGCGATCTGCCGGTTAAAACCTGGAAACGCATGGTAGACCTATGATTACGCCTTCAGCAGGCCTCGTCTTTGGTTGTGGCATGCAGGATGACAGGGACCAGCCCGAGGTGATCGACAATCTAAGTACTTGGGGCATAGGTAGGTAATAGCCTGCGATACCGGCGAGGTGTAGTGAAGTCGGTCAAAGACACGTACAAGTGTCGAGCGGTGAAAGGCTCAGGGAGAAGGCGGTAGAACTGGGGTCGATGTTACAGGTCATATCCCAGTCCCCATTCCTTCTATAGGATGCTACTCCGTGCCATGCATTTAGCAGCAGGTGACATGTCTCTGCATCTGAGCAGTCCCGACAGACGCCTTGATGGTCATCGCCTCCTCCCCTTTTCTTGCTCCTTATTCATTTAGACACTCCTTCTTTCCCGTCTTCCTGCCAGTCAATCCTATTGGGTACCTGTCGTGTCAACCCACCTCCCAAGTATATATGCACAGTAAAGGACTGGCATTTATAGACTGTCGACGATAGGGCCGCTTGCTATTTACTGACGAGGACGGACTGCAACCTGGGGCGTAGGGACGTAGGAGAGAACATAAATAGGCCGCTCTGGTCTCGAAATCGCATTGCGGCGGCACATAACGTGGTTTCCCCTCTTTCAATCCCGATTCCCTGGTTTGCTAAAACTTGTAGCCCAGGTCAATACTATGGACTTAGATTAATAGCTGCCTGATACCTATCCCTAGCTGCCGTCTCTTGTCCCCGCCCCCCACCCCTACGCCGAGAGTCCCGGGCTCGGAACCGGCCTCCACACCAGCGCAATTGGATTACACCCCGCACCCACTTTGAAGCCCCTCGATTGCTCCGAGATTGCTATCCCGCATCGCAAACCCCCATCCCTCCCACTCGACCCGAAAAAAGGAATACGACTGAATTTGGACCTGACAAGAAGCTGTACCTCTTTTGTGATTCGCTTCCAATGCACCTGGGGGTAGCACTGGAGGTTTCCTTCACGAATCAAGCCTTTCCTTTCACTCGCACCCTTCCCTGCACTTGCGTCCCCGAATTCGACACCCTGGATCCGGCACCTCGAACCTGCGAGTTACTTTAGATCTGTCACTTGGATTGTCCCCTAGGCTCTTTCCAAGCCTCAAGCCGCACTTGTCCCAAAGGATTGCACCCTTACCGACATCGCCCCGTGCCGGAAATACCACGTCAACCCTTACAGTTTTGCGATTCCCAACTACCTACTCTCCCGCCACTCCTGTCTCCGGCCAACCATGGGAGGCGACGCCCCTGCCGTCAATGGCGCGCGGCCGAAGGTGCTGCAGCTCGGGATTATTGAACAGTGAGTATCTATGCCCTATGTCACTCACCCCTCTCTCTCCTCGGCTCATCCACACCTCACCCTCAAACCCCTTCCTCCCACCCCTTTTCCATATGCCGGTATGCACCCCGCCCACTCACTTTCCCTTAGCGCCTTCGACGCCTGGGCATCCATCGGCAAGATCGCCGACATCATAACGCCCTCCTCGACCGACCGCGCCGCCTTCCTATCCGAGGCCCGGTCCGGCGCCTTCGACGGCTGCGCCGTGGCCTACCGGACGTTCGACTCCTTCGACACGACGGGCCGCTTCGACGCCGAGCTCCTCTCCGCCCTCCCGGACTCTCTGCGCTTCGTCTGCCACAACGGCGCCGGCTACGACCAGGTCGACGTGGCCGCCTGCACGGCCCGCGGCGTCCGCGTCTCCAACGCGCCCACCGCCGTTGACGACGCGACCGCCGACCTGGCCGTCTTCCTCGTGCTCGGCGCCCTGCGCAACGTCGCCCAGGGCATGGCCGCCCTGCGCGCCGGCGCCTGGCGCGGCGAGGGCGACGCCGCCCCGGCCCTCGGCCACGACCCCCAGGGCAAGGTGCTGGGCATCCTCGGCATGGGCGGCATCGGCCGCAACATGGCCCGCAAGGCCGCCGTGTTCGGCATGCGCATCCGCTACCACAACCGCACGAGGCTGGACGCCGAGGTCGAGAGGGAGGTCGGCGCCGAGTACGTCGATTTCGAGACGCTGCTGCGGGAGAGCGATGTGCTGAGCTTGAACTTGCCGCTTAACGTATGTGCCCCCTTTTCCCCTCTGCCCTCCGCCACGACCCTTTTTGCGCGCGCCCCCCCCCAAATCCTCTTATCAAGAAGCTAGTTGAAACAACAACCCCTAACCAACCCCCCCAGCAACACACCCACCACATAATCTCCGCCCCGCAATTCGCCCAGATGAAGCCCGGCGCCGTGGTGGTCAACACGGCGCGCGGCGCGGTGATGGACGAGTCGGCGCTCGTGGCGGCGCTGGCGTCGGGCCGCGTGGCGTCGGCGGGCCTCGACGTGTACGAGGACGAGCCGCGCGTCCACGCGGGCCTCGTCGCCAACCCGCGCGTCCTGCTCGTGCCGCACATGGGCACCTACACCGTCGAGACGCAGACCAAGATGGAGGAGTGGACCATGTCCAACGTCCGCATGGCTGTCCTCGAGGGGCGCCTGCGGAGCATCGTGCCCGAGCAGAGGGATATGATATGAGGTGGGAGGTGGGGGGGAGGTTTGTTGGGCCTTGTCTCTCGTATTCAGGGGCGCGGAGGGTTCATCGGCTTCACTCCCTGGCCTCCACTCTGCAGGGAGATTGGGTAGATGTGTCCTGGGAAGGGGGAGGTCCGTCATGGTATCCCGATGGGCGAATATATACACTAGGCAATATGCTACCAGAAGCCCATTTGCGAGTCCTACGAGAATGGTTATTTATGGGGGGGATCTGGCTGGGTGGATAAAACGGGAAAGGAAATAGAAGCTACTAAACGACTAGAGCTGGTAGACATTTTGAAGCTCTCCATGGATAGGCAGAGAGAATAATAAGAAAGTACACGAAAAGGAGAGTTCTCCCATATACTTGGGCATCGGACACCGCTGTGGTCATGGCACTTGCAAAATATAGGGATCAGAGGGGGCTGTGTAAGTGTGCACATGAACACCGAGGAGAATCATCAGACGAAGCTTGGGGTTGGTGGTGCGCACAACACGCAGTCCATCTATTCCATCACATAATCTGTCTGTCTATCAGGGGCCGCGGTTGACGCGCTGGTTTGGAATCCATCTCGTCCCCGCGTGGGGATGACGGATCCTGTCGTAAAATGACCATCATCATCCTATGTTAAAAGCCTAATTCCGTTTGGGGGATATCATGTTAAAGCCAACGCCGTACTTTTTTGTTGAAAAACGTGTACCAGAGAAACCCCCCCATCCCCCGCCGTTTTTACCCTGCCATACCGGTGCTATGCGAGCCATGCCTGTTGAATGTATCAAAGATGCCTTTGTTGCACTTTCTATGCCCTAATAGCATAGAACCTGCCTTCATGTCGTTGAGATGCTTCAGAACCCGTATGTTGAAGGGATCCAATGTTGGTGTGCGAGGGGGTAGACAAAAAAGGGAAAATTAGTAGCGGTAGCTACGATGGCATTAGCAGGGCACATGAGGGACGAAGGAGGGCGGGGCAGCGGAGAACATACTGGTCGGTCTTGAAGGGACCCTCGACCGGAAGGCTGAGGTACTCGGCCTGGACGGGCGTGAGGTTCTCGAGCTCGACGTTGACGTGGGCCAAGTGGAGACGGGCAACCTCCTCGTCGAGGATCTTGGGAAGGACGTAGACTTTCTTCTCCAGCTTGCCGCTCTTGGCGAACTCGACGTACTTCTTGCCGAAGGCCTCGTCGTTGTTCTTGTAAAGCATGATCTGCGCCAGGACCTGGTTGGTGAAGCTGCAAGACATGACAAAGGAGCTGTGGCCGGTGGCACAGCCCAGGTTGACCAGACGGCCCTCGGCCAGGAGGACTATGTGGCGGCCGTTCTTCATCAGGAAGCGATCAACCTGGGGCTTGATATTCTGAACGCTGGCAGCGTTGGCCTTGAGCCACGCGACGTCGATCTCAATGTCAAAGTGGCCGATGTCTAAGGTGTCCGTCAGCATCGACATGTTTCAAGGCCCTTTTTGCGGTGCTGGGACAAGCTTACTGCAGACAATAGCATCGTTGGGCATGGCCTCGAAGTGCTTGCCAACCAGGATGTCTCGGCAACCGGTGGTGGTCACGAAGATCTGGCCAACGCTGGCCGCCTTCTCCATGGTGGTGACCTGGTAGCCAGCCATGGCCGCCTGGAGAGCATTGATGGGGTCGATCTCAGTAACCAAGACGCGGGCACCCATTGTGTGGAGGGCCATGGCACAACCCTTGCCGACGTCACCGAAGCCGGCAACAACAGCGATCTTGCCAGCAATCATGACATCAGTCGCCCGCTTGATACCGTCAATCAGCGACTCGCGGCAGCCGTAGAGGTTGTCAAACTTGGACTTGGTAACGGAGTCGTTGACATTGATGGCCGGGACGAGGAGGGACGCGTTCTTGACCATGCGGTAGAGGTGGTGGACGCCAGTGGTGGTCTCCTCCGAGACACCGAAGCAGTTCTCGAGCATCTCGGGGTACTTGTCGTGGACAAGGTGGGTCAAGTCACCACCGTCATCGAGAATCAGGTTCAGCTTCTTGTCATCCTTAAAGGCGACGAGCTGCTGCTCGAGACACCAGTTGTACTCATCCTCGGTCTCGCCCTTCCAGGCGAAGACGGGAACGCCGGCAGCGGCAATGGCAGCGGCAGCGTGGTCTTGTGTGCTGAAGATGTTGCATGATGACCAGGTGACCTCGGCACCCAGGGAGACAAGAGTCTCGATGAGGACAGCAGTCTGGATCGTCATGTGCAGGCACCCAGCAATACGGGCACCCTTCAGAGGTTGGTCGGCAGCATACTTCTTGCGAGTAGCCATGAGACCTGGCATCTCATTCTCGGCCAGCTCGATCTCCTTGCGGCCAAAGGCAGCGAGGGAAAGATCGGCGACCTTAAACTTGTGGGCGGGAGCAGACATTCTGAAAAAAGGTTCTCTGGCTAGAAGGCGAGGCAGTGTCAGCTCAAAAGGCTTGATGAGAGAGGGGTTAAGAAAATGTTCGAAATGCTTACCGACAGGGCAAGAAGGGGGGGGTAGGTTATCGAGTGGAAGGAGGCCTTGGAAGTGAACGTCAGTAAGATGGATTCGAAGAGATAGATATACTCCAAGCCTATTCTCACCTCTGGTCTGGTAGGGAGTGGGAGCAAGGGGGATGTCGGGAGGGATGAAAATGAGAAATGGAGGGTTGGAAAGGTTCAAAAAGGTGGGGGATTGATCAACAGTTTTGCACAGCGGTGAGAGAAGGGATAAGAGCTAAGCCTATTTTAGCAAAGCCCCCACCATGCCCCTCTCAAATCCCTCGGCGGCAGTTACCTGGGCAGCCAGCCCTCTGCCAAATTCCGAAGAACGGGAGAACCCGAAGGCTACGGGCCGGATATACCAAATCTACGCCGTAAGGGGGTTGGCGGGGGGAGGGTCATGGACTGCAATCAATACAAGTAGGTTGTTTTCACCTTGCTCCAATTCTCTTCATCTGTATACAGTGCAAGCCCGTCTTCACTCGACGGCACCTGAACCTCTTGGAGGGTTGACCGAGTCCATCACCCGAACGCCGAGCCCAATGCCATTAACCCCGAGATATTCATCCTCGTCCGTGTAGTACACCCGGCTGCCGCTGTGACCTATTCGGGTAGCAAGTTGCCCCGAACAGCAAACATCTTCGCAGTAATGTTGGCTGTGAAGCCATCCACCTGTCTGCTATACTGCTCAACCTGCCTCGCGTTCAACATACCCTCGAGCCGGCTTGGCTCCTGGGGAAGCTTGAAAAGTCTCTGCCACTCGTCCTCGGGGAGCGGCTGTTGCTTCGCGGCCGCTCGTGCCGCATTCTCCGCCTTGCGCTTTGTCTGCCATGCCGTGATCTTGGCCTGTTCACGTGCTAGCTGCCGCTGGTAGTATTGGTGATTGTTGAGATCCGTGTAATGGGCCTCGATGCTTTCCAACAGCAGGTCGCATGTCTTCTCAAGGAACGGGTCGATGGAGACGTCGAGTGAGTCGAGCGACGGGTTCGGAGGCGGCTCGACAGGGTCACGCCGTATGTCGGACAGCGAGGCGGGGAGAGGTACTTCGGCAGACTCGGGAGGGGCGGGAATCTGGTGGAGGTAGGAAGTGAGGAGGTGAGAGTTGTGAATGATGACGGGAAATTCGACGATGATGTCCTTGAAGGACAGCTTTGACTTCTGGAGGCTGGAGATGGGGCTGCGTCAGCGCTGCATGGGCAACGGTAGGCGGGGCCGAAATGGATATGGTCTTACCTGTCCGTCGTGAATTTGCCCTCCTTGTAAGCTGCCATGAAAGTGTTGGACAGCTTGAAGGCACGTAGAGTCAACGGGCCCTGCGAGCTGCGGCTGACATCGTGGACGAGCGCAACAGTCCTATCGTTGTCGCGCTGGTAGTGGTACTGGTTTTCGACGAAGCCGAGGTTGATGAAGTTGCCCATGGTGGCGCTAGTGTACCACCCAACGTTGTTGGCGTCAACGTTGACCTCCTTCAAATGCCTGATCATCTCGTTTTGGTATGTGATGTTTGCCTTCGCCCGGGGAGCAGCAGCGGCAAGGCTAGACGCATCATTTGGGTGGCTGTCTGTGCTGGAGGTCTCGACGATGGGGAACGGGAACGAGTTGGTCACTTCGAGCACGCCGTTGCTGTCCAGACCGACAATGGAGCCTGTCGCAGTGGTTGGGAAGTTGGAGGAGCAGTGTTTGACAATCTTCATCGCCACCTAAATCGCCATCCTGTCAGTACCTACAGTCCAGTTTTCTGAATCTTGGTGGGGCTGGAGAAACTCACGAGGGCCTCCACTTGCACCGTCTTGAACGGCGCATCTTTCTGGGCGTCAGCCATGATTGGAATCGGTAGACGCTAGACGCTCAATGAGATGCGATACAGCACTTGGGAGTTATGACGTGCTGGGTTTCCTTCGCCGAGTTGGGTCCTCCGTCGCCGTTGATGTCGTGGGGATAAGAGAATTAACGATCTTTTTTTCGCTTTGATTTGTGGGAACGGACCAAGCAAGCCACAGTGGCTGGTGCGACAGATGTGGTTGGCCCCACCTTTCTAGCCAAACATCCCACCAAGAAATTTTGACAGTGCCTTGGAGCTAGGTCAGCTTGGACAACGGCCCAGGGAACGTTCGATCTATTGCCTCAAACCTAATATACACACCAATTGAGCTCCTAATCTAGCCAAAATGTCTCTCTCCAACAAGCTGTCGATCGAGGACGTCGACCTCAAGGGCAAGCGCGCCCTCATCCGCGTAAGAATCTATCAATGAATTTAGCAGAGACCCCGCTCCCGTGTAAGGCGCTGCGCTGGGGCGAGAGGGGCACACTTGTGATGATCAGACCATGTACTAAAAAAACCCATGACATGAATAGGTCGACTTCAACGTCCCACTCGATGAGAACAAGAACGTTACCAACCCGCAGCGCATCGCCGGTGCGATTCCAACCATCAAATATGCCATTGACCACGGCGCCAAGGCCGTGATCCTCATGTCCCACCTGGGCCGGCCAAACGGCAGCCCAAACGAGAAGTACTCCCTCAAGCCAGTTGTTCCCGAGCTCGAGAAGCTTTTGGGCAAGAAGGTCACCTTCGCCCCCGATTGCGTTGGCCCGCAGGTCGAGGAGATCGTCTCCAAGGCGGATAACGGCGATGTGATCCTGCTGGAGAACCTGCGCTTCCACATTGAGGAGGAGGGCAAGGGCGTCGATAAGGATGGCAACAAGACCAAGGCCGACAAGGCCAAGGTTGACGAGTTTCGAAAGGGGCTCACGAAGCTCGGAGACGTCTTTATCAGTGAGTTCTCCCCCTTTTGGCGCAATAGTTGTTGTTGCTGTTGTCCTCGGACTTCCAGAGTCGTACATGGAAAGCTAATAATGAACCCTCCACCTTCTGCTCAGATGACGCCTTTGGCACCGCTCACCGTGCCCACTCCTCCATGGTTGGCGTCGAGCTGCCCCAGAAGGCGGCGGGCTTCCTGATGAAGAAGGAGCTGGACTACTTTGCCAAGGCGCTCGAGAACCCCAAGCGGCCGTTCCTGGCCATCCTGGGCGGCGCCAAGGTCAGCGACAAGATCCAGTTGATCGAGAACCTGCTGGACAAGGTCAACACGTTGGTCATCTGCGGCGGCATGGCCTTCACGTTCAAGAAGACGCTCGACAACATGTCGATCGGCAACTCGCTCTTCGACGAGGCCGGCTCCAAGACGGTCGCCAAGCTGATGGAGAAGGCCAAGGCCAACAACGTCAAGGTGGTCCTGCCGGTCGACTACGTCACGGCGGACAAGTTCGACAAGGACGCAAAGACGGGCACGGCCACGGACAAGGAGGGCATCCCCGACGGCTGGATGGGCCTCGACTGCGGTCCCGAGTCGATCAAGCTGGCCAAGCAGGCGATCGACGAGTCGCAGACGATCCTGTGGAACGGGCCCCCCGGCGTGTTCGAGTTTGAAAAGTTCGCCAACGGCACCAAGCAGACGCTCGACGCGGCGGTCGCGGCGGCGCAGGCGGGCAGGATCGTCATCATCGGCGGCGGCGACACCGCCACCGTGGCGGCCAAGTACGGCGTCGAGGACAAGCTCAGCCACGTCTCGACCGGCGGCGGCGCCAGCCTCGAGCTGCTCGAGGGCAAGGAGCTGCCCGGCGTTGTGGCCCTGAGCCAGCGTAAGTAGTGGCTCTCAACCCAGCACTTGCCTCCAGTCTAGGTAGACAGCCAGCCAGCTGTTGTGCAGTCCTGAAGTAGGCACATTTTCGGGTCAACTGCAGAGATTAAGGAGCAACCTGCGCAATAACTACGTCGCGCAACAACAGGACAGTATTGCCAGAGAGGGTCTCAACTCAGATCAATAGCCTCCATTGGTTATTTGATATCGTAGTTGAGGCCCGTACGCTTTCACTTGAAGGACGCTCATACACACAGAGAGGCTCAAATGATTATATCTTTATATCTTGAACTGTCGGGAGCAATTGCTCATAAAATGCTAGCCACAAGTTCATGGGATTTCAATACACTTCCTGTGGTAGCCAACCCACTCCCGACAATCTCTCCATCTAGTTCGACCTCCTCCTAGCCCATTATGCTGCCAAGGTTCCACTGAACGAATACATCCCCGATCCGGCCCTTATGACCGTCCTATCATTGCCCGCGTCGACCGACATGATCCCGCTCTGAGCCACACTGAGTCCCTTCGCGTTCTCCGAGGCGGCGACGGCGGGGAAATTGACGGTTGCAACGGCGCCGACGGGTACGGTGATCTCGTACGTTATCGAGTTTCCACGGACCGTCCAGCTGGCCGACGCGGTGCCGAGCGGGGTTCGGTAGGTGGTGCTCGCCGACGTCAAGTCGCCGACGACGATGGGCTCGTACTCAATCTCCCGCCAGCCCACAGACCCTTCCTTCTGCGCCAGGCCGCTGAGCTGCAAGAGCCACGTGTCGCCGTACCCGTACCTATGACATGGGGATGGGAGTCAGCTTGGAGATCAGGGCTTGGAGAGCTCGGCCTGGGAATACGTGCATGAAGTGGTTCAGGCTGCCACCTGTTTTGTCGGCGTCCCAGTGCTCCCAGAGGGATGTCGCCCCGCTGCGGACCTCGTAGCCGTAGCTTGGACTCGTCTCCGTGTTCATCAGCTTGAAGATGATGTCGTCCCTGCCAGCGGCGCGGAGGACCTTGAAGACGCCTTGTCAAAGTGGCAGGAGTGGCTTAGTTACATGGAGCGATACTCGACCCCTGGGGAAAGGGATGAGACGTACTGGGGAGGCCGATCTCGCCGACGGTGACGTGCCAGTTGTGACTTTCAAGAGAGTTGATGAGGTTGCCCAGAACGTCGGCTCTGTACTTCTCCGGGACCGCACCGAGGTCGAGGGCCAAGGCGTTGCAGGCCTGGGAGTTGGAGCAGTAGTGCGGGGATCCAGTGTCGTTGAACCACATGCTATGGAAGCCTGCCTGTAGGCTTGACGAGAGGTTGCGGTAGTACGCAGCCTGCTCGGTGTTTCCGAGTATCTCTTCGACCTCCGTCATGGCTTTCACGGCCTGGTAGTAGCCGAATGTCGAGGTGACACCCTTTGGCGTGGTCGTGTCTTGGGTAGGAGAATCAGCAGAGTTCCCCAGATGGAGGAGATGGTCAACTCACCCAAGCCCTCCCAGTCACCGAGACCGCCGTCGTTGAGGTAGGGATTCCCCCCAGCTCTATTGACCAAATACTCGATATACTCCACCATGAACTGGTGTTTGAACTGTAGGTATTTGATGTCGCCATAGTATTGGTACAGCCGCAGCGGAACAATGATCATGGCACATCCCCACTGTATCTTAAGTCAGTACGCACGGCAAAACGACGTCCGGTGTTATGAGAGGATGCTAACATTGGGGTCGTTGCGATAGCCGCCTCCCATGGGGTTCCCGCTGAGGCCAAGGGTGTCAGTCTCTCTATTCCAGTCCGTAATTGGCGGCGACCAGGGACTGGAATTTCAACTCACAATTCAGGTGCGATATCTGGAATCAACCCCGGGACATCAGCAGCTTGGGCATCTGCCATTGTGAGTATCATGTCGTAGCCATAAGCTTGCAGGTCATATCCCATGGCCAGCGGGTGGAAGACAAATTGGTTCTGCTCCAGCCACCCATACTTTTCTCGGTGGGGGGAGTCAGTGAGGACGGAGTACATGTTCCCCTGGATCGACCGGTCGATGATGGCATGGATCGAATTGAACAACTCGTTGCTCGTATGAAGAGACAGCACAGGCTCGTTGGCGGCCCTGATGACATATCCGGTCATGTCATCAAGGGAGGGTGTCCAAGTAAGGTTGACACCCAGGTAGCGGAAGCCGTGGTACAGAAACTTGGGTGAATATGACTGAGTCTCGGCATCGGAGAGTGTGTACGCGTCGAAGATGGGGCTTCCAGTGGTGGACTGCGATATTCCGCCATTGGCAGTGATGTTCTCGCCTGGGCGGAACACAATTCGTGTGCCAGCTCGCTAGATAAGTGGTCACCACATTAGAACAGACGGGGCGTAGAGAAGCATGATGGTTGCTAGTTTCCAGTAGCACTCACCCCTTTACCGTTCATGACCAAGCTGAAAGTTCCAACAAAATTGATGCCCAAGTCAAAAACCCACTCAGAGCCAACCTGTCCATAAAGGGTTAACGGTGCTGTTATATCGCACCCGGATGCTCTTGACGTACCTGCTTGACGGCAACAGCCTTCAGCGCCTCCACCACCTTCAACGGAGGAGCTCGAGGGCTCACAAGAGTCCCCGTCGGCGGAGTAGCGATGGTCGCCTTGGTCCATTCTTTCCTGTGTCCACAGACACCATCCCAACCCGCGAGCTCCTTGCGGGCATCGTATTCCTCGCCGCCGAACCACGATGTCTCGAAGTATGGGCCCGATACGGTTGTCAGCCACGACTCGTCAGAATAGACAGCATGTATGTCCCCATTCTCGCAGGTGTACTCGAGCTGGGCAATGAGCATCAGAGGTGCGGGAGCTGCCAAGTTGAACTTTGAATATCGGCCGAGCAGGGGCTTCTCTGCATCATAGATACCCTTGCCGAGCTCCACTCGAAGAAGGTTCTTCCCCTTTCGCAGTTGGGTTGTGACATCGTACGTCGAGTATAGAAGAGTCTTGTTCACGGTCGAATAGCCAGGCTGCAAGACAGAATCATCGACGGGATTTTCGTTCAGCAGCGCAACGTGCAAGCCGAGACCCAGCAGGTAGAGGCGAGCCTTGGCCACGGGGCAAGTGACTCTGAAGGGCTTGGTGAAAATCGGCAGGGAGGTGTCGCCAGTCGAGAACTTCTTGTTCGTGATCCATGATGCTCTCCAGTCCGAGTTACTAAGAAGAGACACCTCGAAGACGGCAACATCGCTCCACTTGGATACCACCCCATCGACATCCCAGACCCTCACGCGCCAGTAAACAGCAGATCGCGAAGTGAGATCTTTACCGTCGTACGTGGCGGATGCGTTGCTTGACGCGACCTTGCCCGTATCCCACAGATCGGGCGTGTCGAAGTCGGACCGTGATGAGGAGGCCTGAATCTGGTAGGCCGTCTGGTTGTCGGCACGCTTATCCGAGCTAAGCCGCCATGAAATCCACGGCGTCGCAGTGTCGATGGCAATGGGATCCACGGCGCCGTTGGCTCTGAGGGAGCCTTTCTCGACCGCAATTCCACTCGCAAAGGAGATGGCGGCGCCAATGGCTAGAAATGGGGAGAGCCGCATGGTGGCAATCAGAGAGAAATGTCCCAGAAGTATGGTATAGAGCACAGCTCTCGAAGCAGGAAATCATCGTGGGTATAAAAGTTTCGTCTCTTCGTCATTTGGATCCATTGCTTCCCGAGATGCAAGCAAGCTCGGTGTAAATAGCACGAGCCGCAACCCTCCCAACCATCGCCAAGTCCGTTGCGCAGATGCGGAGATGGCGACGACAGGCAGGGAGTAGCCATTTCGGAAGTGCTACGGGCAGACGGCCATTGACCTACGTCGAGACTTGAAGAAGCAAAACATGGGCTTTCGGTCGATCTTCTGCCGAGACCTTGCTGAGTCCAGGACGGAACGGTAAGCGGTCGACGGTACCCTTGTACAAATGAGCTTCTCCGGGAACCTGGAAGCTGGGGGAAAGGGCTGGGCCCATGCAGATGATGCGGGGAAATACGGGGATTTCAACGTTTCTAGGTATAAGCAACCTGGATTAGTTTGTGAAAGCGGTTGAACTATTGATATTTGTGTGGAGATGGCTTCACTGACAAGGAGTGCTCCCCACCCTCGAATTTTGTTGGGTGGATGGGCCACACCAAACAGGATCGAGGTTCCTCCTCCAGAGCCGGGAGGAAACGCAGATATTCAGCTGAGCATGGAGAGGGTATCCTATCCCTACTGCGTAGGTGGTTCTAAAGCAATGCTAGGCGCTAGCTAGAACAGGAGGGGGCCAGAGATGGCTGATAGTGGTCAGATGGGATATCCAGGAGTCAACGCTAATGGAGCGGACTAGAAATGGTAATCAGAGAGTGAGTAATTATTCACTACACCGAAGACAGCATGGAAGGTCAGCCACGCTGATCAGGAGGGTAATTACAGAGGTACCTCGTAGAGCCACACACCCTAGCAAGAGGCGTTCAAGGGCGTGGGATGAGAAGCAGAAAGTCTGACACACCCGCGCTGGCGACATCAAGTATCCCACGCGTCCCCCACGCCGCCGGGCGGCCTTCGAGGTGGTGTGTTCTAGGTTCTTATACCTGTGGTTCCCACTTCGGCTCTCTCTCGCACTCCATCACTCCTTTTCCGCCTTTGCTCTTCTGCCGCCTTCCTACTACGTCTATCCCGGCGATGTTGGCTGGACTTGGTTCGATCCACGATATCTAACTCTATTCATATGATATCTTCATTACTCTAGAACAGGCAGCAAATGGCTTTCCCTGTATCTTGATCCACGCCGGAACTCCGTAAAGAAATCGGGAAAAAAGAAAAAGGACCAACTCCCGCTCTTCTCAGGCAAGTTCGAACGCTTTAATTCTCGTCAACCCAATCAATGATATCCCAGCTCTCAATCCCGTCGCGGATGATCAGTCTGTGGCGGTCAATCTTCCAATTCGAGTACAAGAATCTGGTGGCACCAGCAGCTTTCCGGTGAGCTGGGCCCACGCCTCCTCTCCTTGCGTCTTCCCTTGAGCTCCAGATGCACGTCGCAAGGTTTCGGCCGTCGCTATCTGGTTCTCCAAACCAATACCTGGGATTTTGTCAGTCTCGCCTCATTGTCGGTGTGCATGGGGAGGCACTCACTTCAAGAAACCCCCGCTCTCTGTCGCTTCGACGTGTGCTGCCTTGTCAAGCACGCCAAGGTCGGCGTACACAGTCGATGGGGGGATTTGCGAGCGGAATGCAACGATGTAGAAGGAAGTTTCCTTCCAGTGGTGGCCGCGTTTGCGTGCGAGTGTGCGCAACGACTCGATAACCTCGCCCCAATTAAAGGTATCCAGATACGGTGCCGTGGCATAGTCTTCTCTCAGGTTCTTCATGCGCACCAATGCCAAGGCAAGGAGCTGGTTCTCTATGTCCACGCTCTCAAGATCGAGCAGGTGCTCCCGCTCCGTGTACGGAGAGACGACGAGATATCTAGACTCGTCTGCTTGATCTAGAGGGCGAGGCACTTCTGTCTCGGAGGATATAACAGCCTTCTTCCCTAAGAGAGTGACGGGAAGAAGTGGGTTAGGGACGAGAATGGTCTTTGAGATAGCCATCGTGGACTTGGCAAGGTGAAGGGCCCAAAGCAACGAGACCTCAGATCTCGAGAAGGATGATGGTGGGGAGGTGTCAACGAAGGGAATGGAATGAAGCGGATCTTGACAAAACAGGTGGAGCTACAACTGCGTTTATATGTTCGCCTTCGGGTCGCATCAAGGTTACGCTATCGGTTGAGCAAGAAATAAGGTCGAGCAAGACAAACTCAGACGACGGGACGGGATGAGAGAGAGAGATGTGGGAAGATCAGAGAGAATCCAGTGCTTCTCGCGGCCAACATCCTTACACCGACACACTGAATTACTGTTGACATCCCGTCAGGAAATTGCGAAGCCCATGGACAAGCAAGCAAGGACATTGCTTGTTCCCGATGTCGCATCTGGGCGATTCCGAGTCCCCCACAAGAAAGTCGTGCTTTCTTAGTCTTCTCCCGAATCGCGCAATCGACTAAAATTTTGATGCCATTGGAAGCCGTGCTCCCGTCAGCAAAATTCGAGCCGACCACCTAATTAGCCTTTCCCGCGCTCGCATGATTTGTTCCTGCATCAGGGAAGTCGCAATATTGTCTTCTCGGTCGAAAAGATATAATAAAGAGCCTACACCATCGGGGTTACAGAGCGCAGGTACGGCACAATTCCGTCAAGGAAGTATCTCGGCAGAACTAGATGTCCGGAAGGGAGATAGATGGTCTAGCTAGTCAGGGCCAAAAAAAAAAAAAAAAAAAAAAAAAAAATCCGACTCCTTTTTTTGCCTCTGACAAAGTTAGTGCATCCTCCGGAGTTCCCCCTGCTGGCAACATGAATCGTACCTCTCAGTCCCTCGACTTGGTTCCACCTTAGCTTGATGGCGACACAACGCTGAGACTGCAAAAAAGCAAAATGTCGTGCCAACCTGCAGTGGTAGGTATTCTTCATCGTGCATGGTTGCATCTAAGCTTGATGACGTGCTCGAGCTCATAAATCATCATCCCGTTCATCTTTGCCACCTCTCAGCCAAACCTTGGATACCTCATACGTACCAAGATACAGCCCGCTGCCAAGGGCCGTCCAAACGGCTCGGAGCGCGCCTCCTCGGAAGAGGCCTTTGACTCCCCGTTCTCGGAACACCTGCTTCGCAACCTCCCAACTTCCCGTCCTACGCTCGGTTTGGTGCGAGGGACGTCCGCCGGGATTGTGGCCGCCTCCCACGCCGTCGCGGCTGTTGTTCTCCCCCATCAACATCATCCGGGTCTTGACCACGTCCGTCGGCGTCGTGAGAACCGCTGCGAGAGCCCCCGACAATCCCGCGCTTGCCCCATTGACGAGCCACGTCTCCAACAATACTGATGTCCCGGCTCCGGACTCCGATCCCGCCGCCTGGATCTTCTCTTGCAGTTCCTCGCCGTCCCTGCTTGAGGCGGCACGCTGACGTCCTGATCCCGGCACGGCTCCCGACCGCCGCCGGTCTCGCCAATCCCAGATCCTCCCTCTGAGGAACTCAAAAACAGGGAACTGTATCGCCGTATGCGGCAGGTTCCGGGCCGCGAGTGCCGTGTATCCCCGCCAGAGGCGTCGCGCGGCCCCGCCCTCGCTCCGCCGCAGCATCCGCCAGGCCTCCAGCGATGTCGAGGTCGACCGTCCGCCGCTGACGCCAACGCCGCCGGTCCGCCTCAGCATCTGTGCGTTCTGCTTCACGACCTCCGCCGGGGCGAGCACGAGGCACGATGCCAGCTCGGCCGTCCCCGACGCCGCGGAGTGGACCACGGGCTGCGGCGTGCCGGACGGCAGGATCCCGGCGTAGAGGGTTTTGGCGGACTCGTAGGTGGTGAAGAAAACACCCGCTGCGTAGGGGTACGTAGACTGTCAGATTTTTTTGCCGACCACACATGCGACGCGGGAGAGCAGAAAAGAGAGACTCGGAAAAGGTAAACCGAAGCGAGTGGAAATGGGACGACGGGACAAACCTGCTGGCAGGGTCGCGAGAATCACGCTACCCACGCCCTGGTAGAGGCCCTTGAAGACATTGGCGGGTACTCTCCTGGCCCCTGCGGATGATGCGTAGGTGCTCACGAAGTCCTGGCTTTGCCACCGCGTCTTGATGGTGTCAAGAGGGTATACGAGCAAGTCCACCGTGAAGGCTGCCGCAGCACCTGCCTGGAAGCGATGTCTCCATCATTAGCCTCCGTCGATACGATGTATGCATGCACATAAGATCCAAGTGAAAGGTTCCAGCTAGCGAACATCTAGGTGGTTTGGCAAATGGTAGAGACCGTCGACTTGGTCCCATCGTGCTGCGAGCCCACCAGAGACTTGGGGGCGGGTTTCACCAGAGAAATATTCATTTCCATTGCAGGCATTATCCGAAATGATTAGAAACAACACCGCCTTGGAAGGCCTTGAACACGGCACGATGCCTGCGACGGTCCGGGCTGGGGTTCGAGCGAAGGAGAAGAGCACGAGCTTACCAACCAAATTTCCATATGCGTATTCTCGCCCATCACAAAATTGACTGATCCATGTAGGATTGCTTGCTATTGCTAATTATTCGGATAGCTACCGAGACAAGCCGGCCGTGCCATGGCGGCGATGCGACAGGACCTGACCTTGGAAGTTGGCTCCATGACGTTGACGCTCAACAGGTCTGTTGCTGAGTCAGCCACATCACCGCAGACAGTCTGGACACGAACGTCGGGACAGTCAAGCGGGAATATTTTGAGAGATTGGCACGATGGATTGGTATTTGTATCTAGCTGGTGCTTTCCATATATATTTCGAAATTATCATCGACCATCCGGGGGTACCCAGCACGCGCTGGAGTATCAAATGATTCGCACAAGTTGGAGCGGATCTCCGACATGGCAGGCCCCGAGGCGTACTGTCAACGGCGGTGCAGTTTTGAACAATTACCTACAGTCACCAAGTGGTAATCGGGCATCTTAGTGTATAACGAAGCGCAACTGGTTGACACTCCTTTGCTTCACTTTGAAATTTCTGCCACCTGCCACAGTCACGCATCTCCGAGATGTCCCGGCTCCTGACCACGGTTATCTTCATCAACGAGTCCCAACCCGGATACAACCGCCGGAACTACGAGCCCCCCCAGGTACAGAAGAACCTGGGTCTCAAGACCCTCGGACAGCCCATTGAGCGCCTGAGCAGGAACCTCCGCACCGTCCAGGGCCTCGTCCAGGGCCTGGACTACATCCACGCTCTCAGGGGCCTCGATTTTCTGCCACCTGCCACAAAATATGTGCAGCCATACGTTTGGTCTAATTTCATTCATTTGGCCCCTTTCAATTCTATCCATAGAATCTGCTCATTCTACCTACTTCTCACAGCTTTACCACTACAATAGTCGCATAGGCAGTTCAATTGAAGTCAATTGGGGCCTGCGCCAGCAGTTAGGTTCAATTCAGGCCCTCAATTGAAGTCAATTAGGTCCGGCGCGGGCAGTCAATTCGGGCCCGCCGATTGGAAAGATATATAACGGGGCGGGATCACCAATGGCTGGGCGAATATCAGGAGCAGATATCAGAACAAGTATCAATGATTACCTAGCTTGTAGGTCCACTCGTCATATTACTTGATCGAGAAGTAAGGCATGAGAGGAGCATCACTAATTAGCCCATAAACTTGCTCCGTCATGGTACTTGATTACTGAAAGTTGGACTTGGGAAATCACAGAGTAGGTAGACCAGCGACTTTGATCGCAGGAAGTAGAACACCAGACGAGCAACCGCCGAGTAGTCCGTAGATTTGCTTCGCCATGCTACTCGATCACGGCCTATCGCAAGTAGGAGAAACGCAATCTACAAGCTAATCATCGTCGAGAAGAGAGAAATGGATTGCCCAGCCAGCTCTAGACACTGTGAGCCGGGCGCATATCCAATTTCTTTGGGACAGCTGGTGGATGTTGATGATGGTATACAACTGAAGTCTTCGGCTTCTGCCCTCCTGGCATTATGGCCTCATTGTACGCTGGAATCTGTCTGGTGAGCCTCGAAAATGGTCGTGGGTTTCGCCAGGGTTCGAAGAGAAGGTATATATTCCCAGCGACGCCGTAGATGTGCTCGCAGGATTTAATTTGGACTTGTAACTCAATCTGATCCCAATTTCTTATTGGCTGGGGCGCCTGATCCTAGGTGTAGGGCTGTGCGGGCTGGTGTCGATTTTGTGGACCGAGTAACAGTGGCTTTCTTGGGCGGGTTTCATTGGCCAATAATTAATCAAAACTCGGCAGCTCCCGAAAATGTAACCTTGTAAATTCTCCGATGCACATCATAACCCAGAATAGTACTAGCGTCGATCTTGGCCCAGATCACAAGGCTGATCCTGCGACCCTCGACCCTTACCTATAAATACCCCCAACTTTTGGCACTCCTCCCTCTTCACTTCGCAACTTCACACATCAAGCAACAGTCACTAGCACCAGCTCCAAGCAGCTCAAACAGCCTTGCCCTCACCTTCTCATCTACCATCCATCTTCACCATGCACCCTCATCAAGCATCGGCATCGGCATCGGCACCACCATCATTCACTCTCATCGGCCTCGAACGTCACATCTTCGGCCACCATGGCAACCTCGACGACTTCCACTCGAAACATGCCACCACAAAGCGCGCCCAGCTCCGACCAGACGATCTCTGAGGTTTCTCATCCCGCCCTCCTGTCGGTCTCACATCAATCTCACATTTTCAGTCACCCATGGCCCGCGATACCAAAGCAAAGCATGCTCCACCTCAGCCCTGACGAGACGATCTCTCTGGTGAGTACCCACCCAACATATTCCACCATCGCCATGTTCCTCACTAACCATCATCCACCCGTGTCGCAGTCACCAAAACAAGAAAATACGGAACACACAGACAACCCCGGCCTGCCAACGGCCTCCTCAAGATTCTCGACCGACTCGATTGCCTCCCATCCGATCCTCCTCACCAGGTCCAACCGAAGTACGGATATATACTACGTTCTCATAAGTCCAGCGTCCTCGTGGCTGCATCTGGCGGAGTAACGGGCCCGGCAGGAATCATAAGTCCAGCGGTCCTCGGACCTGCATATGGCAGAGAAACTGAGGGTTTATACTATTGGAGGAAAGGGCGGACCTGGTGGGGAGGATCTGGATCGGACAAGAGGCAATGCTTCGCATCGGTTTCTTGACGAGGCTCTCGCAGCAGCGCAGTGAGGTGCTGTGGCCCAGCTCCCACTCTGGCATGACAACAATCCACGCCGCCCAGCCATCATCCACCGCTCACATTCGGGACCTTGAGCACCCCACACCACCATCATGCACCATTCAGAGCGACACTCGCACATGGTCATCGAGGCACGGCACCACTAAGTGGACATGTACATACTTGCACAGACGGAGCTGGGTTTCCGCGGAGGACATTGGAGGACTGATAATGCCACTTGGGCATGAGCCATTGGGAATGGGATGCTTGGACAGGGACAGGGACATTGGGACATTGGCATTGGCATAGGGAAACATATGGAGGATCTGGGTGAATGAAGGACATGTCGACATTCTGCCTAAGAGCAAATGCGACAGTCACCAGATGTAGCATGCGATAATCAATGGCACTACATCACCACCCGCAATATTCTCTCTCTCTCCACCATCCACATGTGACAGCGATATAGTAATGTCACATTGTCGACCGTACACTGAGGTGCAACCTTCAATTGATATCCATGTCCAATCCGTTTTCGCCTTTAGTATCCTATATGGCCATGTCCCTCTGCAACTTGTATCGAGGTTGTCTCCGTGGGCAGGGGCATTTAGCTACCTGTGCTCGCTCTGTCTATCTACCGAGGGGTGGTATGCTGTTGTGTACAGCAAGGTGGTTCCCAATTCTTGCCAGATGGCTCTCCACATGGCCGACAAAAACTTCGGGTCGCGGTCTGTCAACATGATTTTGGGCAGTCCGCAGTTGGCAAGCAGCAATCTTTCCAACAATGTTTGGCCCCATTTTCTGCTGTCCATGTCTTCTTGCCTGGTATGATGATGATTTCTCTAGAGAATTTGTCCGTCCCTGTGAGGGCTGCGTCAAATACTTCCGTTGACAACGGCAGGGCAAGGATGAAATCGAGTGTGATCATGTAGTATGGACATGGCGGCGCCAGCAACGGCTGGAGGTTACCGTATGGTTTGTGGCGTGGCTTGTCGTTGGCTCGGCATTTAGGGCACGTTTGGACGTAATGTTCGTGTAACGCGGTTGATGCAATAATGGTATTTGGGCAGGGGCAATTAGGTATTCGGGCAGGGGTAATTAGGTAGGTATTCGGGTAGGGGCATTCAGCTATTCGGGCAGGGGCATTTGGCTAGCCGTCGCTGTCGCTATTGCTGTCTCTGTTGTTGTTGCCATCGCCATTGCCGTCGTAGTCGCTTGTTCCGTGGCTGGCAGCTGGTCTCTTTCATGCTCTGCCCGAATAGGTACCTACCCGTAGCCAACTGCCCCTGCCCACAGAGACAAGCTCCTTGTATCGGGTACCAGGTAGCTAGGTACCTAGGTCGTCTTGGATTTCTTTTCTTGGAACTTGTCCTGAATGTCCCTGAGGAACTTTTCGATTGCCTCTCGGTCCTGGTCAGAGATAGGCGGCGTCACCGGCATCCAGGGCTGGTTGGGTCTCATCTCCGCCTGTTTCCTGTCTCTCGCCCTTTGACGTGTGATGAGTTCCTCTTGTTTCTTGTGCTGAGCATCCGCGATCTCCTGTCGGGTCTCAACGTCCTCCGTCACTCCAATCTCTTCGACCTCCATGTCCTCCAGTTCTTCCGGATTCTGAAAATCATCCTGCAGATCCTCTGACCTGGCCAAATCGTGGGGTACGTTCCTCGCCGGCTGTTTCCCCTTCTCCCGTGTCTTCAGCTCGGGAAGAATCAGGTTTGTGATGTCCGGGGACTTGTCCCAGGTACCTAGGTTCGTGTATCCATGGATGATTAACTTGGATGAGTGCAGCAATCTATGTCGGTGTCGACACATTGAATGTGACTTTCATTGCAATCTACACTTGCACCTCTTTCTATGTACGCGCTGGCATAAGAGAGGCAATAGAATCGATGCAGTACATCTCGCTGTTGGAGTTAATAGTTAATCTTCTTAACTGTCTATGAGGTGACGGCGACAGCAACGGCAACTTTGATGACAGCGCTGGCGACGGCGATAGTGATATAAGGGCGCGGCGATACCAATCGTGATAGCAAAGAGAGATACTGCCGCTTGGTAAATCTCACAGCCTGGCCAGGCGCGAGTAGGAAACTGCCCACGCCAGCGCATCAAGGTCTCAAACTGAAGTGTGGCTTCTTGGGATGGTTCTTGGACGGTAGATTACTGAGTGGCACCTACACTGTGTAGAGTGCTATCTTGGGATGAATGGAATCTGGATGCGGATAGACATGCGGCTGTCTCGTGTGTTTAAGGGGATTGATTGCGGGAGAAGCATTAACTAACAAGATCATCTGCGCCTATGAAGATCCCGGAGCTTGATATCACAACCCCGTGGGCAACAGTGGAGGGGCACGCTGTAGGAACGGCGTTCTTGGTTCCATGCATGTTAGCCAGTCTCTTGGGAGGAGAGGATGTTTTTGCTTGGTGTCCATCAGGTCCAAAGGGAGACAGCGACATAGCTCATGGGCGCTAGGCTGGGCAGAGCAAGGGAGATTGATCCATACCGCCTCCATTGTCTATCCTACAATGTGCGATGGCAGGTGGAATGCTGCACTGGGACTTCCCAGTTCATGATTCCCAACGGTGCTCATGGGCAGGTCTAGGGGGTGGACGGCTCAATTAGTATGGCGGAATGGCCTGGGGAGAACGTCTGGTTTTTGACTCGAGCTGTCCCATTGGAGTTGGCATGCCATCCGTCGAAGCAGATAGGCAACGCATCGCTGAGATTCGACCAGAAGCATTATCGTTCGCTGGTTCGCAGAGATGGGGAAACGATTGAATCCTCAATGAGAAAAAGGCGGGCTAAACGTAGGTGAGTTGGGAACTAAACGGAAGCGCTTTGGCGGCATCTGAACAAGAAATAGGTAGGAAAAGAATCGAGCAGCTAGGTACGCAGCGATCTACAGCCAGCCTCTCTGTCTAGAGAGAGCTGAAACTCGTGTCGTTGGGCAGTGCGTCCGGTTAATAATAAAAATGAATGTGGGTGGGGGGAGGAACGCGCGGAACGAACGGCAAGATGCCGTCTTGCTTCATTCACGAACTTTCTCATCTCCGCTCCCATCCCAATCCATCGTAAATATCATCGAAAACTGTGTAGGCAGGCCCTAACGAGCGACTAAATACCCTGTATCCATCATAAACGCGGCTATCCAGTCGTATCGGCCTCGCAGTGGCGCGTCATCGGACACAGCAATACCCGCCGTTTGGTGCCAGATAACTGGGTTGTGCGGCTCTTTCGTCATAGACCAAGCCTCCCTTGTCGATTTGCGACTACCACCGCCAAGTCTCGCCGCCGAAGGACCTTCTGAGATCTTCCCTGTTTCTGCCTACCCAGGGCTTTCCCCCGAGGTCAACTCTTCCCAACATGACTTGGGAACTCACCCGACGCCGATGGACTCGTGCCATCAACAGTAAATATATTTACGACCGCGTTGTACGTCATTGCGAACCCATCCCTCCACTCTTGCTCTCTATCTCCACGCCTTTTCATGGGGCCCCACGCATCAGCTTTCCATTCCCTTCCATTCCACCCCGATTAGAACATCAGCACCATTTATCATCCTTGTCCGTCGGGGCGCACATCCTCAACCTTTTGCATGGAAAGCGCAACATGCTGACCCTTGTCTACGCCCCTTTTTAGCCTCTACTCCATGCCATCGTCTTCTTCATCGAGATGGCTCTAATCGCACGATTGTCGACCCGGTTCAATGCCTACTACGACGAGCGACCAAGTGTGTTCATTCTCGTCCATGTCCCTTCCTCTTATACCATTTG
Organism: Phialemonium atrogriseum; assembly: GCF_030411735.1. Taxonomy (NCBI): domain Eukaryota; kingdom Fungi; phylum Ascomycota; class Sordariomycetes; order Cephalothecales; family Cephalothecaceae; genus Phialemonium; species Phialemonium atrogriseum. The sequence goes on from NW_026848147.1 coordinate 332,093, forward strand.
GAATGGCTGGCAGTTCATTAAGCTGACCCGCCGGTCCTCTAGTCCTCACCATGATGGTGACAAACGCCGTCCTCGGAGGCGTCGCCGACACCGTGGCCCAATCTATAACCGCCATCCGAGAGCGGGCCCTTAGAAAGTGCCCGCCGGGCCAGTCTCCGAACTCGAGGGACGACCCGATCGCCGTTGAGATCCACGAGCTGGACCGCAAGCAGCCCTTCCTCGACCGCGACCTGATCCCCGAGTCCAAGGCGCTCCCGCCCCCGTTCGACTTCGAGAGGCTGACGAGATTCATGGCATACGGCTTCGGCATGGCGCCGATCCAGTTCCGGTGGTTCAAGTTCCTCGAGCGGTGCTTTCCGATGACGAAGACGAGCGCCTTCGTCCCGGCCCTGAAGAGGGTGGCCTTCGACCAGCTGATCTTCGCCCCCTTCGGCCTCGGCTGCTTCTTCACCGTCATGACCGTCGCCGAGGGCGGGGGGCGAAGGGCCATCTGCCAGAAGCTGCGGGACATGTTCGTGCCGACGCTCAAGGCCAACTACATGCTCTGGCCGGCCGTGCAGATTATCAACTTCCGCCTGATGCCGGTTCAGTTCCAGCTGGTGAGTCTCGGGTCATCATTTTGTGCTGTACTTCATAAGCCCTTGAACCCGATCGCTGACACGAGCTTTTCCCACAGCCGTTCGTTTCCACCGTCGGTATCGCTTGGACGGCCTATCTCTCGCTTTCGAACGCGGCGGAGGACGCCCAGCTAACACGTTCTCCACTTGACTCGCCGCGGGTTCGGTTGGAGTAGGACATGACCGCGACACACACACACACACACACACACGCACATCATGTTAGGTATTGGGCTATGGGTTATATAACATTCCACCGCATTGGGTGGCCAGCACACGGAAGGTTCGGTGTGCAACACGGAATGGATTTACGGGGCGTTGTTGGCATTGGTTTCGTCCGTTGTCCCCTTATTTTTGGAGGATGGATCGCTTGATTTGGGATGGCATTCGTGGCGTTTTTTTGGGTGCAGGCAGGACTTCGTACTTTACAGATCAATGTGATATCTTGTTTTGAAAGAGTAGATAAATGGATGGGCAAGGTGTTGCTCGGTTTCCGAAACGTTCCATCGTCTGGATTGCACCCCAGCAACCGGCATCGCCAAGCAGGCTAGCTGCATACGAGGAAAGGCTGTTTGAAGATGTGTTCCATCACGTGGAGGCCACAGCCCGTTCGTTGTTGGAGCGATCTTGCAATCATATATGATGGTCATGATGCCCGGAGGCTGCCCGGGTGAGGACATTAATAACCAGGTATCAACCCTCGGGTTTGTCTTCCCAAAAGGAAAAATTCCAGATTTGTCGCGCCGATATAACCCCACCATTTTTACCCCTCCAACGTTTCGCCATCCCACTGTCTTGGCTCCTTGAGCCGTTGTAGCAAACTGATAGCATCAATTGTTTGCCTGCGCTCTCAACTTCGCTGCTGAACAAGTTAGTTACGAGATTCTATTTTGGCAATATCTTCCTCAGCCTGCACTGTTTCGTTTATATATCATGGCTGCCAACCTATACACAAAGGGTTTAAAAGAGCAGGAAGGGATGGTGTTGGAGAGTTGCAGAATGGGGGGACGGAAGACGTATCTTGTGTCTTAGCTAGTAGACATCTCGCCTTCCGTGCTTAGAGATAATCTCTATTTGACTTTACGACGTGCCGAATCGATGGGAAGGGGTGGGCAGGGACGGGCGTGCATAGCTAGTCGTTAGGTCGCTCGCGACGCATAAAATGAAAAACATCATATGCCTGAAGATATGTCGAGACTTGGTTTCTTGACACGCTTGATTCTGCAAAGCTACTCTTGGTGGGAATGCCATTTATCGCAGCCTCACTGTTGATCTGGCGTGCCACCGGTTGGTAGAGAGGGACTCGCTTGTGTCAAACCGCAACTAGCAGTATCACAACCCGCCAGATCCAGGCATGGCGAGAGATGCAGCAGCAGTCCCGATGCCTCCTCTCTCTCTCTCTCTCTCTCTCTCTCTCTCTCTCTCTCTCTCTCTCTCTCTCTCTCTCTCTCTCTCTCTCTCTCTCTCTCTCTCTCTATTTCTTTCCCCCGACCTCCGCTCGTGTTCCCGGCGCCCGGTCATTACCGCTTCGAAGACTCGACCTTCTTGAGCTCCTCCCTGTTGTTGACGGAACCTGTTAGCCAAGAGTGTCCACGCATCGAGGGGGATCCCCCAAGGGGTCATGTTTATTTTCTTGCTCGGAGACGGGGACTTCCAACGTACTTCAGCTGTGTCGAGAAGTCATCGCTCGTGTCGTCGTCGTCCCAGGACTCCTCCCAGAGGTGCTGTGTCTCCTCGCCGCCCGTGGCTGCTTCGGTCTCCTCGACGGGCCAGTCTGTGCACGGTCAGTCAGCCTCGCTTTATCTCTACCCGCTCGCCCGTTTCGAAGTTGACGCCCCTCGCTCCCCCCATGTATGGTCGTCGGTCGGGTGCGTCGCCGAAGGAGGGCGGCCAGTTGGGGGGAGGGACGTACCGTCCACGGGGAAGTCCTCAAACTCGTCATCTTCCTCGAGCGCGGCAGCGGGCTTCTGCTGGGCGGCCTGCTGGTCGGCCTTGGGCTCGGCTCCTGCCTCGTCCTTCTTGGAGGTGGAGGTTGTTTGTGCGGATGCCATCTTTTGTTTTCGATGTGATTGTTGACGAGGCTGATGGTGAGTCTTGGACCGGATTTAGTCTGTACCGGCGCTGCTTGTAGGGTCCGAGTTCTATTCTGGGTGGGTCCTTTCAGGCTTGTGATATTTGCGTCGTCAGATGCGGGCTCTTCGTTCGGCGGCGGATAAGAGGTTGTGGCGATGTACTATTTATATCGCGATGCTTCCGGGCTCTTCACCGAATCTAGACCGTGCCTACCACTTGGTAGGTACCTACCTACCTATGGCGGCTGGCGGCGGATTTTCTACCATCCGACCAGCCCTGCCGGGCGGGCTGACCAATAATAGGTCATCTGCTGATAACATTATCAGCGGCTCCAGCCAGCCAGACAGTGCATTCCGTTTTCGAAATGAATTTATCCGTATGTAGAGGCGAAGTACGGATCCGTACATTAGGTACCTGTCGTTTGAGCACATGGAATAGGTTGCTGCCAGATTTTACGATACTCCTGGTTTCTACTGCTCCAAGGCTATGATTGGAGATGAAGATACACATAAGAGCTTACCCTTTTCTTTCAATTTCCACCCATCTTGAGTACCCGGATACCTAGGTAGGTACCTACCTAATAATATTTACAAAATCACGTCCGCAAAAGTATGGCCACCGCACCTAGTCCGTCGCTAACTCTCGGAATACGTCATCTCCGTCCACTTCGCCTCAATAAGTCGAACACATCGAACACACTCCGAGAGCTTGTGCATGCGGTGTTACTTGCTGAACAGAGCGCGGAGTGTTTAGCGAAAAATCAACCCGGCGGCCTAAGTCATTGCTCCGTCGGCGGCAAGAGGGGGCTTTATCAAATGAATACATATATGAATATGCAGGCTCACTCGCCCGCTCCCCTCGTTGCTTGGTGGGGTTATGAGTTGCGAGACTGACACCTTCCCTGGACGCTTCTGTGTTTCATCCCAACGGGGGCTACCCTACGATTCTAAAACGAAAGACTGGCAATCCTGACTATCTCATCTCTGATACCTATACATAGAACCTAACTGCCGACGTAATATTCACTTCGTTCTCGTCACCTTCTTCTCTTTCTTGCTTGCCTACAGATCTCATTATCGAGGTGTAAATTAGGGGCCCCCTTCACTGCCCGTTGCTTCCCCGTGATCTCGGCCAAATACTCGCAGCAGGCGAGGCGAAGACTTAATGTCTTCCCTTCGCACTTGGCTCCGGGGTTCTTCCTCCACAACCTCTTCGACTACAACCATTACTCTGAACCAGAGTACGCTGCCCTGCGAAATTGCTCTCAATGACACCAACCGCACCAATGCTGCTAAGCTCTCCATCCTGGTCGCCGAGCAGGAAGCGGCCGATATGGAAGATGCCATGGCTGCCGCGGGTCTGATCATGAACGATGACATTGAAGGTGCGGAAGCGCGACTTGAGCTACGAAAGGACTCGTCTACTTTCCATCTGTTTGCCCTGGGCGTGTCAACCTTCATGAAGAGCATCCTGGGCTTTGAGAAGGGAATTATGGCTGAGGCATCATGTCGCCTGTCAGAGTGCGAAACGAGAGCCTGGGCAGATCTCAAGAGAGCCCAGAGGGAGGCCGATAAGGCTACCGGCGGCGGTTATTGGTACGGAAGGAGTGCTGGGGCGAGCGATGTCACCGCTGAGAACATCTTTCCGCCTGGCTGCGAGTATGCTCTCGTCCACGCGGAGGCCCAGTTGATGAATGCTGTCGTGGGAGTCATGCATGAGAGCCTGACTGAGGGCATCAAGGGCTTCTATAAGCTCCGGAAAGCGTTCATCACACTGGAGGGCATTATGGAGTCCGAGGCAAAGGCCCTAAAACAGGTACAGGGCGGGACAACGCCCGGACAGTTGTCGGACACCAAACGGACGCGGTCAAGGATGTCAAGTGACATGATGCCAGGAAGTTTTGACGAGGCTGAGTTTGTGGACTTTGAGGAAACCAGCGAGAAGGGGAGTGATAGCGATGCCGAGTTCGTCGATGCTTCTGCCGGTCTATCAGGTACTCAAACACCCAGCAGTGTGGCGGGATTGAACAAACCTGTTGGACCTGCAAGTACTTCGCGTCCCAGTACTCCCGCAGTCGAGAGAATACTGGCCGAGCCCTCATCAACCTCTTCCGGGCCCCTTGATGGACGCAATCACATGCGGAACACATCCAGATCCTCGTCTCGTCCGGCGACACCTTCACTCAACCCGCTCGCAGCACAATCAGTATCCCAAACACCACCCCGGCCCGTCTCTGCGCATAAGAAAACCACCGGCGGCGCAGATGCCGGACTCTTTACCTCTACCAGGGACATATTCGTTCATAGCGGCGCAAACATGTGCTTCGGCGCGTTACTACTCATCATCTCCATGGTCCCCCCGGCCTTCTCACGCCTCCTCCACATTGTTGGTTTCAGAGGCGACCGGGACAGAGGCGTCCAGATGCTCTGGCAGAGCACCAAGTTCCCAAACGTCAACGGCGCGGTCGCGGGCCTTATCCTCCTAGGGTACTACAACGCGCTTCTCACCTTCGCGGACATCCTCCCCAGCGACCGGGACGTCGAGGAGCTGACCAAGCCGGAGGCGGAGGGCGGCGAGATAGTCGGGTACCCCAAGGAGCGGTGCCGCGCCCTTCTCGCCGACATGCGCACCCGATACCCGGACAGCCGGCTCTGGAGGCTCGAGGAGGCCCGCGTGCTCGCCAACAACCGGAGGCTCGACGAGGCCATCAGGACCCTGTGCGACACCTCGGACAGCAACATGCGCCAGATAACGGCGCTGAACGCGTTCGAGCTGAGCATCAACGCAATGTTCGCCATGGACTGGCCGCTCGCGCGCAAATCCTTCCTGCGATGCGTCGAGCTCAACGAGTGGAGCCACACCATCTACTTCTACATGGTCGGCTGCGCGGAGCTGGAACAGTATCGCGACGCGTACCACCGGGCCGCCAGCCTGGCCGCCGCGGCAACGGCAGCGGAGGAGGCCGGAGGGGAGGCAGAGGAGGCACAGCGGCAGCGGCAGCTGCAGCTCGGGGAGGCGCGGGCGGCGGCGCGCCAGCACAAGAAGGCGGCCGAGGAGTTCTTCCGCAAGGCGCCGGCGGTGGCGGGGCGGAAGCGGTTCCTGTCGCGGCAGATGCCGGTCGAGGTGTTTGCGAGCCGGAAGCTGCGGAAGTGGGAGGAGCGGGCGGCGGCGCTGGGCGGCGGCGTCGACCTCGCCGACGCCGTAGGAGTCTCGCCGGCCATGGAGATGGTGTACGTCTGGAACGGGAGCAAGAGGATGTCCCCGGCGCTGCTGGAAAGGGCCGCAGCGCTGCTGCCGTGGGAGCGGTGCACCGCGCCTCCGGATAAGGTGGCCAGGATCCGCGAGGAGGCGGACGAGGTGGGGATACAGGCCGTCATTGAGGCTTCGCTGCTGCGCTGCCAGGGCCGTGTGGATGATACTAGGGCTGCGCTAGAACCGACTTTGAAACTGGACAGGTACGTTTCCGGGCATTCGAGAGGTGAATTCAGGGGGATTACCGAGTCACGTTGGCTAACAGGTGATACAGGAGTGTGTTCAAGGGGCCGACAAGAGACGACTACGTCTTGGCCGCAGCACACTACGAAATCGCCGCAGTGGCATGGGTCGAGGCATGCAACAGCCAGCACTGGCCCCCCGGAGCAAGCGACGAGGAGATTGGGTCCTACCGGCGGCATAAGGTCGACGAGTGCCAGGAGCATCTACAGAAGGTGGCGAGGTGGGAGGGGTTCGTCCTGGACGCGCGGTTCGGGATGCGAGTTCAGGCCGGGCTGGACAGCGTGCGTTGGCTGAAAGGGAAGAAGGAATGGGTGTAGAGCTCGAGACGGCGGCTGATCATGGGGGAGCTGGGAAAGTTGCTTTTCGTCTATGGGGGGTGGGCACAGTATTATTGGGTGTATTGGGTAGGCTCTCGAGATCTTTGGCGCATTATGCAAGGGAGAGAATGGCTCGGCAACAGGTGCATTTGCGAGGTGCATTTGCGGGAAAACGAGCGAATTCATTGATCACTTAACTCCTTATCTCTCCCAAACTGTCCAAACCAACCAGTGTAAACCCAAATTGATATCCGTGTTGGCCAGGACTCCATCAAAACCATCCGAATCATTATAATCACCTCACTCTGAATACCCCTTTCAATAGGGGCAACGCCACACCCACCCTACTATTCCTCCTCCCCCTCCCCCTCCCCCTCCCCCCCACCCTTACCCTTACCCCCCTTCCTCTTCCCCCTCCCCTTCCTCACGCTCCTCCTCAACCCCTCGACCCCCGACTGCACCAACCCCGCCGCGTCGTCGCCGTCCCTACCACCGCCAAGGCCCGTTCCGTAAGCCCAGTCGAGGAACCCCCAGGGCCCGTAGTTTCCCTCCCCGCCCCCCGCGCGGTGCGCCGCGGCGCGGCGCGCCAGCCCGCCGGCCGCGACGCCCGGCAGGGCCGCGTAGCCGCTGTAGGCGAGCGTCTCCTCCAGCGTGGCGAGGGCGACGAAGACGAGGTACGTCAGGACGTGTAGGCGCGGTTGGGACGGGAGGCCGCCTGCGGTGCCGGAGATGGAGGGGAGGAGGGGGATGGGGATGGGGAGGCGGGGGAAGGGCGGGAGGGGGGCTATGGAGAGGGCGATGGCTGGGAGGTAGATGGGTAGGAGGTGGAGTAGGAGCTGTGGGAGCGGGTGGTCGGCCATGGCGAGGAGGGAGAAGGGCGCGGCGCGGTGGGCGTGGGCGAAGCGCGCGTGCTGGGTTGCTGCGCGGTCGCGGAGCTGGTGGGGCACGCGGGTGAGGGCGCTGGTGCCCTGCCTGGCGCTGCTGGAGGGGTGCAGGACGTTTCGGTGGATGTAGAAGGATAGGGCCTCGCGGGCGGCGAAGAGAAGGGCGATGTGCTTGACCATCTGCCAGGGCAGGGGGAGGGTGGTGGAGGTGCGGAACGGGGGTTCCTTGATGAGGGTGGCTAAGCCGAGCGACATGGCAGCCTCGGTGCCCGTGGTGAGGGCGAGGTTGCCGATTGCGAGGGCGAGGAGGCCCGCGAGCGAGCGTGCGTCGCGGGGAGGGAGCGCCGAGGAGCCATCATACTTGAGGTTCTCGGAGAGGGAGGGTAGGAGGGTGTCGAAGATGAGGAAGAAGAGCGACGGGACTAGCCAGAAGAGTATCCGTATGGCTGTCGTGCTCATCACCTCGATCTTGAGAGGTGAGTGACTCAGGACCAGGGTTGTCCATGTCAGGTAGAAGAAGAGGAGGTTGAGAGAGGTCGAGTAAGAGCTCATCGACGTGGAAAAGAAGTAGGAGACGATCGGGAGCGAGAGCAGGACCTCCATCTTGGATCCGTTTCTCCTGTGATGCGAAGAAGAGGTGATGGGCAGATGTATCGCATACAACCTACCTATCTATGGTAGGATGGAAGCTTCGAGTGCAAGCAGTATTAACTGTTGTTTAGGAGGAGTTGCGGGCAGCTCGGCGCCCCTTACCTTCAAGTCTCCCCGTCTACATAGCAGAGCCGAGAACAGCAAGCTTATTGCGATGACGTCGATAATCCTATTGACCACCGCATCGACCAATCTGGAACCTTCAAACTGGAAGATAGATTGCAAAAACGTCGCCCATCAATGTTGAGATATCGGCACCACGGAGGTGGTTTGACTACGACCAATATAAGTTCGATCAGTGGTCCATAGAGATGGAAAGAAACCAGATATGACATCTGACAGCCGATGGCACGAAACTGGTCCCATTCATGATGTTGCAACAGTGCGGAGACCCAAATTCATTACCCGTGGATCCGTGCGCAGCGCTTGGACTTGTATGACGTCATGGAGCAGACGCAGTTCGCAGGATGCCGTCCTTCGACTCCTCGATGCCTACCTACCTAGGTAGGTAGGTACCTACTTCCATGCAGAGGAAGTCGGAGCATAGTCTATAGACACAGGTTCCCGGACTGCGGAAGAGGCATTCGTGCTACGACGAACGCATAGATAGGTACATATTTGATCGTTCCTAGGATGTAAGGACAGTCAATGGCTGTCAACAGCGTCAAAGCGAGCAAAAGAAGGGACACAGTCTAGCAATCATTTCCGTCCTGATATTGCTCCCTATCTCCCCAAGTACTCAATAAAAATGGCGACATTGGATGTTACTGGGGTGGAGTTATAAAGATAAATAGAACCATTTACTTGGAGCCCCAGTGACAGATTGAAAGCTGTTGTGCTTCTCCATCATAACTTGCCATCAAAATTGATGGATGAACTTCAGCTTCAACCAAGCAAACCACTTTCCCCCAACAGTCCTGTCTACTAATGATTAGTCCGCCATTCCTTCGCCCATTTGCTCCAGTCGCTGTCGATCGTGTTCCTTTGCCTGTTCGGAAACATTGGGGTTGTGTATGGCCGCCTTGAGTCCACGGGCACTAGAGGTCGTATCTCGTGTGTCAATAGCTTGTGGGAGATATTGAATTGACTGTCTGTATTGGAGGAGATACTTACACATGGTCGGGATCTTTGCCCCCCTGGGATGTGTCGTCCTTGAACTCTTTCTCGAGGATCTCACGATCGCGCTCCTTGGCTTCTTCCGAGACGCCTATGAATCTATTAGCGAGACGCATTGGGGCGGTGGCAATACAGCTCCTAGCTCCTACGTGGGTTGTTCAGGGCGGATCTAAGGCCTCGCTCAACATGTGCAGGGTCTTTGTTTCCTCGGTCCATCATGAAGTTGTAGAAATATTCTCAGTATAACAGATGGTGTACCGGTTTGGTGTAAGTGGAAAAGGTCTTGAAGATGGCCCTTTTTTTTTCAACCCCCGGGCCTCCATGATCTCTTATATGTTGAACCTCCCAAGTACAGTACAATACCTTGACCCCATTGTGACGTGTTAACGATTCAACCTGCTCGCTGTGTTGTAATGATTGCACTGGTGATGGCGTGGGTGCCGCAGTTTGCAGAACCGTGACGTTTTCCAAAAGAGTCAATATCAGGCTTCCGGGTCAAAGGCCCCATTGTGGGTTGAGATCGGCCAAGTTCGCCACGGGTGGCCTCAACATGACACTGCGTGTCCACAGAATCCAGAGCAAAGGCCAGTTGGGCTTCAGATCGCGGTTACCTGAGATTTGCGCAAGATGTTCCGGAGGCGGGGAGATAATTACAATCATTTACCTAACACAGTACACAGAGGATGGGGGCGATGGGGGCAGTGAGTCTGCTGACTGGGTAAGGAGCAAGGGGGGACTCGCCAATTTCATGGTCCCCTGTTTGACAACCGTTGCCATGGTCCTGGAACTCATTGGCCGTCCAATAGGTAGTTTGGTCAATGGAACGCCGTTATTTCAAGATCTGACAGACGGGGGCATTTAAATAGAAAGAATAAGCGGCCAACGAGTTGTTGCCCCCAAAAACTGCAAGGGATCGTGAGATGAGAGCTGCTCCACACTGTTGCTCGTTAATCTCCGCCCACGGGGATTAACTCATGATAGGGGGGCCAGACTGGCATTACTGTACGGATTACCTAAATGCATATGTAATTATGCAACCTCGTAAGGAGGTAGAAGTGTTGTTAGATTACCAGCAAGCAAGGCACCTTGCCCGCCGCGCCTCGGGGTCAGTCGCCCAACAACAAGGAGTCAAGGTGTGCGGTGCATTGGTCCGTTCCGCTTCTGCGTCTCCCACTCGCACCATATTGGCCTTGCAGCTGCGTGCATGCATGCTTCAACCACCCGACAGAAATTCTCTCTCCTCCTGCCGCTCGCTCAGACCGCGCGACCTCTCAACGCCCCTCCACAAGCTCTCCGAAATACCAATAGAACGGAGGCACTACCCACCAAAAAGTGCGAGCCCGACCCGACTCCCTCGCCCGATTCGTCGTGAGCCAATCTGTCACTGCCGTCGCCGGAGATCCCCTACTGCGCAGAGCTGTCGACGCTCTTCCTCCCTACAGACGGCTCGCCCGCATATATAGCATTGTGCTTTCTCTTCCAGAAGGGAGTTCGGCCCCAAAAGAGAACAGACGATTACCCCGGTACCCACGAAGATCATACAATCCGCCCGACAGATCATATCTACCTTGTGTTGGAGTTTCCCGGGTGAGTTGGCTCGGTCTCTCCCATTTTCGTTCCGTGTCCCAGAAAGTTCTTTTGCTTTAAGCCACTACACACCCGACCTACTACACTCATACGCTGCGTGGTACGGCACTCCAGCTGCATCACGGAGAGGTCCGAGTAACCCTAATAAGCCAGACCTGCATGACGGCTGAGACCAATTCTATTGCCAAAAGAAGAAAACAAAGATGGGAATTTGGAGGGGCTTAGGGGCTTGAATTGACGCTTCTGCATGTCTAGGAGCGCCTTCTGGATCGCAAGCAAACAACACGCAAACATACCCAAACAGTAGACAAAAGACGGAAGTAGGGCTCACGGCCGGAATTGCTTGTCTTGGCATTCCTAGCCGTCTGATCTGGACTGGCACCCGTTTGGCACCCGGTTTTGCTCAGCAGATGTTGCATTTCGACCTCCGGCCCTCCAGCCAGCGAAGAAGAACTAGGCCTAGGCTGTCGTTATCGTCCGGAATTTGTGCCTTTTACTGAAACCCCGGCCCGTTGCGAAACACACGTCAATGCCCTGCATCTCCCTAACATTTCGTCCTCTTCTCACCCTCCGAGAACCAGAACGGTCACAACACTCAGCACGGCCAAAGACTCGGGCACTTTTTTGCGGCGCTTCCACTGTCTCTCCACCCCAGTCGCGCTTTGGGTCTAATTCTGCGGCCGGTTGTGCCTCGCCCAATTAGCCGTACGGTATCACTTTCCTGCTCTCAGACACGAGCGACCGACGCCGCCGATACACCAAGACAGTTGTTCCACCAGTAATTCGCTCCGAGCTATCCACATTTGTCGTCCTGCACCGGGCGCCTGCTTTTTATTCCTCGACTCCCGCTGTCCGCGCTTCGCCGAAATGGACGCCTCCATCCCTCCTATTCCCCGACCGCCGCGGGACCACCGAGACCGCGACCGAGACCGACCCCAGCTATCATCTCGTCGACTCAAACCTCCCCACTCCATCTCTACCGCAGAGGCAAACCGTGAGTTCAACCGAGACACCCTTGGCAACCACAGCGACCGGGATCATCGAAACCGACATACGGACCGATACACCGGGAAAGACGGCGAGAGAACACCCGGAGTCTCACCTGCCTCTCCCGAGATCATATCCTCCCTTATCACTTCCCTCTCCGTCATCTCGAGGCCGGCGAGCAATCATTTTGACGGGCCTTCATACCTGGATCCCACTCGCAGCCCCAAGGATCTCTCGGTGCCGGGCTCACCAACCACTGCACGATCCGAAGGCGGCTCCTTCGGTGTTGATTACGGTGCATTTTCGCAGCCATCCCTCGACGACTTGCAAGAGGAGGACATCCCCCTGGACGAGCTCGCAGCAAGCCCACCCATCGTCAGGACTGCCAAGCCTCCCAGTGGCTTCTCTTCCCTCACCGCACCAAAATCGCCCAAAAGCCCCGGCACCAGAGACGGGTCCGGTCTTAAAAGCTTGCTGTCAGGAAGGGGAAGCAGCAGTGCCGTCAATGTCTCGCGCCCTTCGAGCAGAGGATCCCTCGCGTCCGCATCTGAGAGCATCGGCAACTTGAGCATCGAGCGTGGCACGACCTCTCCCGTCTTCCAGCCCGGGAACCTTACGAAGCAGCGATCCCATGATAGCTGGGGGAAGAGGACAGGACGGAACAACAAGGGTTTGATGTACATGAGCAGCAAGGAGAGGCTAAGAGAGAAAGAATTCGAGAAGAAACGGGCCAGTATCGGTGCTGTCGGTGGGGGCTCGAATGGGCTCAGCACTCCCGTTTCTCAAAGGCCCGACCCATTCTTTGCCGAGTCGGTAATCAACGAGGAATCCACTGGCGACTCTCCCCAGCACCCGGAGCGCCTCAGCATAGCAGCAGACGGGAGTGGCAACGCTACCAGTCCACGCCCGATTCCCACGAGAGACTCTTCACTCCGCAAGGCGGGTTCGTCCTCGAAGAGATCCTCGGCGCGTGTCTCGCGATCTTCCAAGCGCGACAGCGACACCGCACCCAACGATCCTATCCACGAGGTCGACGAGCATACTCCCAGTCGGTCCCAACGCGGGGAAACATCGAAACGCAGAGTACGGGGCGTCACGCAGGACGAAGACGACGAACGAACGACGCCGAACTTGGATATCCCCCAGCGGTCCAGGACAAACGCGCCTCCCGGCAAATCCAACCCCGATACTCACAGCACCAGCCCGTCACCGCGCGACACGTCCCCCATGTCTCCCGCCGTGGAACTTGATCCGCTCGAAGAAGGAGCGCCGTTCCCCGCCGTTGCCCAGGGCCGGCGGCGTGACCGCGAGGCCAGCGCAGATGCTCGCTATCGACGCCGATCGGGCAGACATACGCCTGATGGCTTGGGCGGCTATACCAGCGAGGGTGGTGTCAGTGTGAAGCTGAAGCGCAGTAGTAGCCGGCTCAAGCGCCTGTCAGGGGCTGCCAGCCCAACTCCGGATAGGGTCTCGCATGATCACGGAGCCAGCAGGAATAGCCAGAGCGACCAACCACATATCGCATATGAGCGCCCTCCAAGCGCGGACAGCATCGACGACTCTGTGGAAAGCTACCTGTGCAGTCCCCGGCTGAGCCAGAAAATTCGACATCCGCAGACCGGGCGGGTTATCAGCTTCAGCGAGGTTGGGGATCCGAGTGGCAGTGCCGTATTCTGCTGCGTCGGCATGGGATTGACCAGATACATCACGGCCTTTTATGACGAACTTGCCCTGACGTTGAAGCTGCGGCTCATCACTCCAGATCGACCGGGTGTCGGCGACAGCGAGCCGTATGCCGAAGGGACCGCGACGCCTCTGGGGTGGCCTGGTAAGTTGTTATGGTCCTCGTGACTGTCAATTCTTGTGTGTTTTGTGATCAGCCACTAATCAATTCCTCGTGCCTCCAGACGATGTCTACGCAATTTGCCAGTCACTCAAGATCACCAAATTCTCCATTCTCGCCCACTCCGCTGGCGCAATCTACGCTCTCGCAACGGCTCTACGGATGCCTCAGCACATCCGAGGCAGGATACATCTGCTGGCCCCCTGGATTCCTCCTTCGCAGATGTCGGTTTTCGGAGCGAGCGCCCAGACGCCACTGCCACCAACAAACGCCATCCCTACCAGCCAGAGGATACTGAGAGCATTGCCAACCCCGATTTTGAAGGCGGCTAACAGCAGCTTTATGACGGCAACCAGCTCGAGCATTACAAGCTCGCTGCCAAAGCAGAAGAGAGCCAAAAGGGAACGAAGGAGTGCTGCCGCTGCGGCAACCAAGGAAGCGAACAGCAAGGCAGCAGAGATGGACAATAAGGAGAACCATAACCTTGGCCACGGCAGAGGGAAGGACCTGCCTCCGACGCCGGTAAACGACTTCAGCCTGAGCGGCTCCGAGACGTTGGATAGAATTCGGGCTGGCGAGATAAACTCTACCACAGAACCGGGCAGCCAGACAGACGCGAATGGCCATTGGCATCAACGGTCGAACTCGTCGGCTCGACGCAACACCAACGCATCGAGGCGTCCGCAGGACAAGGAGGACCACATCCTCTCAGCCGCGGCAAATCTCGCCAACTCGCAGCTCGCCGACCGTGAACGACAGCAGATATACGACTCTCGCCTCACGCACGCCATCTGGCAGCTCGCCACCACGGGCGCCAACCCGGCCGTCGACCTGCTCGTCTGCCTCGAGCGGCGCCACACCATCGGCTTCCGCTACGTCGACATCACGCGACCCGTCACCATCCACCACGGCTCGCGCGACACGCGCGTGCCGGTCGAGAACGTCAAGTGGCTGGGCAAGACGATGAGGCGCTGCGAGGTCCGCGTGCTGGAGGGAGAGGGCCACGGATTGATGGCCAGCGCCCAGGTCATGGGCGGTGTGCTGATGGAGATGAGTCGAGAGTGGGAGGAGTGGGGCCGCGTGACGGGATCGACCAAGAGAGAGAATGAGAGGGCGCGGAGAGGGACGATCGGACAGGCCAGGTGAACTGAATAAGAGGAGGAAGGTCGCAGTAGTTGGATGGATGTCTCATAAAAAAGGGTCTCCGGTCGTCGGTATGGGCCAGCGTGCGCGGGGGTTGTTGTTCTAATTGGAAACGTCGGCGTTGGATCTGCTATGCCGGTTTTGGGCCCTGGATATCTGGAAGGAAGGTCGCTGCAGTGGAAGGGCGAAGATACGGGGCTTATGAGCCGACAAGATCTTCAAAACTGCTGGCAGCCACGACGCTTTCATGGTTCCTGTCTCTCTTCATTTTTTTTCTCCTTGTTTGCTGAGCGTGTCGTTTCTTTGCTCCGTTGGTTTTGCGTATCAAAGATTTATATACAATGTACTAATATAATGTAAACAAATAATGCCAACGTGAGAAGAAGTTTAGAGACTAGGTACTCTGCCCGTGCCATCTACGTTCTTTGTTGTTACCTGGGGTTTGATGTCACTGTTGCATGGCTATGATACCACAAAACACCATCTTGACGACAAACACATTCGAGGACATGACAATCGAGATCGAGACTCATTCTGGTATCTGGTAAAATTACAGTACAATCTCCGCCAGCCTGGAATATATCCCAAACGGATTTGGGCTTTTTTTTTTCCTTTCTTTTTTTCTCTCTTCAAAACAAGAACGCCAATAGACGCATGTGATCCAGTTTCCCGATCTCTCTCCCAGTCCCACGAGTCGCCAAATCACGGCCGGCTCAGTCAAAGACATCAGTCGCATACCTCTCATTCTTGATCCCCTCAAACCACTTAAGCGCCTCCTCGTCGTTCGAGTCCTTGCCCTTACGCCTGCTCATCTCCTTCGCCATCTCGATAGCCACCCTCTTAACCCCCTCACCCACCTGCCTCGACCCACACACAAACACCTTTGCCCCGCGCTCCCACAACCCCATCACCTCCTCGCGGTCCCGCCACAGGCGGTCCTGCACGTACTTGCACCCCTCCCCCTCCTCGGGCCGGCGGCTGAAGGCCCTCCGCACGCCCACGGCGCCGAGCGCCTCCCAGCGGTCGAGCTCGTCGCGGTACAGGTCGTCCACGGCGGGGGCCCGGCAGCCGACGAACAGCAGCGCGGGGGCCAGCTCGCGGCCCGCGGCCAGCTGGGCGGCGCGCTCCTGGACGAAGCCGCGGAAGGGCGCGAGGCCCGTGCCGGCGGCGACGCAGATGATGGGGGTGCGGTCGGCGTCGGCGGGGAGGTGGAAGGAGGAGTGCGAGGGGCGGACCGAGACGTGCAGCTTGTCGCCGGGGCCCAGGGAGGAGAGATACGAGGAGGCGACGCCGACGTGGCGGTGGCCGGGGAGGCCAGAGAGGGAGGGGGAGTCGAGGAGGGTGTAGGTCAGGGTTACGTGGTCGGGCTTCCAGAGAGGGGAGGAGGAGATGGAGTATTGGCGGACGCGCATCGGGGGGAGGAGCGAGAGGAAGGAGTCGAAGGGGAGGTCGGCGGCGGGGAAGCGCTCGAGTAGGTCGAGGACCGAGACTCGCTTGGCGCCAATCTCGGCATCGTAGTCGTCGCCCGCGAGAAGGGCGAGCTTGGCTGCGGTGCCGGGGTCCTTGGCTAGCCCCGCGAGGGCGAGGATGCTGCGCTTGGTGGCGGGCTGCGCGAGCTCGACGTAGGCGCCGAGGACGTCGGCGACGGGGGTGGATATGTTGGTGGGGAGGCTGGTGTGGCCGTGGGCGGAGATGGTGATGTGCGCGTCCCAGGGTATGTGGAAGTGGCGCATCACGCGGTTGACGCTCTCTCGGGGGTTCAGCGGGAGGATGGCCAGGTAATCTCCCGCTGCGTATCGTGCGTCGCTGGGCAGCTGGATCTCCATGTGGTTCTTCGCTGGCTCCCCGGGGGCTGTGAGGAGCTTTGTGTTGACGACGATCGCCTCCTTGACGTCCTGGCGTAGCGTCGAGGAGCGGGGCGTGGAGAATTCGACGGACAGGGTGGAAGAGAACGGCTCGTTTTCGGCCTGCGCGGCGATGCCGTACTTCTCGGCCATCGCCGGCCAGAAGGTCTCGTCCTCCCATGTCTCGAAGTCGGTAAACATGTTCCCCTTGGCGGCGTCTGTCAGGCCCATCGGCGTGATGCGGGTGCCTCCCAGATTCTCGAGCGTCGAGTCGACAAGCTTGGGAATGCGATGGAAAGTCTGAGCCCAGTCATGATGTCCTGGAAAGTGCAGCCACGGTTAGCATGCATTTATTTCTCTTGCCTTCCCCCCTGTTCACCATAGGATTTTCCAAACTTACCACAGCCATAGACGGCATAGGATACGTCCCCCATCTCCTTTCCCTTCAAGCTCTGAAGCCACGAAACAAAAAGTGCCGCGTTATCCGGGGGCTGACCCTCGTACGAAGCGGTAATGATAACTACCGGCTGATCCGTGGGCACTTTCTGGTTCGCCGCGTCCAATGGCTCGACCACCGTAGCGGAGAAGCCGTGAGCCGGCGCATCGGAGGCCAGACGCTGGGCGAGAGTCTCGCAAGTACCAGTGTTGGATCCGTAGAAGATGGCCATCGGCTTACCCTTCACCTTTGATTCCTTGGCCGGGGCGGCACCCGAGGCCCTAGCCTCTTGGCCGCTCGGAGTCGCCGGGGGCGTGCCGGAGAGGCGATGATCCAGCTCGGTGGCGGTGAGGCCGTCGCGGAGAATGGCCCGCATGAAGAAGTCCTTCGGCTTGATGGTGAGGGTCTGCTTGATACGCAGGGAATAGTTGGGGTCATCCAGCATGAAGTTGAAATTCTGCAGCAGCATGGCCATGACGAGGAGGGCCTCCTGCCAAGCAAATGGCCGGCCGATGCAGCCGCGCATCCCGTTGCCGAAGGGCTTCCAACAGTTTGGAAACTCCTTGTTGAGGCGGTCGAAATTCTCGTCGAGCATCCGCTCCGGAATGAAGTCATTCGCCGTCTCGCCGTAAACGGCCGGGTCGACGTGCGACTTTGCCAGGAGTAAGGCCAAAGGCTGTCCCTCTTGGATGAAATACTTCCCTCCGATGACCTGGTCTTTGAGGGACTTGACGCCAAAGGCGGGGATGGGGGCAGAGAGTCGGAGTGTTTCTCTCAAGACCTGGTGGGCCTTAGTCAGTACAGGCGAATAGAGAGAGAGACTAACAGGCACGGGTAGCAGGGGAAGAGGAGTTCCACGTACCGCAGAAATGTATGGCAGCTTGGACATATGCTCGACCTTGATGGGACCGGAGCCGATGACCTCATCGATCTCCTTCTGGGCCTTGCGATAGGCGTCAGGGTTCCTCAGCAGCTGGTAAAAGGTGAACGTTAGGAGGCCAGAGGTGGTCTCGTGGCCGGCAATGAGGAAGGTGATGAGATTGTCGATGATGCTCGAGTCGCTCAGCTTCCCGCCAGTCTTGGGATCAACGCCGTTAAGCATAGCGGAGAGAAGGTCTTTCCGGTCTGTGGGGTTCTTCTTTCTCGCTTGTAAGACATCGTGGGCTGTGTCTCGCAACAGGTCAATGTCGTCGTTGTACTGTTGGTTGGCGTGCCGGTAGAGTATGGAGGTGTAGGGCGGCCTCCTTGATCTGTTTCCAGACTCTACGAGGAAATTGCCCATTGCCTCGATGAAGGGGTGGAGCTCGTCGTGGTAGTACGAGTTGAAGCGATAGTCCATGGCACAGAGGGCCAGCGTATCGAGTGTGAGACGTGTGAAGTCTTCAGAGGCCAAAATGGGGACCGAGGAGCCGTGTCGAGCCCACTTCATGGCCAGCTGCGAGGCAATGTCGTGCATTTCGTCAAACATGGATTGGATCTTCATTGGCCCGAACGCAGGCATGAGGATTCTATGGGCAAGGCCCCAGTTGGGCTCATCGTTGCGAGCGGTGAAGAGGCCATCGTGGACCCCGTTCCTGATCTCCTTGAGCACGTTTTCGATGCCCTTGCCAAACCTTTTCTCGTCACAAGCTTCATTGATCAACTCCTGGGTGGACAAGATGACCACGCTTCTACCAGGCATGTTGAGACGAAAGATGGGGCCTAGAGAGTGTTAGCCACAGGGTAGAGGGTACAAGCGACAAGATGGCACATTGGCGGAGAAGAACTCACCATATTTCTCGGCCATATTGACCATGGATCCCAGCGGGAAGTTGGGATCAATGTCGCCAACATTGCCCAGGAAGGGCAGACCCGGAGGTGACGGGATGGGAGTGGTCCCCTCAGACATGATGGCCTTGTCTCTGGCGTGTGGCTATTATCAACAGCGTCGACGGATTTGATAGCTAGGTTGGAAATAGGCAAGCAAGAATGGGTACAGATGGCGAGGGATGGAGGGAGGAAAGGCAAGTGCTAGCCTCCTGGAGGCCTGGCATTGAAGCTCTTATATAGGGGCGCATCTACAGTACGTGGTAAATAAACTATCTCCTGGGAAGGTTCGTCGGTGGGGCAAGTGACGACACTGACACAGCAATTATGGCCAGATAGCTAGCTGGCTAGGTCAACCTAGCCAACAGCTGGGTCGGGATTAGAGATTACGCATGCATCAGGATTTCGGGAATGCATGGCGCGTACTAAGACGAACGGCGTCGGCTGCATGAGACACCCTTCCACGCGGGAGACAGGGGAGGTTGCCGAGAGCTTACAGCGGGGGTGCCGAGGCTCGGTGAGGCCGTGCCCGGTGATCGGGGTTGAAAATTGGGCCGATGCCACAGCATCAATGGGAAATGCAAGCTCCGACGTCAGCACCTCGGCATGCAACGTCAAAAATTCATCAATATTTATTATCATTCTCACTATCATATCTGTCTCCCCTTGAAACAGCTGTCCCATCAAACCCTCGCTGTTTTCGCTCAATTCCGAATTCCGTCTCGGCGTAAACCTAACTGGGCCGACTTTACCCATTTATACTTTTGGCTTATTTAGGGGACTTTGAACATTCCACAAAGTCCACACGTTGTTGGCGTTGTCCATCAGGTGACACACCGCTGGGGCCCCGGGACCGCCCTCTACCGGAGGGTTGGCCCCTGGGGGACTTCTTTTCAGAATTGCTCCAGATCTCCTGTCGATCAGCGTCTTCTAGAAAAATAGAATCAGTTTGCGGCACGAGTTTACGCTCCAAATTGCCATTCACCCAAAAGGGATAGAGAGTAACAATGACGAGTTGACTGACCTAGGTACCTACTTCAAACAGCGCAAGCTTATTCTTAGAACACTGACAGCCAGGAGACTACAACGCGATTGTCTTCTAAGTCTGAACAAAGATGGCCCAGGCATTTTGTCTCCCAACAATGGATCTGTATTTTCGGTGACAAAGGAGCTGTTTAAACACGATCTTCCAGAAAGGGTTTATTATCATTGTCTAGAACTATCAACTAGCTCGGTTGGCTCTGCGGACGGGATATAAAAAGGTGTGTGTTCCCACGTCAAATTTGAAAATCCCCAAGAGTCCTTAAGGCAAGTTGAATTACACACACTGAAGGAGAGCGAGTTTCGCAGATCAAAACGCGTCAAGTCCTCCAGCGATGGACCTCATAAAGCTTGAGAATCCGGTGGACGACGAACCGATCCCGCCTCCTCCATCCGTCGCCGAAGCGATCCCAGATTGGAGCATTTGCGGCCCGCAGAGTTGCGGTGACCACCACCACCATCCTGCCCTGGTTTACCCAGATCTTGCCCAAGAAAATGCGGCGGACTCTTCACCCGACTTCGTCTGTGATGTCTGCGATGGTAGGGAGAGCACCTCGCAGATGCACCTGCTGCATTGCGGTCACAGGCTCTGCCGTCCCTGTCTGAACCGGGCGGCGACGGTTGCCCACAGTACGATCCTCGAGAACGAAGAGGAAATCGACCTGCTTCTTTCACTTCACGACGACTTCGCTGAAGACGCCTACTTGAACCGTGACAAGCCGAAACTCGCAGCTACCCTCAAGGAAAAGGCTCTCTCATGGCGCCGTGAAGCCTGGGAACTCTCCGGGTTCATGTGCTGTGGCGAGATGAGCGGATTTTGGGAACACACGAGCTGCATGGATCCCGGCATTGCCAAGGCTGCATGGAAGGACTTTCACTACCTCCGGACACCGGTTGAGGACCGACTCTTCTGCGGCTGGCCTGACTGCAACGCATTCGTCCCTCAGGTCTGTTGGTACGTCCGCGAGAAATCGCCCCGCTGGTACTGCGTGTCGTGCGGTGGGAACTCACAGATCTCGTCTTCAAACCGTGATGGGATCGAACGCCCCTGTCCCGCAAGGTAATCTGGACTACTGACTCAACTTGTCACCCTTAGGATTCACCCCCCGGGTCGGATAACACGAATGATACATGATAAGTCAGCCGATGACATGGAATGGTAAGTACATACATACCCCTACACATACATGTTCCCCTCCGGGGAGAGAGGATAGAGCCTCTTGGTTTCGCCGCGGTCTTAGATCTTGGTCTAGCTTGAGTCTATTCGACCTTGGCGTTGGAGAATACGGGTACAGAGCAATAAGTAAGAGAAATTAGAGAGGCATGATATTCGAAAAGCCATAGACAGCGCAACAGCCCAATGAAACATGAAACTCGATTCTAAGATTAATTGCCCCTTGTCGTGCTTGAAAGAGATATGCTCCAAGTACCAGGTGGATTACATACAGTCCTCCTGAGAAGCCCAGTATGCCTGCATTAGAAAGTTGTCGTATGCCAGATCTTCCGCCGTAGGCCGCTCCTCCGGGAAGAGGCGGATCTGATGTCGTCGACTGAGGCGGCCCCTGAAATCAGCCGCGTTATAGCGCTAAGCCCCACTGTCCCAGCTGTCATCGGCAGCTGACAAAAAAGGAGAAATCCCTAGGTAGCGCGGGCAGCTCTTGCTATGTGTGTACTCTGAATATTCGCGTCAAGAACAGTGAAATCTCCAACTCCAGCAGCGTCCCTGCTGCGGCGTGTTGTTGCCGCCACTATCGACGGGCCCATATCGAAGATTCGCAGACTATGCTTCCTCAACTGCAATGGCCCTCCCACTGCCCCCGGGCCTCACACACTCTGAGGTCGCGTTCCTCTGCGAGATGGAGATGGTGACCGTTGTGCCGCGACAACGCTTCGAGAGCATCAGTCTTCTAAGTGTAAGTCTCGCCCAAGAATACACTATCTAGCATTGTTGGACTTTTGAACTGAGACTGGCCCCCCCCAACCCAACAGGGCGACACACCTCTCCTCCGCCCGCCTCACCGCGCCCAACTACCCCTCTGGCTCGCCCTCCTCCTGAAGAAGCAGCGCCGTGCCAACATCGTGCCGCCGCCCTGGTTGCACCCAGCCTCGCTCTCCGAGCTGATCCACCACGAGACAAAAGTCGACCCCGCGCAATTCTCCGCCCCGCCCCCGCCCCCCGCGCGCTCCGACACCCGCCACCCGGGCGAGGCCACGCGCGGCGACGGCGCGGTGCGGCTGTCGCCTCCGTTCCTGCGGGGCAGCACGGCGGAGGCGCCGGCGGGATTCCTGCCCTATCACTGGCTCGAGATGGCTGAGACGCTGCTTGCGCACGCGGCCGACGACATGGCGGCGCCGGCGGGCGAGGTGCGCTCGCTGCTGCGCGACCTGGTCGAGGTGCGCGCCGCAAAGATGCGCGCCAGCTCGGCGCAGCTCGGCGCCGTCGGGGGCGGCTTCCTGGACCTCACGGGCGTGGGCGCCGTCGAGCTGGCCGAGAACAGGGCGTTCGTGCTCGGCGTCGTGGACGGCGCGAGGAGGATCGGGGCGAGCGCAGAGGTCACCAGGCGCGAGGAGGAGGAGGAGGGCGGTGCCGGCTTCGGGGAGGGTGGGGAGGAGAGTGACGAAGACATGGGATTCTGAGCACGAGTCTGGAGACTACTTCAGCTCACCAGATCGAGGTGGACATAGTTCCCATCGAGGAATTGGCACCATGACGGTGTGGGATTGTATGAGGAGGAGAGAGGGACTACTGGCATGAGATGCTCGGTTATGAGTGCAGTTGATGGGCCGTGAGCCAGGCCACTACCTTGGGATGTCATACATACAACTGAAGATACCTGGCATTTCCCTTTAAAAAACATACCAAGCATGGGCAGGTCAAGGAAGACGACCCCCCACCCTCTATGCTGTCCAGTACCCCTTACCTATAGACCTAGGTAGTCGAGAGCGAGTTTTGGCAATTCGCAAATGCCGGAGCCCCCAGGGCCGAAAATACCAACGTATCTTTGCTTAACACCGTTATTTCTCAGATTGCACTGGCATAGAAGACAAGAAAGCAAAGGATTGTTCCAAGTTACGGAATCCAGTTCTTTACACTGTGGCTGGTGTCTTCCAGTCGCGTCTGCGCGTCGACGGGCGCCCCACTCCTCGATATTTCGATGATTGGCCTGGGTACGTACCTTACCTACCTACCATGCCTTGCGCCATGAACTTAACAAACTCCTCGATGAAGGCTCCATTTTTGATCCAACCGTCTTTTCGCCTTCGCAATATGAAACCTGGATCATAAGATCAAAGCTTCCGCCTCTCTCTCGGGGCGCTGTCTCCCTTCGCCTCGCCTTTACCGACATGGAAGCGTTAACGAAACGCCATTTCTTCCACCATGGCAAGCTTGATGTAGGTGAAGACCCAGGCTTATGTTCGTCATACGCTCTCTTATGTTGTTGCGTATCCTGATTACTTCTCGCCCTCATTACTGCTGCGGTTATTGGGCCCTAGAGCTGACCAGACCCGTGTCCCGCGCAGCCCGAAGCCCAGAAAGCTCTGAACTGCCACTTGTGCCAGATTCGCTCCTTTGCAACATACAAGCCTATCCCGATAACGATAGTGAACGAAACCAATGACGGCGCAACTCTCCCACCCGATTTCCGCTTCATCGAACGCTCGGTGCTGACCGCGGGCGTCGAGGAGGCTGAGGAGTCCTTCCGCACAGGATGCGACTGCGTCGACGACGAGGACTGCATGTACAGCAGCTGTCTGTGCCTCGAAGAGATGGCGCCGGACAGCGACGAGAGCGACAACGACGACGGGCTTGAGGGACGGCCGCGGAGGAAGCGGTTCGCCTACCACTCGCACGGCGCCAAGGCAGGGGTGTTACGGAGTAGGATTCTGGACAGCCGCGAGCCCATCTACGAGTGCCACACGGGTTGCAAGTGCTCACTGCGGTGCCCCAACCGGGTGGTGGAGCGGGGCCGGACGGTGCCGCTGCAGATCTTCCGCACCGACAATCGCGGCTGGGGGGTGCGTTGCCCCGTCGACATCAAGAAGGGCCAGTTCGTCGACCGATACCTGGGGGAGATCATCACGGGCAAGGAGGCGGACCGGCGGCGCGCGCACTCCGACATCTCCCAGCGCAAGGACGTGTACCTGTTCGCGCTGGACAAGTTCTCGGACGAGGACTCGCTCGACCCGCGCCTCGCCGGCCCGCCCCTCGAGGTGGATGGGGAGTTCATGAGCGGGCCGACGCGGTTCATCAACCACAGCTGCGAGCCCAACATGCGCATCTTCGCGAGGGTCGGAGACCACGCGGACAAGCACATCCATGACCTGGCGCTGTTCGCCATTAGGGAGATACCCCGGGGCGAGGAGCTGACGTTTGACTACGTGGATGGGCTGGAGGAGATGGAGAGCGATGCTCATGACCCGAGCAAGATGCAGAGCATGACGCCCTGCCTCTGCCAAAGTCGGTCTTGTAGAGGATTCCTGTGGTAGACGGCATTTTGGGCAAGGGCTTATCTACCCACATAGGTGCTCACGAATTCTCCCTGTATGGTTTTTACTGAGCCCTCTGTTGAAGGTTAAGTACTGATAATGATTTTACGACTAATCTCTCTACTTGGTCGAAATCCGGTCATAAACCCCAACTCAGTAACCTCAAACCCATCTCGTGCCTATGACTGGATTCGTGGAAGGCTAAGGTCTTGGCACGACCCTTTATTGAAGTCCCCTGTCGCCTGACATCCTACCTTCTTTGAGATCATGCACTTGCTGTGTGTATTGACGAATGCAAGCGGGTGGAGCTTTAAAGTGCCAAGGTCCTCTTGCTGGGTTGTTACTAGCGTTCACTACCAACTCAGACAGGCCCAGAATTGAGTGTGCTGTTTTCAGCTTCTGTGTGAAAATCTGAACAATTACCCTGCCAAGCTACATATTTGTGTCAAGTTGCTAACTGTGCTAGTCTAGCCCCTAGAAAGACAGCCCAGACGTTAAAACTGGCATGGAAGTTAGAAACCAAGTGCACTTCACCTGAACCAGGTCAAACAAATGATCCACTAGGTAGCCTAGACTGTGCAAAGGTGGGGTCAGTTGAGTTAGTTAAAAATAGGTGCCTTTCTAGCCAAGCTTGCTAAGACCCCGCCTTTTTGGGGTTGACGAAAGCCTAGGCTCATTATTCGATTGTCATTGGAACTTTCTCCAGCACGTCTCTCACTTTATACCTTCTCCACCATCACCTGCGAACAGCGCACTCAAATGCGAATCACAGCGTGGGAGACCTCTGAGGGCAATCTGTAGCAGCACCGACATGAATTAGTTATCCGCCAACTAGAGCCTTGATAGAGGCTACCGAGGCGAAGCATCGAGGTGGCAGCTATATCAGCCGTCTAGATCATGGTATGATATTCCGTGCTTACTCCATTTTGTGGAGCCCCCAACTTCAGTCCTGTCCGGCTTGCTGATCAGGCTCCTCTGCACAGGGCTGCTGTATATCACGCCCGTCGGGGCCCAACTCGCCCTATCCCGGAGAAACTGGGGCATCCGGATCTGCCAGGGCTATCAACGCTCAGCCCCAGCCGACCGGGCCCCCGACCACCACACGGACCGGGACCGATGATTCACTCCCCGTCCCATCATCCGGCCGTCGCCGCAGGAGTAGACAACCCCTCGACCAGCATATCAATAAACCCCTGCGCCGCCATGAGTGGACTTGCCGCAACCGAACATGGACTCCCCTATCTCTCGAGCGGGAGCGTCGAGATTTCTTTGACACAAGAGTCACAGGGAGGGAGGAGGTATGGCAAGCCCTCCGAGCTGCCCTCGAGTTGATGTGGGAAGCGGAGTCTGGCCTTAGATCCGGAAACCCTCA
The DNA here is from genome assembly GCF_030411735.1 of Phialemonium atrogriseum. NCBI lineage: Eukaryota > Fungi > Ascomycota > Sordariomycetes > Cephalothecales > Cephalothecaceae > Phialemonium > Phialemonium atrogriseum. The sequence goes on from NW_026848147.1 coordinate 357,793, forward strand.
CGAGAACCCCGAGAGATCGGAAGGGGAGGGCGTCGGGCCGAGCGAGGAGACACGCGCCGCCGCAATAGCGACGGCCCAGACAATATTAAATGCAGCCGACATCACTTTGCCCACGGGCGACCTGGCACAGGGTGCCTATGACCTCATGGGAAATTACTACCCACTCCCCGAATACATCGTGGCAGACCCGCTCAATATATCCCTGGTTGAGTGTCGGTCGAGCACACACCGGCATAGCGGCGTTGGCGATACGAAGGGAGATTTAACGGCCGGCGAAGAATCTTACGATGATCAGGATTTTGAGTGCGAGGACGAGGCTGAGCGCCGAAGAGAGGAAAAGGGCAAAGCCGTCTTGGATATACGAGACCAGGTTCAGGTGAAGGCTAGACTGAGCGAGGGTTCCCAAGACGTCACCATCTCCATGGGCCAATTCGAAAACGTACGGAGTTTGGCTCGGCGCATTAAGGAAGAGGCCGGGGTGAGTTCCCCCATCTTGCACCACATCTCCAGCCCCCCATCTGTGTTGTTTGACGTATTGAGCCTGACCGATTAATCCTCCTCTTCCCTAGCTACCCGCTGGCAAGAAGATCCGCATTGCTTACCTGGGCAAGATCCTCAAGGAGAGGTCTTCCCTCACATCACAAGGGTGGAAACAGGACCACGTTATCAACGCGCTGGTATTCAACCGTTAGCAGCATCCGCCTAGCCACCCTGCGCTTGGCCATTGGGCGCGGCGCCGTCATATTTTCCTTCCTGCCTGGAAAGGGGCCACGATCTGCTTCCAGGTTACCCTCAAGACACCCCACGAGGTGGACGAGACGTGTGCATATCGCACCATCCCGACTTACGCTTGCATCATGACTTGTTTCCTTTTCTCTTTCTTTTCGTCTTGATCTCAAATAAGACACTGGCTGGCTTTCACAATGGCCACTGACCCCGGTTAAATACCCCGTTCCTGGCTTCAATACCATACCCCATCATCGTCTGTTTTTTTCCATTTCCAGCACTGCTTGATCCTCGTTCTCGCTTCTGGAGTTTTCAGGAGGGAGGGAACCTTTAAACATCTTCGGAGACCGAATGATGACCTGTCTGAATTTGAGCTCACATTGCTCACTTGCATATTTGTGCATACTGATGATTGTCCCCCTGGAATACGGCGCCTCAGAGATGAGTTGCCAGACGGCACACTAGTTTTAATATCAAGCAAATAATGTACGAGGGCGCCAGCTAAGGCGGTTTTGGCGCTGTTGCTGCTAGCTGTACTTCGCTAGGCTGGACAAGGGTTTAAATACACCATGAGACGTTTCTCGTCCCTCCCAGCCTCTGTCCCCCCCATCTTCCCTCCCCCCTGGCTGGATGAGTTTGCGCGGGTGATGTGAGTCTTTTTTCATGAACGGGGTCGTCATAAGCCTGCCCTATGTGTCCAGCTGTGTATATCGGGCTCGGTGATATCATCCAAGAGAGAAAGTCCGAGAACAGGAATTATAAGAAAACGAGGTGGGAGGAAAACGCGAAAGAGAGAAGAAAAGACAAGAACCGCAGAGGGCCGCCGACCAAATGCTTTAGGCCAGAACCCCGAAACCCTAACCCGAAGGGCAAAGCGCGAGGAGAAAAATGCTTTCCTTTCCTTCCTTCCTTCCTTCCTTCATGGCTCGCTTGACACCTCGTGCGTCGCCTCCGAACGGGTGGAGATCTCCCTCCTCTCCTCCCTCTTGACTTGACCATCTACACGATTAGAGTAAGAGAGGCCAATTCATCTAAATTCCATGGCGCCAAAACACCCTTTGTTCTCGACATGCTTCAGCTCTAGCTGTTGGAACCTGCCGGGAGGAACGGGGTGATCAGCCGTGCCCTGAAGCGAAGGAGAGGATAACGGGATAAGGGGGGAAATAGGGGGGCCCAAAGAAAATAACCTACTTTTCGCTATTCTTGTGGAAATAAATGCCGCTGACCTCGCCGCGCACCTGGTTGAAGCAGATGTAGTAGAAGCCCTCGAAGCTGGCGCCGCTGATGGTGCGGACGCGGTGGTCGGGGACAAGGAAGTGCTCCTTCCAGCGCATGAAGATGTTCTCGCGCTGGGCGACGTCCTTGATGAGCACCTGGCCGCCCTTGCGCGCCTGCTTGGCGAAGGGGCGGAACGCCGTGAACTTGGCCCAGTGCGACAGGTCGTCCTTGTCGCTGGCGCCCCACGACGGGTGCTGCGTCTTGAAGCCGTACTTGGTCCCGATGATCTCGCCCTCGAAGTACGTCGTCAGGGTCGGGTGGTCCTCTGTCAGGCCTGCCGTGCTACCGTGTCAGTCTCGGTTGGCCGCAGGCGGGGTGTGACGTGTGACAAGCCGACAAGCTGTGCAGAAGAGGGGCGCTTGCTTGGGGCAGGGGCCACAGTTCCAATGGAAATTCATTTGCCTTTTCGGGGCAGGGGGAAACGGGGTTTGGGGGAGAAGGGGACGAAACAACAAAGAGAGTTGGGAAATGGTGAAAAAGGCTAACCTTGAATGCGCAGATACCCGCACAAAAACGACTCTCGTAGATCGACATGCTTGATCTCAACCTGAACATCATACCGTTGTCGCTCTGACTGCTGTGTCCCATGAAAGCGGCTCCCCGGACGTAGATACGAAGACGGCGAAACGGGTATCACCCTCGTATCCGCGTACTCGTACCCCATTCCCAGCAGCCCCGTGTCCTCCACCCACGGCGGGCCACCCACTGCCAACTCTCCGCCGTCCATCGGGTCCACCTCAATACTTGCGGGCGAGACCATATCCAGCGCCTGCCGCCTCCTGCTCGACGACTCGGCCGCCCCGGTTGATCTCCGCCCCGTCCTTCTGGCACTGACGCCGTCTTGGATGATATCACTCTCGCTAACAGGCCTCACGCCAACCGGGATCCCGCCTCGTCTCCCGCCCCTTCCTCCTCCGTCACCGGCGCCATCACCGGCGCCACTGCCACCAACCGCATCACCCACCAGCATATCCTCGTCCGTGTCCGTGGGCTTCTGGCTATCATCCGTATCGCCCGGGGTGGTGATCATCCCCTCGGGCTCTCCCCTGTCACGGTCCGGGGAACCGCCCGACTGCGGCCGCGGCGACATGGTTGGTGACCGCGACGCCGAGGCATCCACCTCCATGGGGGCGGGGGGCGGGTGCGGACGCCAACTTGATGGCGTGCGCGCGCGCTGTGTCTGCTGCTGCTGCTGCGGCTGCTGGTGCGGCGAGTTCTGCTCATCGGGGTCGGGGCATGTTGAGAAGGGGTAGGCGCGCGGCGACTGGGGGTCCGGCCCGTTGTTGGAGGGGGTGGGCATCGCGCCTTCGGCTGGGAGGATGGATGGATGTGGTGCGTGGGAGGATCTAGATGTCAAGTTCGAGAGGGCGGGGGAGGCCTTGGTAATGCGCTAATTGGGGGTTCGCCGCAGGCGGGTTTGGACGGAGGGCAACGGTTGTCGGGACGCGCAGATAATAGGAGTCGGGAGGTAGGCAAGGGATGGGCAATGGGCGGTGCCAAGAGCCGAGAGACAGGGGCGCGAGAACGCACTGCAATTGCAGGTACGGAGTGGTATGCGCAGGAAAGGATTAGCTACTTCGCCGGAGGTAGTGACGATCTATGCCGATGCAGCGCGAGAGATTCTATCGGACTTGAGACCGAGAAATCGTTGGTCTGGGTAATCGATAAGTTTACTAGGAGCGCATAGGGATGCAGCATCATCTGCACGGTCTCCAATATGCAGGATGCTCAGGTAGGCCCATACATGCAAGCAGCGTGTTATAAAGTTCGTACTGAAGACCAGGGTCTCAGGGTCTGATGGGGGAGATGCAGGTCGGAGGATGGGGAGAATGGATGAACAGCCGATGACGACCTTGGGCCTGAGGGACCACTGCGTGAGGCTGCGCCGTTGCCACGGGGTTTTCAGTCGAGCTAACGGCGGTGGGCCCTGATTTGCCGGGTCGCAGTCGCCGCTCTCGGGGGTCTCTTGCTTGGACCAACACCTAAGAATCACCATCCATGTTGATGATACGGAATCTTGGCCTTGATTAATTGGACAAGATCGACAAGAACAACAAACCTACCATGGGAATCCCGGCATATTTCCCGTTTCCTGTGAATAGACATGCTGTCTTGGGGGAGCAACTCGAACTTTCCATACTGAGCATAACCCACATCAGCTCGGCCACGTGCTCTCCTTTCCTTCCACTGAGCACGCGATCGCCAAGGCCGATATTTTGTACGCTCAAGAACCAAATCAGGGGCTAGACAAGGCGACACACTGAGCTCTTGACCAAGCGAATAGTATAGTTATTGCAGGTACTTTGTGTGTACGGTTTACTGGCTGATTGATAGCTGCCACCAAGCCAGCCCATTACCAGAACCACCGTTGTAATTCCCAATGAGGACGATCCTGCTGCATAGGCTGCTTCGCCGATTCAATGAGATACCCCTGATTCTTAACTGTGCCGTGTTAAGAGATTCTGCAAATGTCCAAACCTGAACGCAGTCAGCAGGCCGCCGTGGATGCAACTATTAATGTGCGCCTTCACTCCAAACTCCGTACGTCCAGACCGCGCCAATGCCTAGGCCCTCGGAATGTTCAAGTCGGCCTTGCCTCTCGGATCCAAAAAAGAAACTCTAGATGGGCTTGATCTTGAAATGCAGTGCGATCAGACTAAACACCAATGCCTTGAGGTCCTGCACCAGGTAATAGAAGACTCTGAGACCATCCGGATCCGCCGAGTCGGTCACGTCGTTGATAGAGCCAATCTTCGCCGTCTAATGTCATAGGTCATGGTTAGCAAGGAAAGCCGACGTGGGCAGCGCTACCCATCTAGAGACGCACCTCGAATGCGATGTGATCATTTCCAACCCTGATCTCCAATTCTTGCTTCCCGTCCTTGTTCTTTGTCGGCCATTTTGCGTCATCTTCCCTGTCCCCGTGTCAGTTCCTCCAGAAATCGTTGAGTCGCCCGCGGAAGTGGTAGGTACTTCATGATCTCGCTCTGCTTGATGATGCGCTTAATCTCATCGATGATGAGTGAGCTGACACACACTTGGAGGATACCTCGTCAGCGGCTTGGGTCGGAATTTCGACGGCGGGGCCTAACATACTCTCTTTCCGGATGAGGCTGTCATTTCTGTAGTTGGAGTTGTTCGCATATCGGGCCGTTGCGCTGCGGCCATCTCCTACTGCCCGGAAGTCGAACTCTGCAGATATCACCATGAGTCTACTGCAAGACTAGCAGGAGGCCTTTAGCATCGAGACTTACCCAGGAATTCATGGCCAAACCGACCTGAGTGACCGGAACTAGAACGATATAAGCTGGTGCGACGAGCTTGGGTTTAGGGCGAGAGCCATACTAGTAGCGGAGGTAGAATGTTTCGTTTGCGGACGACATATTGCCGCCTTCAGGTAGAGTTGAGGAGGCGATAGATATTCGATTTTGAGAGTGGTGATACCTTGAGCTCCAATGTTTTGGAGCTCCATGGAATTTCCACCCTGCCCACATTGAAATGGCGGGGCAGGCTGCATGGACGGACCAAGAGTTTTGCCGCTTTCCGATATATTCAGTCCCGGTCCCGGGAATTTACACGTGATCTACATTCGCTTAGTGCCAGAGTGTCCCACCGGGCAGCTCAGCGGAGGCGGGCCAGATCTCTTGATATTGAACTACCTACCTGTGTATCCAGTTCCCTACCACGTTTCCCTGCAACCTCTCGCCTGTGCAGGTGTCCCGATCGTCTCCTCTTTTGTCTCACTGTGCCGGAATTCAACAACCACACGGCCATCTGCACAAGGTCGAGCATTCGTTGAGCTCAGGGCAACCTACCCTCCCCGAATATAACCCCTTAACCTTCGCGCCCCCCCACCCCCCCGAGAACTTCCCGATTGTAACGAAACAACCTGCCAGAGGCCAGCGCCCGTCATGTCGTTCTTAGAGAACGCCTACAGCTTAGTCCACCAGGACAATGCTGCGGACGTTCCATCCCTGTCCGACCTCCGGACCCAACTCGAAAAGGGCTCCGACGAAACCAAGGTCGAGACCATGAAGCGCATTCTGACCGTCATGCTTAATGGCGACCCCATGCCTCAATTGCTCATGCACATCATCCGATTCGTCATGCCATCCAAGTCTAAGCAGCTAAAGAAGCTTCTCTACTTCTACTACGAGATTTGCCCGAAGCTGGATGCCCAAGGGAAGCTGAAGCAGGAGATGATATTGGTTTGGTACGTGCAAGTTGAAAGGGGATAAGAGCACGGGAGGACATTGTGCTGACACCAGGCTTATAGCAACGGTATTCGGAACGACCTCCAACATCCCAATGAGTATATCCGAGGAAACACGCTTCGCTTCCTCTGCAAACTTCGGGAACCCGAGCTCATCGAGCCCCTCCTCTCCTCGGCACGGTCCTGTCTCGAGCACCGCCATGCATATGTCCGCAAGAACGCTGTCTTTGCTGTCGCTTGCATCTACCAGCATTCCCCGACCCTCATCCCCGATGCAGCGGACCTGATCGCGACCTTCTTAGAAGGAGAAAACGATCCCACCTGCAAGAGAAACGCGTTCGCCGCCCTGTCCAGCATCAGCCACGATAAGGCATTGGTGTACCTTAGCAAGGTGTTTGATGGAATACCGAATGCTGAAGAGCTGATCCAGCTGGTGGAGCTTGAATTCATTAGGAAGGATGCCGTCCAGAACCCGCAGAACAAGGTCCGTTGACTGTACTTCCGACAGAGGTTGTCACTTCTAACTCATCCAGGCACGATATCTGCGTCTAATCTTCGATCTTTTGGAAGCGAGCGCATCAACGGTCGTGTACGAGGCGGCTTCGTCGCTTACTGCTCTGACCAGCAATCCTGTCGCCGTCAAGGCCGCTGCTGGAAAGTTCATCGAACTCGCTATCAAGGAGGCCGACAACAACGTGAAGCTGATCGTCCTCGACCGGGTAGATCAGCTGCGAAAGAAGAACGAGGGCATCCTGGATGATCTGACCATGGAGGTTCTACGAGTTCTCTCGAGCGCAGACCTTGATGTGCGGAGGAAGGCCCTGACGATCGCGCTGGAAATGGTGTCGAGCAAGAACGTGGAAGAGGTTGTCCTACTCCTTAAGAAGGAACTTTCAAAGACAGTGGACCAGGAGTATGAGAAGAACACCGAGTACCGCCAGCTCCTCATCCATTCAATCCACCAATGCGCCATCAAGTTCTCCGAGGTTGCCGCCAGCGTCGTCGACCTGTTGATGGACTTCATTGCAGATTTCAACAATACCTCCGCTGTCGATGTTATCAACTTCGTCAAGGAGGTGGTTGAGAAGTTCCCCAAGCTTAGGGCCGCGATTGTTGCGAGGTTGGTGGATACTCTGAGCGAAGTTCGCGCTGGCAAGGTCTACCGTGGCATCCTATGGATCGTTGGTGAATACTCTCTCGAGGAGAAGGACATTCGGGACGCTTGGAAGAGAATACGGGCGAGTCTGGGCGAGATTCCCATTCTCGCTTCCGAGCAGCGCCTGCTTGACGGTGTGGAAGGCGAAGACGAGCACAAGGACGAGGGAGAGGTCAATGGGCACTCGAAACCATCTGCACCGACTGGCTCGCGCCGGGTTCTTGCTGATGGCACCTATGCGACAGAGAGCGCTCTGACAAGCAAATCTGCTTCAGCAGCCAGGCTTGAGGCCGTGAAGGCTGCCCAGAAACCTCCGCTGAGACAGCTCATTCTTGATGGAGATTATTACCTGGCGACTGTCCTGTCGGCGACGCTGACGAAGCTGGTTATGCGACATTCCGATATCTCCTCTGATGCTGCGCGCACCAATGCGCTTCGTGCGGAGGCCATGCTCATCATGATTTCTATCATCCGGGTTGGTCAGTCTCAATTCGTCAAGGCGGCTATCGACGAGGATTCGGTGGACCGGGTCATGAGCTGTGTGCGGTCGCTATCCGAGTTCAAGGAGCACCGAGAACTCGAAACCGTGTACTTGGACGACACACGGAAAGCGTTCCGCGCCATGGTACAGGTCGAGGAGAAGAAGCGCGCCGCAAAGGAGGCAATGGAGAGGGCCAAGACCGCAGTTCAGGTCGACGACGTCGTGTCGATCCGCCAGCTCTCCAAGAAGAATGCCGGAGACGGGACCGACGAAGTCGAACTCGACCTTGAGCGGGCCATGGGCGGCGACGCCGGCGCTGCCGAGGACCTCTCTTCCAAGCTCAGCCGGGTCGTTCAGCTCACCGGCTTCTCAGACCCTGTCTATGCCGAGGCATACGTCAAAGTCCACCAGTTCGACATCGTTCTCGATGTCCTCCTCGTCAACCAGACGACCGAGACCCTGCAAAACCTCTCGGTCGAGTTCGCCACCCTCGGCGACCTCAAGGTTGTCGAGCGGCCGACGACGCAGAACCTTGGCCCGCACGACTTCCACAACGTCCAATGTACAATCAAGGTGTCTTCCACAGACACGGGGGTCATCTTCGGCAACGTAGTGTACGACGGCGCGCACAGCACGGACACCAACGTGGTCATACTCAACGACCTCCATGTCGACATCATGGACTACATCCAGCCAGCGACCTGCACCGAGACGCAGTTCAGGACGATGTGGACCGAGTTTGAGTGGGAGAATAAGGTCAACATCAATAGCTCGGCCAAGACCCTGCGCCAATTCTTGGACCAGCTCATGGCCTGCACAAACATGAACTGCCTCACCCCCGAGGCCAGCCTCAAGGGCGACTGTCAGTTCCTAAGCGCAAACCTCTATGCTCGCAGTGTCTTTGGTAAGTTACCTAGCCCCCTTTCCACTTTCTTCCCTCCTGCGAACCTCGCCCCATCTAACCCAACATGTAGGCGAGGACGCCCTAGCCAACTTGAGCATCGAGAAGGAGGGCGACGACGGCCCCATCACGGGTTTCGTCAGGATACGTAGCAGGTCTCAGGGACTGGCGTTGAGTCTCGGGACGTTGAAAGGGTTGAATAAGATTGGATCGACGGCCTGAAGGGGGAAACGGTTATCGTATCCGCCGCCTTGAGCGTGGCAAATAAGTCCCTGGTCTCGTAATGGTTCACCGGATGGAAAGACCAGCTGAATCCCCTCGGTGGCTACCTACCTACCTAGTCATCTTTTTGTCGCAGCGATTCTTGGTAAACAAAAAGAAGAAAAAAGAAATCATCGTCAAATCGAGGGCCTGGAATGGACTTGTTCTGTTTGACGGCACACAGCTCAAATGAATAACGTGGAGGGGACTTGGGGAGCAAGGGGGGACATAAAAGAGTTCGGTCCGAGGAATGAAAGGAAGGGTCTCAAGACAGATGTAGTGCAATCGTGTTAGACTTATTCACGAGATTAGTAGGTAGGTAAGGTAGGCAGTTAGATGCCAAAAAACGGGCAATGATGCATTCAATAGGTGCCATTTCCACGTTGCTATTTGTATAAGCTCGCGCCCTTTTTGACACACTTTCGCCGGGACACGATACCTATATATCGTCACCTCCCCCCAAAAAAAATCCAGCCAGAGGGTAGACAAACACACCACATCACCTCGAGAGGACCCCCCTCACGACACCCTCGACAGACGGTTTCCCCTCGACAACCAGCTCCCCGATCCCCGTGTCACCCCCGCTGCCCTGCTCCAGCCACCGGGCCAGTAGGTCGTTGCTCTCCTTGGGCTTGACGCTCTCGTCCCTGGTGCCGATGGTGACGTGCGCCACGCGGTTGACGCACTCCCACCTGGGGCGGCCGTCGACTCCCCCGTCCGGCCCGCGCCCGACCAGCCGCACGACGATGGCCATGATGCGGTCGTCGTGCACGACGCGCTCGAGCTGGACGTCGACGACGCCGAGCCGCCCGTCCGCCGAGGAGCCCAAGCCGGCCTCGTACTCGCGCCGGTACCGCTCCCACAGCTCGCCCAGCTCCGGGCGCTCCCGGACCGAGGCGCGGTGCATCAGCGTCACGTGGAAGCGCGCCTGCACGCGCCGGCTCCCCTGCAGATGGCGGAAGAAGCGCGCCTGCTCGGGCGTGGCGCCGGCGAAGGCCTTCTCCAGCGCCGCCAGCACGGCCTTTGTGGGCACGTCGACAGACATGTACTCGAGCTCCTTCTTTTTCTGCTGCCGGGGCAGCTGCTCTTGCTGCTGCTTCTGCTGCTGCTTCTTGTTCTTGCTGCCGCGGTCCGGGATCGTGTGCCGGAGCTCGGGGCTGTAGCTCTCGAGGGCGACCTGGATGGCCTCGTCCATCTTCTCGGCTGGCGGGACCTCGGTCACGAATTTAGGGTACAGCCGGTGCAGCTCCCGGATCACCGTCTCGAGATTCTTCCTGCTCCCCCCGGCGGCCTCGAGGTCGATGATGGCGTCGAAGCCGTCGTCAGGCGGTCTTTCCGGGTCGCATGGCTCAAAGCGCTGGATGAATCCCTCCATGATTCCCCGGACTTTGCCCATGTCAGTCGCCGCCTGGATGGTCTGGTGGTTGTTCCCGCGTGCAAACACTCGCTCCTGAGTGACTCTCCTGACGGCGTCTAGGTCGTCGTGGACGAAATAGAGTGCCACAAGCTTGGCCGAAAGGCTCTGTTGCCTGACATCGGTAAGGATCTGCTTCCGCTCGTGCTTTTGCGCGTTGTTCCTGTCTGCTACTACTGCCTGGCACTCCTCTAACTGGTCAAGGACCGCTTTCGTAAACCTTGGCGGACGTTTTGGGCCGGTGATATTGTCGTTCTGGATATGCCCCCAACCGAAGAGGTGTGCCAGGGCAACAGCAAGCGTTGTCTTCCCGCAGCCGATGGTGGCAATTGGCACCAAGATGACGTCTCCGGTAACCTCAGTCTTTGCACCTCCGCCGTAGAGAGCCTCGAAGTTGGCTGCCTCGGAGCCTTTCATCTGCTTGAACTCGAGGAAGTCGTTTCGCAGGGCAATAATGCCATGGTTTTGATTATACAGCTTTGCCAAATTCCTGTCGTTGGCCAGCCGTTGTCTAGCATAGGCAAGATACTCCTCGGTGATCTTGACGTGGTTCCTGTACCTTGGCTGCCTGCCGGCGATCATGGCTTTTGTGCACTCTCGCCACTGCCGGTACATCAGATACGGTTCTTCGAACTTGTACTTGAAGAACCAGTCCTGGAAGACCCTCTTCTGCGGATCATAGGTCAATTTGCATCGGATAACAAAGCCTTCGACATCACGTCCGTCGTGGGCACCGGTTTCTGCAACCTCTTCGAGAAAAGTTTGGACTTGCTCGACGTCGTCTATGAGTATCAAGCCTGTCTTGACGAAACCCCACTCGGCTGCGAACTGTTGCACGAGGGGGCCGGGATATGTCGTAAATTCGGGGACGTTGAGATTCAGGCCATGCAAGTAGAGACCGGCCTTCTCCGGGCCGTAGGCAAGGATATGCTCCTCAAAGGAATCGTCGCAAAGCTCGGCAACGGCGGTGATATTCCGTTTCCTTAACTCCCGGGCGAGGTCCTGTTTGGTCTTCCCGATCCGCTCCAACTGTCGCTCCAGCCTCTGCTCGCCAGCGACGGCATGGCTGACCTCGACATCGCTGCGCTCCCCAGTCGAGTGTTTGCTGCAGACAAGTAGGGTGTCGTCCGCGAGGCCACTGACGAAGATGATGCAGCCATTCTCTTTCAGCGTCAGTTCGTAGGGACCCTTGGTGTTGGCCTTGATGTTCTCCCATCGCGTCTCGGACACTTCGTTGACATTGAAAAACTTGTCGTATCCGCGGACGGCGATCTCGGGGGCGCCGTGCGGCCCCCTGGTGGTGAAGAGTCCGCGAGCATAGGTGGGCAGATATTTCTTCTTGTAATCCCAGTCCTGGAACCGCCAAGAGTCGACAGCAAGGCCGTCACGGGAGCCAGCTACGTTGAACCGAGTCTTCTTGACGCTGAAACCCTGCTTCTTCTTGGTGTGGTCATCCAGGGTTCGTACTAGAGCAGCAACCTCCTGGATGTCCTGGCTGACGTACGGAGGAGCCATGTGTTGAGCGACTGGGTCGACGTCAGTTGAGGCGACTTGATCCATGGCCGAAGGCAATGACGTGAATTGGCGAATGGGGTCCAAAGTCTTGCTGCACTGTTGGCTAAACCCTGAAGAAACTCTGAAGTGTGACCTTCAAGATACTTCACCTGCTTGGGGTGTTTGTTGTGGCCAAGAAAAACAAGTGGGAAGTGTGACGATATTTATATTTCATGTGCTCAGCTGGTACCTTACTTTTAGCGACGAGGCAATTGCAGGCCCCAGGAAGGCGCGACGGGCAAGGTGGTCCTCGAGGCGAAGGCTCAAAGACAGGCTGGGGAAAGGTTCAATTACGGATATGAGTCAAGAATAACTCCCAGTCAACATTTTTGCCATTCAATGAAGCTGTTCGGGGCTGATTGCATCCCACCAGAGCTCTACGCCGCCGATAAGAGTCACACATCCTAGCCAGACAATTTGCAGCCAGATCCAACTGCACCAAGCCGACTCAGCCTTTCTAGGTTCCCAATAGGGGTTCGATCCTTACTTGAACTTCGGTTCACCTGTCTGTTAGATAGGTGTTACCAATGATAAACATTCATCATATGGCTAGGTAGAGAGATGGTATCTACCTAAAACGATGTCCATATTCATACAGGGCTGGTCAGTTTCAAGGCATGGAGGGGTATGTGGGGCGGGGGCTTTGTGCTCGCCGATGACAAAATTCTGCACCACATCCAATCCAGAAGCCACAAGCTTGCAGCTTTTCCGTTTGACCCCTATTTGGCCTGCTTTGGCGTGACTTGTGGTATCTGCCTACATAGGTTATTCTGCCTGATCTTGGTTCACCTAGCACATACACATTGCATTCTCCCATCCCAAGCATGTCGAATCCTTACCTCCTCGCCGCCGACAACTCCCCCGCCCTTCTTCCCCTTCTCCGCGAGAACCCGTCCCTCGCACGGGGTCAAGACGAACACGGCTACTCTCTGATACATGCCGCCGCGAGCTATGACCATCTGGACCTCCTCCGAGCCCTCGTTGGCGAATTCCACGTCCCCGTCGACCTAAAGGACGAGGATGGCGAGACCGCCCTGTTTGTAGTCGAGACAGTGGACGCTGCGAGGGTGCTAGTCCAAGAGCTGGGCCTGGATCCAAATATCACCAACGACGACGGCCTCACAGCGAAAGAGAAGATTGAGGCCGAAGGCGACTGGCCAGGAGTCACCCAGTTTCTCGCTGGCATTGAGACGGCGGGAGGCTCGGGAGGCGAGGCTCGCGCTGGCAGCGCAGGGGTCGAAACAAACGGCGAGGTGGCGGTACCGATGGAGCTCCCGTCTGGCCCCGACGGGCTGCAGGTCAGAGTGGGCACGATGTTAGAACCCGAAGAGACCAGCCAGGAGGTGGATGCGGAATTTCGGCAGAGGATAGAAGAGCTTGCTGCTAGGCCGGACTTTGATACGCCTGAAGCCCAAGCCCAGCTACGCCAGCTGATTCGGGATGCCGTCACAGATCAGGAGCTAAGCGAGGACCGAAACGTGCGGCCCAGGCAAGGTTGAAGGGCCGGGAAAGGAACATAATCAATCGTGGCCCTTGACTTCCCACATGACGTATTCTCCAGCCGAATTTGGCGGCCGGAGGAAGGTACACTCGGAGCCGTCGGCCATCATCCCGGCCGAGAAGGTCGTTGCACTGAAAGAGAACCACGTTTTGGGGGGTAGCGCGAGCATCATGTCGACGAGCGTCTTGCGGGCCCAGGACGGCGAGAGGAAGCCCTCCCAGGTCAACTTGCAGAGCTTAGCTTCTTGGTGTTGCTCGCTTTCTCCGGGAACATGGTAGCGGCACAGGTATGGGTCGACTTCATCACCGGACTCGACACGGGGGCTTTGGAGTCGGACCAGGGCTAGCCATTCATATATCTCTGTGGCAAACTCCTCGTACCCGTCCCTCTGCTCCTCCGCCACGATGGAAGCCTCCAGCTTCAGGCCTGGAATGAGGGCGGGAATGTCCTCGGTTACCCCGGGTTTGGAGGTGTATTTGGTGGGAAAATGTGCAGCAAGAGGGTCGGGATCAGGAACTACCCTTCCGGTTAGCATTTGGACGTACAGCAACTCGAGATACATAGTCAACATACCCGTAGAAGCCAAGTTGCAGAAGAGCCAGGTCGCCGGCTTGTTCAGAACATTCTTGCAGGCGTAGGCCAGTCTGTCAAATCCCTTCTTTCCTGGGAACATGGACGGGCTGCGAAGGTCAAACTCAACGACTGTAGAGCCCCCGTCAGCCATGACAGCGGAAACATGTATAAACATGGAAGAAATAGACACGTACCCCATCGAGGCTTCAGGCCGCGATTCCCCTTGGCTCCATGAGGCTTGCCCACCAAGCCAGCTCGCTCGTACGTTTCCTTATCCAGGAACATGGTGAGGTTACCTAGACAGTTGACAGTTAAAAAGCTGTCTGCCTTGAAACAAAGCTTGGGGAGTTTCATACCGTTCCTCAACGTGAAAATATTGTCGACACCAATCCTGCCCTCGGAGAGCATCAGGATGTCTCCTAGTACCGGAGCAAGTCAGCGATGAACCTGCCAGGAATGATGGACAGCCTGTAGTGCACCGTACCTATCTTGATGTATTCCCTGAAGAAGTCTCCAGATACAATCTCGCCGAGGGGCATAGTAACCCTTTGAAACTCGGGAGGTTGGCTTTCGTTGACCAATGCTTGGCGGATGACATCGTAGGACTCTTGTGGGAGGATGAGATCTACCTTGTGGATGAAATCGAAGGATGAAATGGTCGTCCATGGCTTGCCTTTGGAGGGCAATTGCTTGGGGTCAAGATGGCCCATTGTGCCGTGCGTGAAGAAACATTTGGAAGTCTGATAGACTGCCGGTTCAGAGAACGACAACATGTTTGTTTGCAGGTAGAGGTGACTCCTGGGCGAGTCCACCAGGTTGATACGCTTGAAAATGGATGGTCGCTGGATGTTTGTGTGTGAGCGAACGAACCAGCGGGCCGAATTTTTAGGAGAAATCGCTGCCTCCACAACACCATGCCTTCTTTCCTCCTGTCCTTCTCAAGCAAACCGGTAATTCCCATGTGCCGCGCAATCATTCATTCAACCTATCTATTCTACCTAGCGGATGATTAGGTGTTAGACAATGGGTCTCCGATACGGCCAAAGTCAAAAAGAGATCTTACAACCTAACCCTCAGACATCCCGAATCCTCCACTAGGGTCCCGTCCGCCGCCCAGCATGATGGAGTATCTGATTCGCTTCGCGCAGATGCATGAGACTTTTCGTCTTCCGGAAGTCCAGGCGCTTGCTGCGCTGGAAGGAATCGATCTAGAAGTCGTGCGGTATAGCTTAGAGGTGGGTAGCCCCGGGCCAGTCCCCTGGAACAAGGTGCTCGATCAAGTTCTCATCCTGTCATCCAGTCGCCCATTTGCATTGTCCGTCTTTCTTCCGAAGACGACGCCAGGCACCTAGTCCGCCGCGCCATCCTGGTGCAGGCCATCTTCGAGCTCTGGGGCTCAGGCGCCACGGTCGAGGAACTGCACGCCTCGGTGCGCAGCACCTCGTCGCACCTCTGGCCAAAGTACGCGACCTCGTCGTTCAAGTTCGGCCTGGACTCGTTCCAGGGGACGCGGACGAACGAGCAGAGGCTGGCGCTGATCCAGACCTTCGCCTACCTGCCCTTCGCCGGCCCGGTCAAGATGCGGGGCGCGGACCACGAGTTCGCCATCTTCGAGGAGTGGCCGTTCAACTCGGTGCCGCTGGGCATCCCGGACCCGGACCGCTACTACGTGGGGCGGCGGGTGGCGTCCGGGGCGCGCGACCTGCCGGCCCGCCTCGACCTCAAGAAGAGGCGGTACATTAGCACCACGTCCATGGACTCGGAGCTGGCGCTGGTCACGGCGAACATGGTCCTGGCGGCGCCGGGGAAGCTGATGTACGACCCGTTCGCCGGGACCGGGAGCTTCCCGATCGCCTGTGCACAGTTCGGGTCGCTTGTTTTTGGCAGCGACATCGATGGCCGGAGCCTAAGGGGGGATGGCGCGGACAAGAGTCTACGGGGTAACTTTGACCAGTACGGCCTGCTAGGCCAGGTGGGTGGATTCTTCACCGCCGACCTGACCAACACGCCCATTCGGCGGTCGCGGCTTGGCGAGCCCGGCAGCGGCGGCCGGGGTCGGCTGTTTGACGGCATCTTGTGTGATCCCCCTTACGGGGTGAGAGAGGGCCTGTTCGTCCTCGGCGTCCGGGACGCCGTGAAGAACGTACGGGTGGTTGAGGTGGGCATGGAAGCGTACAAGTGAGTGCAGGTGTAGGGAGCTATCGATTTTCGACAGCCAAGAACCGATCCGTGAAGGGGAGGGAAGTTGACAGGACAACATGCAGGAAACCGAACTTTGTTCCGCCCAAGAAACCGTATAGCTTTCTGGCGATGCTGGATGACATTTTGCAGTTTGCCGCCGAGACGCTGGTCGATAACGGCCGGTTGTCCTTCTGGATGCCGACTGCAAACGATGAAGAACAGGAGATCGCCATTCCGACACATCCATATCTAGAGATGGTGGCTGTGTGTACCCAGACATTTAACAAGTGTAAGCTCCTCTGGGGGTTCGAGCCCGGACTCAGCCCAGTGGCTACGAATGTCTATCTCTATTAACCTACCACTTTTTCTCTAGGGTCTCGAAGACTTATCACATACCGACGAATACCTGATGAAAATGTTGACCCCACCACCCTTAAGGAGAGAGCTGCGAGGGTCCCGATAGATGGAGGAACGGTGGACGAGTTGAATCCCTTCCGCCAAGGGTACTTTGCTGGGTTTAGGACTCCGGAAGCTCCAACACCTGCACCTATAGATGGTGATATATAACATTTATATGTTATCACGTCTCCGTACCCGCGCAAAAAGGATGTCTAGTGCCACGAAAGCGGGAGCATAGGAAAACAAACCCAACAAACAGTGCCTCAATATATTTGGATGGAGCGAAGAGAACTTTTACTACTCCAAAAAGCCAGGGTATCTACTAAAGTGGGCTGCTCCATAATCCCACGGATTCTAGATGATGAAGTACGTCTCACCCGACCGTGTTTCTTCAGTCGCTGAAGCTGTTTGTAACCTCGACGTAGTTCCTCCACTGCCTCGATGCCTCGCCGCTCTTGATAGCCCACCTCGCCCTCCTGACACCCTCCTTCCATCGGCCACCGCCCGGGCCACGCTCCTGAATAACTGCCCCGTCGTCACCGTGGCCCATGTTGCTGACATCCGCATCACAGATGCCCGAGATGACAAGCAGCGCCGCCGTGTTCATCAGTACGAAGTGGAGGATCGGGTCGTCGTCGGGCAACTCGTCGTCCAGGATCCTGCTGAGGATAGCCGCGTTCTCGGCCGGCTCCTTGCCAGGCGAGACGGTCGACAAGGGGTGCGCGGGAAGACCAAAGTCGGCCGGGGTGAGCAGGAAGTGCTCCGCCTTGGTCTGGTTGGACGACGACGGGCCCGGGACCAGCCGCCAGCACAGGGTCGGTCCGGCACAGCTGACCTCGTCCAGCTCCTCGTCGCCGCACACGACCATGGCCTTGCGCACGCCGACCATGCGTAGGGCCTCGGCGAACACGGGGCCGAGGTCCTTCCGCGCGACTCCGATCACCCGCGCCTCGAGGATGGGCTTGCTGCTCTGGCCGTCGTCGACGTCGGCGGGGTTCGCAAGGGGGCCAACGAGGTTGAACAGTGTTCGCCAGGGGAGGAGCCTGCGGATCGGCGCAACGTATTTCATGCCCGGGTGGAAGACCGGGGCGTATAGGAAGGCGTAGTTGGTCTGGCCATATAGTTTTGCGATCGTGCCAGGGGAGACTAGAGACACTTGGGGCGCTCGAGGCTGCATGTTATTGAGGAGGTCGGCCGATCCGGATTTCGAGGTCGACGCCTTGTTGCCATGCTTGGCAACGAGGAGGAGACTGGAGGCCAGAATCGAGGACGTGGTTGAGATGTTGAAGGTATTATGCGAATCTCCTCCAGTTCCCACGATATCACACTGCGCCAATGATCAGCCTCTAGCAAATCCCACGAGTACACCGATACTGTCCCACCTAGACACTTACCATACCTCCTTCATACAGCCCCTCACCTATCCCTCTCCTCTCGATAACGGACCGCAACTCGGCGGCATCGATTTGGGCGGCCGCTTTCCTCATGGCGGCGGCACACCTCGCCAGCACATCAGCCTGCCGATCCAGGCCGGTGAAATGGAGGCACATCAGCAGCGAACCAGCCTGAACATCGGGTATCTGGTTCGTGAAGAAGTACGAGATGGCCTCGGCGATCTCATCTGCCGTGACAGGCTTGTGTGGCTCCAATGGCCACAGTCGCGCGAGAAGGGGCTTGATGTCCACTTGGGGAAGCTGGGCAGCCTCTCCTTGCTGTTGTTGACCCGACATTTTTTCTATAGAAGTTTGTACGCGAGAAGATGGAAGGCTTGAGGATCTGGAGGAAGGGCGGCAATGGCAATTAATTAACTCATGTACTGAAAAAGGGTCGGAGGCACAATTGGCGCCCTTTGAGTCATTCTTACAAAGGAGGACACCTCCAAAGATTCATAACTGCCCCGCGGCGGATGGAGGGGTCCTTTGGGCAACAGGGATCCTTGCTCCTGCAGCTCAGGCGGTGGTGGACGGCAGAGACACTGTCCCAACATCCGTGCTTAAAGCTGGTCTGTGCGTCGCCTGATTGGAACCAAAATTTTGGAGCTTCATTCCGGGGCTCAACGACGCATGTCAACCTGTACTAGGCGAATTACGGAGCTGCCATATTCAAAAGTAAGCGCCATATCTACCTCAATTGCTGATCTCCATGCTAACCGTGTTCCTCAAGAATGCCCCCGCGACTCCGGTGCCCGGCTTCGCGGAGCCTCGTCCCCTCGCTCTCCCGGACCAAGACTCTCGCTCGACCGGCCGCATTGTCATGGCTAGCCTCTCCGGCGCCGTTGGCAAGCCCGAGGCAATATGCCACCGCAGCGTCGGCCTCGTCGGCTATATCGGCATTGCGTCTGCCGGATGATTACGTTCCCCCGACCCAGCCACCGAGCGCTCGCCGTCCAGAGTCCCGGAACTCGCAGCTTTTACGAACCTACACCTCCCTTATCCGCTCCACTCCCCTAGTTCTTCTCTTCCAGCACAACAACCTCACGGCAAACGAATGGGCAGCCCTGCGGAGAGAATTGAAATTTGCACTAGCCGCCGTTGGGTCCCCGTCCGCCGACCCGGGCGCCACCGCGGCGAGCGCCGCCGACGACCTCGCCGCCAACATCAAGCTCCAAGTGATCCGGACGCGCATCTTCGACGTCGCCCTCAGGGTCGTCGAGTACTTTGACCCGGCATCCGTGCGCGGCGCCGCCACGCCGGGGTCCAAGTCGAGGCCGAAGCCGAAGAAGTCGTACAACCACGACCTGTCCAAGGCGGCTCACGCGGCCATCAAGGCGGCCATGGCCGACCCCTCGGCGCGCGCCGACGCCTCGTCCACCTACTCGCAGCTCTCGCCGCTGCTGGTGGGGCCCCTGGCGCTGCTCACCATCCCCGCCGTGTCGCCCGCCCACCTCGCCGCCGCCCTGCGCGTCCTCGCGCCAAGCCCGCCCGCGTTCCCGGCGCCGACGAGGCGGAAGAACCCGGGGTACTACGAGCCCGTGGTGCAGAGCGCGCTCCAGAAGCTGCTGCTCGTCGGCGGCAGGGTCGAGGGCAAGGTCTTCGACACGGACGGCGTGCGGTGGGTCGGCGGCATCGAGGACGGTATCGACGGCCTGCGGGCCCAGCTGGTGGCTCTGCTGCAGAATGCCGGCCTGGGCTTGACGACCGCGCTGGAGGGCGCGGGAAAGAGCTTGTGGCTGACGATGGAGAGCCGTAGGAGCGTGTTGGAGGAGGTGGAGAAAGGAGAAGCTGCTGGGGAGAAGGGCGAAGCTGCCGAGGAGAAGGGCGAAGCTGCCGAGGAGAAGAAGGAGTAATGGGGAGCCAATGTGTGTACCACCACAATTACCCTGGGGAATAAGCGATGTACGATCTTGGTTGGGGAACCTAAGTATGTAGATTTGCATTTGGTAGATCTTACTGCCATGTATTTGGAGGCCCGAGAGACTTGAATGCTGTACGGATATACATTCTGATATTTCCCTGTATTAGAATATCGTGGTTGCGGTGTTTCATGCAGTTAAGACGATGCTGCTGTCCTGCATGTGCCTAGAAGGTACCCGTTGGCGGCTGTTGTGGTCACGTTCAGGCGCGCTAAGGCCACTCAGCTACCTCTAGCTGCATGATGGATGGGGTCCTCAATTGCGCGTCATCCCTTCAATTCGTAACCCTGGTCCTGACGTTAAGAAGCGCCCAGCGGCATCTGCTTTCCACTCTGTTATAGCTTGATAGCCCATCCAGCCATGTACGCAGCTCTCGATCGATAGTACGAAAGGCCTAAACACTCCGCTGCGTCACTTACTGTCCAACAACCCCCCCGCAGGGCGTGCCCTCTTCACCCTCCCCGATTCTTCCCTCCGGAACCAATCCATTCCCCAAACCACAAAATGGATTTCGCACCCTACCAGTCCTCTCCTCCCGAACACGGCCGCACCCTCTCCCCCGAGGCCACAACCTCGCCCCGGGCGTCCTGGGACTACGCGCGGCGGTCATTCTCGCCGCAGGCGACCCCCGCGGCGGCGGCTCCCTCTTCGTCCTCGCCCCCGCTCCTCCAGCACCCGCAGCCGCAGCGCGCGTGGTCCGGCGACGGGATAAGGAGCCCCGCGGGCGCGGCCGGATACCAGAGCCCTGGCGTCGGTGGTGGCGGTGGCGGCGGCGGTGGTGGGATGGGGGACTACTTCGGGGCGCTGGGCGCGAGGGAGGGGATGGTGTCCGAGTTCGATACCAGCCTGGGGCTGAGGCTTGACTACGAGGCCTGTTTGGCTTACCTTGCGCTGCCGCCGCTGGGGGCGATAGTGCTGCTGATACTGGAGAAGAAGAGCGACTACGTCAGGTACGTTGCCCTTTTTTCTTTGGCCCGGAGGGCTCTTGGACAGGGGTTTGCTTAGGTGGCTAACGACTCTTACGCTCCGCAGATTCCATGCCTGGCAGTCAGCGTTGCTTTTCACGGCCATTTTCGTCTTGCACCTCATATTTTCTTGGTCAAGCTTCTTCAGCTGGCTCCTCTTGATCGGCGACTTGGCCCTGATCGTTTATTTGACCGTGCGAGCATACAGAGATGTCGATACTCTTGACAGGTATGGCGACTCCCTCCCGCTCTGACGCTCCATAAGACTAAACATATTTTCTGCAGGTTTGAGATCCCTATCGTTGGTCCGATAGCGAGCAGGATACTCGATGATGAATGAGGTTGGAGATGCCGGTACACCCTTGTTGGGGAAGGTCTGATTTGCTGGTACATACGCGCCTATAACGGTTGTCCAAGGAGACTTCCTATTGTTCATATCACTAGTACTTGCCATCCATAACTAGGAGGCACCTTCGGAAGGCTCTCAGTACCGTCGTCGGGAGCATGGTCTATACTCTTTTGTAATTATTGGGACTTCTTAGTGCATCAGCTTGAGCCTGAGTCATTCGATTCATCACAGGACTATTGGAGTTATTGTAGGTGCTTTTATATGCGTTGAAACTGGCATCCAGGTCGATTACGGGTTGTATGCAATTATACGTAATATGTAATATGTGATGCTACAGGTGCGCCACAGCACGGGCAACTGCTTTCCCTGGCTGGCTTAGCGTCAAAGCTTGGTCCTGCCACAGTAGAGGCTGATGGATGGATTACGCGACTCGCCTGCCTTGCAGCTTGGTTTGCAGCTTGGCCTCAACCACCTTCAGCTCAGTTCCTTGGAGCTCCGACTTTCGCCATCCCAACTCCAACACATCTCCCGAAGGTTCTGCAACAGCACTTTGCCAAAATAAATAAAGGCCACTTTCCTGGTGATACAACCCTCGCAACAAGACATTTGTATCCAGCCTTGCTGCAATCCACACCAGCAGCACTATGTCTACACTCGAGGAGCTCGACGATCTCGATCGCCGGGATCGTGACGACAAGAAGAAGGACGCAGGAGATGATAAGGACAAAGACAAGAAGCCCTCAGGTGATGGTGATGCTGAGATGCAGGATGCCGAGCCCGACGAGGACGATGTCTTGGACGAGGAGATTCTAGGCCTGAGCACCCAGGATATCCTCACACGCCGACGCCTGCTCGAGAACGACTCCAGAATCATGAAGAGCGAGTTCCAGCGGTTGTCACACGAGAAAGCAGCCATGGGAGAGAAGATCAAGGAGAACATGGAGAAGATTGCCAACAACCGGTACACCGTCGTCCCAAGCCTCGCACCATCTGTTTACCACCACTAACCTGTCCCAAGTCAACTTCCTTACCTCGTCGGTAACGTTGTCGAGCTTCTAGATCTGGATCCCACAGCCGAGTCATCAGAAGAGGGTGCAAACATAGACTTGGATGCGACCAGAGTGGGCAAATCCGCCGTCATCAAGACCTCGACCCGACAAACCATCTTCCTCCCTCTCATCGGCCTCGTCGACCCCAACACCCTCAAGCCAGGTGACCTAATCGGTGTTAATAAGGACTCATACCTCATCCTCGATACCCTGCCGGCTGAATATGATAGCCGTGTGAAGGCCATGGAGGTTGATGAGAAGCCAACTGAGAAGTACAGTGACGTTGGTGGGTTAGATAAGCAAATAGAGGAGCTCGTGGAAGCCATCGTGTGGCCCATGAAGGAGGCAGAGCGGTTCAAGAAGATTGGTATCAAGGCTCCCAAGGGTATGTTTGTCCATGATGCTGCTTGGTATTCTTTCCCCATCGTCTGACCTTCTTTCCAGGTGCCCTGATGTACGGACCGCCCGGAACCGGCAAGACACTTCTCGCCCGAGCTTGCGCAGCGCAGACGGATGCCACCTTCCTCAAGCTAGCCGGCCCCCAACTTGTCCAAATGTTTATCGGAGATGGCGCCAAGTTGGTTCGCGACTGCTTCGCACTGGCCAAGGAGAAGGCTCCCTCCATCATCTTCATCGACGAGTTGGATGCTGTTGGCACGAAGCGGTTCGACAGCGAGAAGAGCGGCGATCGTGAGGTGCAGCGGACCATGTTGGAGCTGCTGAACCAGCTTGATGGTTTCGCGTCCGATGACCGGATCAAGGTCTTGGCCGCAACGAATCGAGTCGATGTCCTTGACCCTGCGCTCCTCCGGTCCGGCCGTCTAGACCGAAAGATTGAGTTCCCTCTACCAAACGAGGAGGCTCGTGCGCAGATCCTCAAGATCCACTCCCGGAAGATGAAGGTCGATCCGAACGTCAACTGGGGCGAACTGGCTCGCAGCACTGACGAGTTCGGCGGTGCCATGCTCAAGGCCGTATGCGTTGAGGCGGGCATGATCGCCCTCAGGATGGGCAAGAACAAGATCAGCCATGAGCATTACGTCGACGCCATCGCCGAGGTCCAGGCGAAGAAGAAGGATGTAAGTGCTCAGGCGGATAAGCCCCCGGATACCGAAACATGGGAGACACGGAAGGCTAACTTGGTTCACAGACCGTCAACTTCTACGCGTAATCGGATGGCTTGGAAATGGAGATGGCGATTGGGTCCGTTGCATGTTGGCTTTATCAGGCGAGGAAAGAGGAGATGTAACATTATCAGGTGCCTAGATAGGCCAACTATACTACCGACCTCTTTCAAGTAGGCATGGCTTCTACAGACCAGACCCCGTCTCTCTCTACTCCAGGACATTATGATCCTCAGCCCAGTTGAAATCTAAATCCATCGTTGAGAAAGAAGGTAACTCGCTAAACGAATGTTTTCCATGAACTCCTTAGCTAGATCTAGGATTCTGCTTGAGTAACCCGCACGTGCCAAATACTCGCTAGTAGGTATAATCGCCAAGGGAAAACGAAATGCTGAGGGGGGAAAAAACAAACACAAAAATAGAAACAGCAAAGGAAACGACAAGCAAGACGCTCAATCCTCAAAGAACGCGACGATCTCCCTCAAGTCGCCGACCGTCACTCCCCAGCGCGGGTAGCAGATATATATCGACTCGCCATGCACGCCAAACTTCTGCCTGAACTCGGACTTGCGGCCCAGCTTCAGCCTCCTGGCGACGAGGTCGTATGTCCTCGCCAGGAACTTTGCCCTGACGCCGTGGAGGTGCTCGCCGGGCTTCAGCTTCATCGAGGCGCCGACGCCAAAGGTGACGGGCCCCGTGACGGTGGTGAGGGCCCTCTCGATCAGCACCTCGATGACGCCGTTGGGCGCGCCGGGGAAGTCCATGGCCCACTTGACCTGCCAGCCGTAGCGGGGCGCGAGGCGGGCCATGACGACGAGCGCGTGCACCGTGTCGTCCTTCTCGGCGGCGAAGTAGCGCCGGTGCGCGTCGTCCACCCACGGCTTGACCTCGGTTAGGTGCACCTGCTTGTCGGCGCCCTTGCGCCCGGCCAGCCACGCCTCGATTCCCCGGTTCGCCCGCTCGATGAACTTGTCGTTGGGCCGCACCTCGTGGATCTTGATGCCCTCCTTCTCCACCCGCCTCTTGTCCTGCCCGCTGATCGACAGCCCGTGCCTGTCCGAGTCGACGCGCTGCTCCTCGGCGCACGACAGCGTCCGCCAGCCGAGGTTGCGGCCCAGCACCGCCTGCACGGGCGCCGAGACCAGCAGCCAGATGGGCGTCAGCTTGAGCTCCTTCTCGACGAAGTCGACGAAGGCGTATATGACCTCGGTGTACTGCCGCGGGTCGCACAGGGGGTCTCCGGTCATCATGGCGAACTTGCCGCCGCGTCGCACGAAGCCGACGGCGGCGCCGGTGGTGTGGCGCCAGATCTCGAAGCGGTCGTCCAGCCACGACGTGTTGCTGGCGTCGCCGTAGTTGGCGATCAGGTCCTCGATGGCCGGCTGGCCCTGGTCCTTGATGCGCGGCCGCATCGTGTCGGCCTCGGGGTGCGGGATGCGCGGCGAGCGCTCGGGGAGGGATTTGGTGTCGCGCGGGTACAGCGACGCGTACCGCACGTCGCCGAGCTCGAGCATCCAGGCGACGATGCGCTCGAGGCCCAGGCCCGCGCCGCCGTGCGGGGGCGCCCCGTGGTCGAAGGCTGAGAGGTACTCCTCCATGCCGTACTCGTCCACGCCCGCGTCGGCCATGCTCTTCCGGAGTTCCTTGGCCTTGTGGATGCGCTGCCCGCCCGTGCAGATCTCTTGTCCGCGAACGAAGATGTCGAACGAGTTGGTCCACGTCGGGTCCTTGTCCTTGTGCGTGTAGAATGGCCGCGCGTTGGCGGGGAACTTGTCGAGGATGTAGTAGTCCGTCTTGTACTTCTCCTTGACGAGCTCTCCCAGCCGGATCTCGTCCCTCGTGCCGAGGTCTTCCACGGCGACCTCGCGACCGTCGTCTCGGAGCATCTGCAGACCCTCGCTGAAGGGGATGACCGGGGTTTCCTCGAGCCAGACCATGCGCTCGCTCGGCCACCGCTGCTTGACTACCTCCACCTCGGCCATGTTATAGACGGCGGCGAAGATAGATTTGAGCACTGAGTCGACGACGCGGATGAGGTCCCTGTACGTGTGCGGCAGGGTCATCTCCAGGTCGAGGCCGGTATACTCGGCAAGGTGCCGATGGGTGTTCGAGTTTTCTGCCCGGAAGACTGGGCCGATCTGGTGCGATCCAGACATGTGAGTAAATACTCTGATACAGCAACATGGGGCGCACAGGTTTTGGTTCTCACCTCATAGACCCTCTTGAAGTCGGCCGATATGCTCATCTGTTTCGCCAACTGCGGGCTCTGCGCCAAGAAGGCTCTCCGACCGAAATAGTTTACCTTGAACACCTCGGCGCCGCTCTCCGTCGCGGCGGGCTGGATTTTCGGCGTCTGGATTTCGAGGAACCCTTGATCCTCGAGGACTTGGCGGAACGTGCGAGCGACCATGGCTCGGATTCTGAACAGGGCTTGGTTGGCCGGGTGCCTCAGGTCCAGGACACGATCCGACATGCGCTGATGGAGGGAATCCGGGGTGTGGTAATTGTCGAATGGCAAGTTGTTGGCCGGGCTAACAAGGTGGACCGAGTATATGTCAACCTCGATGTCTTGATAGTAGGCCGACTTGACTGGGTTCTCGGGTATTTTCAGCCTGCCATGCACTTCGACAAGCGATTCAGTGTTGAGCTTCTGAACCCATCTGATCATGTTCGGCGATGTCCGGGACAAGACGCCTTGGATGGTGTGGGTCTGATCTCGGAGCAGAAGGAAGTCGAGAGCTTCGGACATTCGGCGCTGGTGCTGTATCCGCGCGCGGAATGTCACCTCGGTCCCTTCGGGGAACTCGGCGATCTCGTTGATGGTGCTCAGCTCAAGCGGGTGAACCAGCTCCCCATAGCGGTCCCGGGTCTCGGGGTCGTCCTCCTGCTTGCCCTTCTCGTACTCCCTGCGGCGGCGCTCTTCCAGCTCCTCCTGCTCCTGCTCGAGGCGCTCCCGCTTCTCCGCCTTCTCCAGCCGCTTCGCTTCGCGGCGCTGGGCCGTATCTGACTTGCCCGAGTCCCGGCTGTTGGGGCTGCTTGACCGTGTTGAAAACGCATCCGCGAAGCGCGAGATTGGGTTTCGCCGCGGCGAACTTGCGGAAGCCATGATGTCTAAGTGTGTGTGTCTCTCTTGGCCACTGACGGTGTTAGTGATAATCTAATAAGTTCAACTCAAAGGCAACCACGAGCTTTTTATGAGCCGATAGGAAACTCCGGCACCAAGTTTACAAATTAAGTTATCTATCTATGGTAAGCAACAACTGCGCTAAACAAGGTCCCGGAATCCCCGGAATCGTCATCATTGTCGGGTGCTATCAAATGCCCTGACAATCCCGCATCATAGCATCATACACTGTCCATTTAGTTGAACTTCGCTGTCAGGTTTACCAAGTGACGTAATGATGAAGACGTAACGGAAGTATCCCACGAATGGCAAACCGGATACCTCGCTCAAGTAGGTGTGAAAAGAAAGTCAATTGGATGCAAACCACCTTATTCGGGGGCACCGGAGGTCATTCCTAAACGCTATGGAAACCTGAAGAATGTCCGATTCTCAAAACCGCCCTGACATGCACTTCCCGAGTCAGAACACGAGGGCCCAGAACACGGAGGGCCCCGGACTTGCGCACGGTCCATGGAAAGTGGGAATGTATGATGTCAACCTCAACGACCACGGCTCGCACAAGTCACAACCAAGAATCGGGCCACTTATAGCTAGGTCCTTATACCCCCCGCCGCCTGGATTTAATTGGAGTCCTATTTGGTAAGCTTGATGACCTGTCGGATCCAGGAACCACGATAACCACAATTGATGTTCAGACCCCAGCACAAGAGACCTTTGGGCGGGCGGCCATTCCGTCAACGGCAAGATGTCCAACTTCAACGGCAAGATGTCAGACTTGAACGATCTCGGCAATTCTATCCATCGGGCGGTCTCGGCCCCCATGACCTCTCCTGCCACGCCAGACGATGAAGCTCTTGAAGGCTCCGAGTACGTGAACCCGCATGATGCCAGCTCCCGTTGGTATCTGGTTGCCCGCGTCTTTGCTCTGCGCCAAGGAGCAAACCTGGGGTACAGCTTGCAGCATATGGCGGCCCCGGGCGCACCGGGCACGACCAAGACGATCTGGCTGGATTCAACCATCGGGAAATATCGAGGCAAGGAGCTCATCAAGGTCGATATCTGGGTGCCCTATCCGAAGCGCGTCCTGCGAAAGCGCCCGGCCGTCATCAACCTCCATGGCGGCGGGTTCGTCCTGGGCCAAGGCACCGACGACACCCGCTGGGCCGCAGCCGTTGTGAAAGACCTCGATGCTATCGTTTTCTCCGTCAACTACAGGCTCGCCCCCGCCTACCACTTCCCGAAGCCGGTCGAAGATTGTGTCGACGCCATCCTCCAGATCGCCTCCAGAGCGGAGGAGTTCAATTTCGACCCGTCCAGCCTTATCATCTCTGGATTCTCCGCGGGCGGTAACCTTGCGCTCGCGAGCTGGTTGGTCCTCCAGCAGCCCGAGAGGTGGAATTACCACCTGAAGCTGCCCGTACCGAATGTCCTCGCGTTCTCGCTCTTCTACCCTCTGCTGGACTGTACCGTCAGCCGGCCTCGCAAACGAACGCGATGCGTGCGCCCAGACATGACGTTACCGAGCAGTCTGACGGACCTCTTCGACGCCTCGTATATCTACCCCCCTCTGGCGCGCGAGGAGCGCAACGACCTGCGCTTATCTCCGGGGCTCATGCCTGACGAGATGCTAGATCGGATGCCGCCGCTACACCTTTGCCTGTGCGAGTGGGACATGTTGCTACCGGAAGGGTTGACGTTTGCCGAGAGGCTGAACTCGCGCAAGAAGCAGATCGTCGTCCGGGTGGTGGCGCAGGAGAAGCATGCCTGGGACAAGCCGCCCCCGGTACAGCCGAAGAAGAGCATGGGTATCGAATACGGAGAGGCGATCAAGACGCTGAAGGGGTGCATTGAACATACGGCAGGGCCTCTGCGGCGGGTTAGGCCAATCTCTACGCTTGTCCGGGCAAACACTGAGACTTGAGCTTGCGGCAACTCGCCTACTTGGTGAAAGACTGAACGGTACTCCTTTTCTATAACTCTGTTAGCGTTAGCGTGCCATGTTACGGTGTCTTCAATTTCACATTCTAAGCCCGCTTGGGATGGTGTTCCCATTCCGTCTTGGATTTGAGCAGGTAAAGAAGTAAGGTCGGTATCTAGTTGTCTTATATATATAAAATACAAAGAGACAATCAAGCAGCGGAGGTAAGGGACTGCCTATGTGATCAATTAGGCACGATCAATTCCTGCGCCGCCAGTGCGAGTCGAAATACATTTTGGCTCTATGCGATAACTGAGCCGCCGCATCAACCTCACCAATGGTATTTTGTTGGAGGAGGGACCACCTCTCTGCACAGGAGGAACTAGTTTCCAGTGTGGGTGATTTTCGTCCACCCAGCGCTGAGCTGCGTACACTTTGCCTGGTCACCCAGATCGCTAGGAGGTTCTCCGGGGCAGAGTCTCCGGGAGTGGTAGAGAGAGCTACGGTAGGTCTGTGCAGCGCCAATGCCGAACATGCTATGATCGACTTCTCAGCAGGTCCACATAGGATCAAATAGCGCACAACATTTCATCGATTTCCACTGGCCCAGTGGCGCAATGGCTGCGCGTTGCTTTCCGGTGGCAAAGGTTGCAGGTTCGAGTCCTGCCTGGGTCGCTTATATTTTTGCACTTTTCCCATCGTCGATTCCTTCTTTTTCTCAAGGCGGGTTCAATTCCTTTTTGTGATTGTGGATTCGATGGATTCCACTCCATTTTGTTGCTGATTGCTTGTTTGTTTCTTTATCGAGATCATGGCCTAGTGGCGCAATGGCTGCGCGTTGCTTTCCGGTGGCAAAGGTTGCAGGTTCGAGTCCTGCCTAGGTCGCTTCGTTTTGCACTTTTCTCGTCGTCGATTCCTTTTTGTGCTTGTGGATTCGATCGCCATTCCATTCAATGAATCCTTGCGCTCTTCATTGCTTGTTCTTCCGGAGATAAATCCCACATATCCGCTCCCCAGAGCATCAACGAAAGCACTGTTAAACTCCGATGTCTCCGGTGTCCATGAGGCACCGTGGAGACCTTGCCAAGGGCTAATCGGCAAATTTACTGGAACTCCTCTTGCGTTCTGGACAGATGGACAGACGAAGGGGTGATGGAAGCCAATGCGACGTGGGAGGTGAGTAACTCTCCCGTTCGAAGTGCGAGTTCGAGCCGTTTGGCTGCGCCATGTCTCGTGGAAGTCAATGTCCATTAACACAGCTGGTTGTTTAAGTGGCTGAATGCGTATTAGATGGCTGAAATGAACGATATTGTACAATACATGTACAGCCCGGCTCCGTTCCCTCAACCTCTCAAGTTGGTAATGCTGTCTCTCAAGCATCTTAAGAAACACGCCTGGAACAACTTACCACCACCGTCAAAGGGTTAGCCGCCTACAGGTTCTTCACCGGGGCATCGCCCTCTGCCTTCCCTGTCCCGAAGGTGCGCCTCGCCTCTTTGCGCGCGTTCTTGTCCGCCGCGAAGGCCTCCACTTCCTTGCTATTCATATGCTTTGCTACGTTATCGGCCTGCCATTTCTTGAAGGTGGCACCAAGACCTTCGTTTGAGTCTGCAGCGAGACGACTGTCAGCAAGCTAGCCTGAAGTCTACAAGTCGCGTGGGCGAGCAGCACAGAGAGGCGGGACTGACAGTCCTTGTCATTCGCTTGGTCTTTGTGGTCTGTTGGGGAGTAGATTCAGCATCCCGAGCTTGGATCCCTTCCAGTGCTTGGCTCACATTTCACACGGATGAAGTCCGAGTCTACGGTCTCGGGATCGAGAGACAGACTGACAAGGGCATTGATGACAGCCGTCTTCGGTATGACCTTGAAAGTCCATTCCTTGAAAACATTATATTAGTCATGACGTCGACGCAGCGATTGTGTTACCACGCCTTGGCAACGAGAGCCAACCTCTTCATGCCGAAACTGAATCAAGTCCCTATCGTTCGTGACTACCTGGTAGCCATGACTCTTGGCGCTCTTGAACAGCTTCGGCAGCGCAAACCACTGGCCTGCCATCTTGTACCGGTCGTCGGCGTAGACGAACTGGTCGTTGTACACGCAGTCCGGGGTGTAGCGCTTGACGCGCTCCACGGTCGGCCTCATCTCGTACAGGGCGATGATGTCGTCGAGCAGGGCCTGGCGCGCGGCGGACACCGGGATCGACTTGGCCGGATCGGGCTTGTAGTCGCCCGTCGGATGGGTCTGACGGACTTCGAAGTGTTCGCCTGGCAGGCTCGGGTCGGTTGGAAAGTTCACCTTTCCGGAGTCGCCGGTGGTGTTGCTCCCGACGGCGTTCGTCGTGCTGGCCATCTTGACGTACGACGTTGCCAGGTGATCTAGTCGCACGGATGCTACGGTTTCTTCTTGGACGATAGTATTCGTGGATTAATTTAATTAAAAAGAAGGCAGATGCCCCCAATGTGATCTTCTGCGGCCATGTCGTGCGTATCGAGAGGCTATGACGTAGCCGTTGATAGTACATAGTAGACCGTCATGATGATTCATGATCCTGAAGAAATTCTTCAACGAATGATTCAAGGGTCTGCCGAGGTTCGCAAAAGATGAGGGATCGCCAGGCCCAGGGACTCCAGGGACGCACCCCGTGACGGCGGACCACTGCATTCAATGACAATGGTCATTTCCAATATTGCCCCCGCGCGTACCGCCACATTGGTCCACAAATGGATATGGGGTTGCACGAGTTTGACAGTACCGACCTGGCGCCAGTCCGGAACGAGCCTGTGGTGGGCCGTCTTGGCAGCCTGACACGCGCCAGCTGAGTTCTCGCAGGGAAGCGCGGGGGTCTACACCTTGTGAAGAAACTTGGCGCCCAATGAAAGCTTGTTTGGGGAGCCCTAACGATGGCGCAATCAATGGCGAATCCACCGCTATCCCGAGCTTTGCTTCGCTGGGTTAGTGTCGTCGAGGACGATCTCTGAAGTGAGGTAATTGCGGGACCAGGCGTGCCAGGCAATCCAGCTCTGGGGAGAACTCAAATACGTCGCCATGGAACCCCGACGATCTTTTGTGCAACCAAACCTGGCTCGGTCGCGACGGAGACCAGCGACACCTCAGGCCATTGAACGTCCCCTCCTTGCCCACGACGACGACGACGACGACAACGTCATATACGCGGGACAATGTCGTATCTGGGGCGGAAAAAAGAGGATGACTCGTCGGTGGTCGCCGACCTTGCCGACGAGAACGCCCATGCGAACTACGTCTCGGAGGCGGAGGGCGACTCGAGCGACTTCCGGGACATCGACCCGCACAGCGGCGTCAAGCGCGGGCTCAAGACGCGGCACCTGAGCATGATGGCGCTCGCGGGCATCATCGGGCCGGGCCTGCTGGTCGGGGCCGGCGGCGCCCTGTCGACAGGCGGGCCCGCGTCGCTGCTGATCGGCTTCGGCGTCGTCGGCATCATCGCCTTCAGCATCATGCAGAGCCTCGGCGAGCTGACCACCCTGTACCCCAGCGGCGGCGCCTTCACCGCGCTGGCCGACCGCTTCGTCGACAAGGCCTTTGGCGTCGCCGTCGGCTGGAACTACTACATCATCTGGTTCGCCGTGCTCGCCAACGAGTACAACGTCATCTCGAGCATCGTCTACTTCTGGAGCGACAAGGTCCCTGTCTGGGGCTACTTTCTGATCTTCTGGGTGAGCAGAGCAACCCCTTCTTCGGTCGGCGAGACAAAGGGCGATGTTGGAAAAACACTTGGACTGACATGTGAAACTCGCAGTTCGCATTTCTGGGCTTCCAGCTTCTCGGCGTCGAGACTTTCGGCGAAGCAGAGTTCTGGCTCGCATTACTGAAACTTATCGGGCTGGTGGCATACTTCATGTTCTCCCTGGTGTGAGTTGTCCCTTTTTTTTTTTTGGCCAATTCCCCATACCTCGAGAGCAGCAACTAAAAACCAGCTTCTAGATATCTCGGTGGCGGGATCAAGGGCACGCCCGCGCTCGGTTCCAAGTACTGGCATGACCCCGGCCCATTCGTCCACGGCTTCCGAGGAGTGGCGGCGGTCTTCGTCTTCTGCAGCACGTTCTACGCCGGTGTCGAGTCCGTTGCGGTGGCCGCGACCGAGACGAAGAACCCGCGCGTGGCGGTGCCCCTCGCGATCCGCCAGGTCTTCTGGCGCATCATCTTCGTCTACATGGGGAGCGCCCTGTTCTTCGGGCTCACGTGCCCGTCGAATGCTCCCGAGCTCATCAACGGCGGGAGCCGCGCCCTGAAGAGCCCCATGACCATTGCCATCCAGAATGCCGGCTGGGAGGGAGGCGTGCACCTGATAAATGCCTTCATCTTCGTCACCTGCCTGAGCGCCGTCAACAGCTCCATCTACATTGGCAGCCGGACGCTGCTGTTCATGGCGCAGGATCGGAAAGCCCCCAAGTTCCTCGGCTGGACCGACAAGCGCGGCGTCCCCATCCCCGCCATTGTCTTTACGAACCTGTGCGGCGCCCTGAGCATGATGAACGTGAGCACCGGTGCGAGCAAGGCATACTCGTACATCGTCAACCTCAGCGGCGTGTCGACGTTCATCGTCTGGGGAGGCATCTCGTTCACCCACATCCGCTTCCGCTCCGCGTGGAGCGCCCAGGGCCACACGCCAGACGAGCTGCCCTTCCAGTCGTTCCTGTACCCCTGGAATGCATACTTCGGGCTCTTCGCCAACGTCTTTCTCGCCTTCGTCCAGGGCTGGACGACTCTCTCGCCGTTTGACGCGGGATCCTTTGTCGACGCTTACATTTTGCTCCCGCTTTTCCCCTGTATTTACTTTGCGTACAAGTTCGTGTTCAAGACGACCTTCTGGCGGCCGGAAGAGGTTGATCTGCAGTCGGGGCGGCGGAGGGACCTGGAAGAGGCCAAGGAGATTGCGGCGGGGGAGCTGGGGCAGCCCCAACCTTGGTGGCGGAAGCTCTGGAAGAACTTCTGATCTCGAGATCTCAGCATACGCCATCACTGGCGTCTTTTGGCTTTTTTACGCGATGCATACCGTCCTCTGCTGGAGAATGACCATGTCTCACACGGGTATCTTGCTGCGCAGCCCACATTAGAACAGACCAAGCAGCCATAATCAGTCTGGCTCAGCCTAGACTCTTGATGATGCCCAAGTCGCTTGAATGGCACACCATTCTGCTGCTGACCAGAGGAACTATCTGACAGCCTGCGATATCTGACGCTAACTTTCGCTGTAGGTAGCGCCTGCTACTGTATGTCGACTCTGACATGTATTTTGCGGTCTGGAAGCTCGTCACACAAGTCACGAAGGCCTAGACCAATGGCGAAATATGCCGATGTCACTCGGGCCGCACTTTCCGAGGAGGTACTGTCCACCGTTGTCGTCGCCGTCCCATATGCCGGAGAGGTGCCCGACGTAGGTGACGAACCCGCCGAACGTGACTGGGGTTGAAGGCTCCGCGGCAGCCGTCTACGCGCCACCGCACTTGAGGAATGATGTCCCCCGGAGGCCCATCACCTCGGGCGTCGTGCGGCAGTTGACGACCTGGTCTCCCGTCAGGCCCTGCCTGGTCTTTGGACCTGTCGTCCGCAGAGGACGTGATGATATGATCACTTGACGGCGGACAATGCTCGCTGGGTCTTGTTGTAACAAGTTGCTCGAGAGAATAGCCCCCCCTTGGTGCTGCTCGCTTTGGCGATCTGCAAGTCATTGATACTGATGCCTCCCGTCTTCTGCTGCAGGATAACCTCCCCGCTCTCCTGCCCGCGCTGCTGGGCCCGGCTACCTTGATCCTGACCAGGACCTCATCCCGTCCGGGCCTCGGCGCCGATTCGCTGGCCTTAAACATCTGGCTCAGACAGACCATCTTGCAAAGCAAGCCATTGTTGAACCAGGCACGGTCAACGGCGGTGCCGGTGGGAGGAGAGGAGGCCAATGAAGCTCGTATCTTTCGCTGATGAGTAAATTTGGACTCTGTGGACTGATAGTGCTAAGTAAGTACACTGCTGGGCAAGCTCCATTATCAATGCTTTACCAGAACAAACGAAAAAATACAAAACGCTGTAACCATCGCAACCCAACCAACTCATCATGGCCAACTAACCACCCAACTCTGGTGGCGAGAAAGCCGAAGAATGGTCGTTTAATCTCCGCCTGGTCAAGTTGGCCACTCGACGGGCGTTGAAAAAGAGAGCCACGCCCCACAAGTCGGAAGCCAATATCGGTGTGTCATCGGTTTCGATACAGATGCCCAGGGCAAACAGGCAGCTGAAATGCCTCCTATCGTCTCTGAGCAAGCCATTCGCAATCAAGGGATCAACTTGGTTGCGGCAAAGCCTGTACCCGAGTCTACGACCGACGGCACCCAGCTTCTTGAGCGAGGCCCGACTAGCAGAGTACGCGGGGCCACCCTCCACGAGGTACTGCATCACAAGTGCTACCCAATTCTCCTCGCTGACATTCTTGGTCGTTGCCTCTCTGACGAAGTAACTAGTCGCCTAATCTTTCTCATCGTCACGGCGCGTGCTGGGTGGAGGCCAAAACAGATGCCGGAATACAGAACCGTTGACGTAATAAGGAATATCTTCGCCGATATTAGGAATATCGGCGCGGGCTCCCCTATCCAACAGACAATTCCACACTTGGCGCGCATTCTCTACCTCCACTTTCAACTGTTCGTACCCATCTGCTTGCCACTCGAAGCAGATGAACCATTTCTTGTAGGCGCACAGCAGCGGCGTCTAGCCCCGCTCGTTACGTGCGTCAATCTCTGCCCCCTTGTCAAGGAGCAGGGAAACCATGGGCTCACTGCAAAAGTAGGCGGCGCATATCAGCGTAGCCCCGTCACTGTGATTACAGCGGGTCGCGTCCGCGCCGCGGCCGATCAGCAGCTCCGCGGCGCTCAAGCGATCGCGGGCGATGGCGCTGTGCAGGGGCAGAACAGGCTTGTCCTCGCGGCTTGGCCAGCGGCCTGCACCATGGTTCAGGAGGTATCGGATTGCTTGAGGGTCGCCGAAAGACACCGCGGCATGGAGGGGCGTTCGGGGGGCGGTGACGTTTTGCCACAAGGTTGCGAAATTGCCCCATGGAGAAGACTGGGGTATAAAGTGAAAAAGACCCGGCGAGAAGACAGTAAAGTCGATGTTGCTTGTATCGTGATTCATAAAATCATTTATGTCGTGGCCATTCCGCATTGCCAACTTCATTGTCGCCGTCTGGCCTCGCTCGACGGCCCATCTCAGGACCCCCATGCGTCGTTTGGCGCCAGCCTTGTAGAGCTCATCTGTGCAGATGATATAGCCAGCCTGGCAGGTCCTCATCAATGCTAATATCTCGGGAGGGCCCAGGTAGCTGATGACCTCGAGGAAAAGCTCGATAGGTAAGTCGAAAGGGGATATCATTGTTCATCAGCCACGAGGCAAACGATAATTGTAAGGGCGGATGAGCAGCTATAGGTATTCTAGGTAGAGGTATTTAGGAATTGACAAGGATGTCGACAAAGTCGTCCGTCGGTTCCAAAATCTTTGGGTTGGCTGCAGCTGAGATAGAACTGGGATGGAACTGGGATGGAAGGTTGCCGCCTACCTATTTGTTGTCGATACAGGAGCGGTTTTCGAGCGACGACCTCTCCTTCCGTTTTCAATGCCTACCAACCTATCCAGGGGTGGTCAGGATCATTTTGCCTCTTTATAGAAGGGACCACCCCTGAGTAGTTCCCTGCCTGGCAAGACCAGGGAAGCTCGGGAGCCAGGGCATTCCCCCTGATTCTTTGCTCGGGAGACATAGGCGTGTCGGGTGTAAGTGTGTAAGGGTCCGGGTGTAAGCGCCCGAGAACTTGATCGCGGTCAAGTGCCAGGAATAAAAACCGGGAGAGGTGACAGCAGAACCGGAGCCGCATCGACTGTCCTGGAATGCTGCCGAAGATTAGAGGTATTGTGCAAATAGAAATGCACCAATACCGTAGGGGCCAAGTATATTTCATTTATACAGCCTTAGCTACCCTTGAACGACTGAGACAATGCACCGCCAGATGGCACCTCGGCAAACAGGCTAAATCTCCATCGGCATCAAACACTCGGCGGAAATCTGGCTCAGCTTAATTAATCCCTAGTACCAAATGGGAAAAGGACAGCAATGTCATGAGCATGTGCTGAAACCCCGATCTTCATGATAAATACCCGTGTTGAGAACCAACCCAGTCTCTCCTCCCGGAGCGATGCGATATCTCCCAAAGACTCTTCCTGAATGAACCAGTGACCAGTGACAAGCCCCAACCAAGTCTCCTCGCAAGCTTCCGCCCCCCCCACAATGCGGCCAACCTCTCTCGCCTTGTCGCTCCTCCTCCCGGCCTTCGCCGCCGCCAAGCACCATGGTTCCAATGTGGTTAGCAGCTTCAAGTGGCAGCGGCCGTTGCCCTACGACAACTCCGCGCCGCTCGGTATGAACTCGCTCTGTGAGGTAAGCCGGACCTTCCGCGGGGAGCAGCACAAGCTCCGCGACCTGCAGGCGTCCCCGGGGTCTACGACGACATCGCCCTGGGAGGGGCCCGTGCAGACGTATCTGGGCTGGCACCCGTACGTGGGCAGCTGGGACGGCGTCGACGAGGGGGGCGACGAGCGCGACCTCATCATCATGGACTACGCCTCCGTGCCGCTCGCCGTGAGGGAGTGGGTCGAGGACCAGCACGCAGGCAGGGGCAAGAACGACCAGAGCCGCTGGTGGCTGTACGGCGTGTTCAACAGGCCAAAGAAGGACTTTGGCAAGGCCGGAGGCCTCGGCGGGGACCACAAGATTCTCCTGTTCGCGCCCGCGGCACTCTACGAGATCCTCCCGCTGTGGGTGGGGGAAGACAGCGACTGTGAAAGTGAGTCAAGGGGGTACCTTGTTGCCCACATTTGCTGAGGGAAATTGCTGACCTGACTTCACTAGTCGTGATGCTGGATCTCTCAAAATACAGCGCTTTTCCGAGGGATAACTCGGTAATCGCATGGCCCGTGGAACACGAGGTCCGCGAAACTAAGCGGGGGAAGAGGCAGGACTTGAGTTTCACGATCAAGGCTTTTTATGTCACGGAGACCGATGATGGGAAGGCGTGGCGGGAAATGTGGGAGAAGCTCCATATCCAGAACCAGAGGCAAGCTAGGAAGGAACAGAGAGACCAAAGGAAGGCTGCTAGGGAGACGGTGGGAAGGGGCAAGGACGAGCTATGAAAGGGCCAGCAATATAATACTGCATCAAGGTCATTAGTTCTAATGCACGGCTATTCACCCTGAATCTTAATTATATTCTCATTGCTCTGTTGGAACCCTCGAATGCAGGGATCGAATTTGCAATGTGACGGCGTTACTGAGAAGAACAGTCGGATATAATTCGATTTGGAATCAATCAGCGACTCAGCTGGCCACTTTCAATTCTGTGTCTGTTCTCTGTCTCCCCGTGTTGCGTGAAACCTAGTTATTGGCAACTTATTATCCCCCTGAAAACCCAATATAATCAGTAGACAGATCTACTAGTTCAAGTTCCTTCTCTCTGTGCCACACATATTCTCGTTATCAGCATCATTCTTAATATACAGCGGAGAACCAGGCCTATATCTTTGGTTATCGAACCATTTACTCGTTTCGGGTGATCAGCTGGGTACCATATTTCCCTGCTTTGTTTGAGTTAATTGGTTGCCATTATCAGGATAGAGTTCAACGCATTCCCCCATCGCAGCATACCGTATTCAATATCGTCAGTAGGCTTACGTGTAGAGGCATCACAACTAGAATTTGACAACCTGACTAGGTATGTATGCTATGTAAAGAAAAAAGGAAGAAAAAATATTGAGCAACCCGTCAGAGTAACCCATCCATATCCTATGCCTCCGGCTTCCGGCCCCAGACAACCTTTTGCCAATAGTAGGCATGGAACTTCCCGGCGCGGAATTCCCGCCGCAGGTGCGCCATGTACACCTGAACCTGCTCCTCAGACCATTTTAGGGCAACGGTCAGAAACAGGATGAAGCCTTCAATGTCCTGGTGCACGGCCATCTGTGCGAACAAGCCAATCTCCTTCAGTTTAGGGTCTGCGGACCATCCGCCGCTGGGAACCTGCAAAATCAAAACACCGTCAGTGCGGGAATGGAAAGGGGGGAATGGGAGAGGGAGGACAGAGAAAGAGGTGCTGTTGGTTCGGGCCGTTGTTTGGTTCGCACCTTGATGTTCTTCTCCTGGACGTCGACAAACCCGGCCTCCTCCATGGCCTTCTTCTGGATGCCCTCGTCGACGATGGTGAAGCTCCGCCCGATCGCCTTGCCGCCCTCGATGAACAGCTGGCTCCACTGGGCCGTCGCGCTCGTCTCCGGGAGGGTCCCGTCGTCGGACAGGACCATGGGGGAGGCCTCGTAGCTCTCGAGATAGCCGCCGGGCTTGCAGCACCTGTAGGCCTGCTTGAAGAAGGCCGTCCAGTCCACGATGCATCCGAGTAGGTACCGTATATGTACCAGGTCGAACTCTCCGGCTGGGAATGTCCAGTCCTGGGTGCAGTCCTCGATCTCGCTGCGGGTCGAATGGTGAGCTTCCCGAGCTTCCCGTGTCGCAGCTTGGTCACAAACAAAAGGGGTAATTAACTGACAATTTAAGATTCGGAGGAACCCAAGTGGGCTGAATAGGCGAAATATCGGTGCCAATCACCTCACAGTCGGGGAACTTATCCGCCATATCGCTGTGAGTTTGTGAGCATGCAGCACTTGGAGGCAACTCTGAGAATGAGAACCAGTCCGTCTACTTACATGGCCCAAATTCCTATGCAGAAAGAGGAAGACTATGGTCAGTACAGATGGGATCCAGGATCCAGAGCATGGATTGGCACGCAGACTTGCACTCACCCGTGCCTGTACCGATATCGAGTATTTTCTACGGCACAGCATTAGCTTCAACGCCAGGGATTTCGCAAGGCCATTCCGCTCAACATACCCTCGGCTCCTTGATAGGCGCCAAGTGGAGCTCTCCTTCGAGACAGAGCGTGAAGAGATGATGTCTAATTACATGCGTAAGCAACGGCTATTGAATCCCCCTCCCCTCAAAGATGACAGGCTGGTAATGCTTACAATATATCCAAGGACTCGCTGTGACTGTCATCATTTGTGCCCCTGTTTTTAGGAAGCAACCAAGCAAGCAAGGTCAGCACTGAAGCGCCAACAGGACATCACATGGAGGATGAAAAAGGGGGGCTGGCCATCATTACCAGTACTGGGCGTTGCCCCTCTCGCTGTGAAACGTCCGACCCTTGATGGTCCGATAGTGAAGGATACTGGAGGTGAGGGATGCCGTCGAGCTGGCTGCATCATCGCCAAGAGCAGAGTCGCGCTCGTGCTCCTCG
Source organism: Phialemonium atrogriseum (assembly GCF_030411735.1). NCBI lineage: Eukaryota > Fungi > Ascomycota > Sordariomycetes > Cephalothecales > Cephalothecaceae > Phialemonium > Phialemonium atrogriseum. The sequence continues at coordinate 397,677 of NW_026848147.1, forward strand.
TCGTCCTGCAGGGTGCGTATACGAGACACATCATCAACTACTGCGCCTCGCTTCGCACGTGGTGGTAATCAAAACAGCACGCTCACCTGCTGGATCTGAGCCCAGTGCTCCGGAGGGAGGGGCGCTGAGGGCGCTGCGGCGGCCTCCCGTCCAGGGGTGGGAGAGTCTGCTTTGGCTAGACCGCCCGGCTCGGCGGGGGAATCCTGCTTAGCGGCTGGACTGCCCAGCTCGGCGGGGGAATCCTGCTTAGCCGTAGATGGCTGCTCGGCCTTCGGTTCCGTTCCGGACATGATGGGATTCAGCTCAAAAACCAGGCCGCGGGCTATGTGAAGCCGTTGCATCCGGGGAGGAGAAGAAAAATAGAAAAGGAATCCTGCGGGGTTTCTGTTTTGTGAACTTGGCAATTACCAATTATTACCCCCCACGTCGAACTCCATCGGTGAGCAAGCATTAGCGTACCAATTGGGGGTACCGGATATGCAGATGATGCAGTAGGACGACGAGTCAACGGTGAGCGTCAAGGGAAGCACCAACCCACACACGCAGCTGCTGTCGTCGCTAGCCATGAATAGTATGGCCGACGTTGAGTCCGTCACGCTAACCGGGTGGTTGCCAGGCTTCCCGTCGGCACAATCCACTCCACTTCACCACTGTCAACCCACAAGATTGAGAGCAACAAAGAATGACTGAACTAGTAGCGCCGTCAACGAAGACTTAAACTGACTAATTAGATACTACTTGCTTAATCCTTGGCCACAGCTAGCTGCCGCCTAGAAAAAAGGCTCTACTACGCCAAACTCGGGATCCAAGAGAATAAGAGAAACCATGGACAGAGTGTACGGGGCTTTTCTCTCGAGACCTTCCTTACCTTGGGGGCGATGTTCCAGGGTGGTGGAAGAACTCTTGGTGTGTCAGGTCACTTCCCAATCCTTCACCTCCTCACCTTACAGCTATGTAACCGGATCATCTGCCGAGAAAGGTCTGCCAAGCCAAGCGATCCTTCGCTCCTTAGTCTCTTCAAACCCCGCACCTCGTCTCCCTGCAGATTTGGGGGTCATTGGCTGTACTGTGAATGTGTGAGTTTTGGTAGGATTAATCATGCCAAAAGCACATAGCCCCTTTTATGAGAGAAGCTTTCTATCCGTACATACTAAGTAATTATAGTCATGTTGTCAGTTTTCGCTCCCGCTTCCTAATTATTAAAAGCTTGACAAAGGATTGTAGCGTTGCAAACAGATCCACGTCGATTTTACCGCAGCTATCTTCCGGTCGTTCCTTAAGAGCCCAGCGCTCCAGCTACACAAGGTCTTGATCTGTAAGTTGAAGAGTACGAAATGTGGCTCACACGCAACTCAACATAGTTATCAGGGTATCTCATCAATAAGGTAACAAAAGTTGTACCTCTAGGGATCAAAGGTTCTAGCAAATGTTGGGGAAAATACACGGTTCAGCATATAATCCGCACGGCCATGGAGAGAACCTATAGTCAGGCCAAATGTAGAGATTGAATTGGGTCTCGATACAATGTTTCTCTGCCTTGTGTTGCCTGTTACTTGGATAATTGGCGGTAATTCAACTTGCAGCTGATGTTAGCGGAAGGGGGAAGAAGAGTCTTATCCTGAGGAGAACGAGAACAAGAGATGAAATTTGATAGAGTTAACTATGATTTGGTGTAACAGCCTATTGAAGCTGCTCCTTGTTTGTCAAACTTGTCAGCTTACATACAGCTGAACTACCTAGAGAATGATGTCTGTAATAATTGGTAATCCATTCCTCCAGTCTCAAACTAGGATCTCCCAAATAGGCCACCTCAACCAATATTGCTTTGTAATTAACAGGCACTTGGATCCTGCCCGTGGAGTTGCATGATCCTGAAAGCCAAGATCTCAAAAGGCAGCAAACCAGCTTCCACAATAGCATCTCGGGTTACCTTTCCCCGCGCTCCCCATGGGGGACCCTTGAATTTCCCGGGGTCCCGATGCAATCACCCCCACATGTGTGCCTTCCTGCCGGCATGTATTGGCCCAGGCTTTAGGCAGAACCAGGTGTGGTGGGATTATTACGGCTTGGCGCTCATCTTCACGCCTTGGATCTGCTGTCGATCAGAAGGACTGGCAATTGATGTGCGCGGTATGCGGAGTAATTACTCTACTATGTAGGCCGACAGTATATAAAACGGCATATCGAGCAACGTCCCCGGCAGCGGGGGCTAGCTGATGTGATTGCACCTCGCTAAACGTTCTGTTCCTGCTCGTTCTACCAAACACACAACGCGTTCGAGAGTGAAGACAGCTAGAAAGTAGGCAACGATGGCGATCTTCGGGGCCAAGGAGGAGCATGTCGAGCCGCGCTTGATGCGCATTGCGCACGCCGATACTGTGATCTGGTACAAGAAGCCGAATCTCAGGTTTCTCTACCTGATACTTGTTCCGACGGCGCTTGGTGTGGAATGGACCTCGGGATTCGACTCGTCCATGATGAACAGTCTCCAGGCCGTCGAATCATGGGTTAGATGTGCGTATCTCTCCCAGCGCAGGTCCCTCGTTCCGAGGCCGCGGTTATCATCCCCCAACTAACATACTCAACCCACCAGACTTCGACAACCCGACCTCGTCACGTCTGGGTCTCCTCAATGCCATGTACTCCCTGGGCGCGCTGATGGCCATCCCCTTCATCCCGACAACCAGCCAGTACCTCGGTCGCCGCCGCACCATCCTGGCCGCCTCCCTCGTCATGGCATTCGGCGCCGGACTGCAAGCCGGGTCCCGCAACTCGGACATGTTCCTGGCCTCCCGCTGGGTTCTCGGATTTGGCATCCCTTTTGCCATCGTCAACGCGTCCTCTCTCATTGGAGAATTGTCCTACGCTAAGGAGAGGCCCATCATGACATCTCTGTATGGCCCCCATTGCCCGGTCTCAACTCCAACCACTAACCCCTTCCGCCCCTGGCTAGATTCAACGCCTCATGGTTTGTGGGAGCAATCGTGGCCGCAGGCGTCACGTACGGCACCTTCCAGATGTCGAGCACGTGGGCGTGGCGGCTGCCCAGCCTCCTGCAGCTCGTGCCCAGCTTCTGCCAGATCGTCTTCATGCCGTGGTGCCCGGAGTCGCCGCGGTGGCTGATCTCCAAGGACCGGGGCGACGAGGCGTTCGCAATCCTCCAGAAGTACCACAGCGAAGGGGCCGACGGCGACGAGTTCTGCCGGCTCGAGTACGCCGAGATCCAGGCCACCATCGCCCAGGAGAAGGAGCTCGCCTCGAGGTTCGTCTGGGCCGACGTGTTCCGGGACCCGCCCATGAGGCGGCGTTTCGCCCTCGCCGGTATTGTTGGGTTCTTTACCCAGTGGAGCGGCAACGGCCTGCTGTCGTTCTACATGAAGAAGATCCTGAATCTGGTCGGCATCAAGGAGGATAGGACGGTCCAGAAGGTGATCCTGAGTAACACGTGCTGGGGGCTGATCAACGCCGTCCCGATTGCGTTGATAGCTCCTCGCTTTCCTCGTCGGAAGATGTTCTTGACGTGCACGATCGGCACTGCGGCGGTCTACACTGTCTGGACCATCGCATCGGCGAGGTTTGCAATCGAGAACAGCTCCAGGGCTGCTATCCCAGTGCTGGTGTTCATATTCGTCTACTCTCCGTAAGTCGTTTTTTTTTAGATGCCATTCCCGTGAGACGAGATTAGCCAGCGGCTTGGCTTGCTGACCGATTCCCCGCCACGCAGTTTCTACAATATTGGCTGGAACGCTCTGGCCTACACTTACATGGTCGAGATCTTCCCCTACCAGCAGCGATCCCAGGGTATCGCGGTCGAGCAGCTGGCGGTGCGCTTCGCCGTTTTTTTCAACACCTATGTCAACCCCATCGCCCTCGACTCCATCGGGTGGAAGTACTACATTGTGTACTGCGTATGGATCCTGGTCGAGATCGCCACGGTCTACCTCCTGTTCCCCGAAACGCACAACCGCACGCTCGAGGAGCTCAGCTTCATGTTTGAAGGGAAGGAGGTCCAAGACAAGGTCAAGAAGAATGTCGACAAGGTGATGCAGGTCGAGCTGCAGGATGTCGCGCCCTCTGAGCGGCAGACTGGGGAACAGAAGGCCTGAGTGTCGGCCGCAAGAAGGAGAATCTGATAGCAAGGGAAAGCCAGGGAATAAGATCGTGGTGATGTCAAACTGAGAATGCGTAATGGAGGAAGAGGATGGACATTAAGGACGTGCACTTGATCCGTGTCCAATCTTAGTCACGTGAGGGGCTGGCAACAAGCTGGCTAATAAGGCCCCTTCATGGAGCGATATAGGCACACTAGGATAGCATTTGCACTAGACTGTTTCCTCCCTCTGAAACAGGTCAATTGTTCTGATTCAAAGTACGCATACGCAATAGTATTGGGCGAATAATTATGCGTAGTCACATTCGTATCAGGTCATGTGGCTACCCAGATCCCACACAGCCACTAATGGCTGCCACATAATAGGCCAATGCGCACTAGATCCTGGGCTTGTCCGGTTCCGTGGCGGTGAGGGTGGAACCAAGGATCAGCCCTGGAAGCCCCTGTCCCTGGCCTGCGGGTCTGGGTGGGTGTTTCCGCCCTCCGTCTCTCAGGGCCATCAGCCTGGCTCGACATCGGCCTGGGTCTAAACCAGCTCTATATGGAGTTCGGAAGGCCCGCTCGGGGGCAACGCCGGTGTCTCGCGAAGGTGCCGCAATTAAACGAGTACTAGTGCTATGAGAGGGCTCCGGGCCTGGCCGGCTCCGGCGTGCAGTCGCTTCGGGAACATTCGGCGGCATGAGAGCGCCGGTTAATATATCCCACGTTCGCAGATCCCTGCATGGATAAATGGGAATCCGCATTGCCGTGCCGGAGGCGCCGTGGAACCTGTTTTTGCGCCCCCAAGGTGCTCCCATGGGCCCCCCAAGTGTGGCCCCCCAACAACCCAACAAGTTTTTAAAAGTGTAGAAAATCTCGTCGACAGCTGGTAATTTTTAATTAGACCATAAAAATAAACCCCTAATACTTGGACAATCCAGGAGATTGGACGCAACAATGCTACGCCCTACACACAATGGTGCTCGCTATGAGCTCACCACCCCTACGGCCCTCCCGAAGGCCGGCGGCTTCCTGTGGAACCAGAAGATGATGATCCAAATAACCTGCCGGGGCTACGCGACCGCGCAATTCATGCAGCCGGAGCCGGCCAAGTACTCGTATGCGCCCAACGTGGAGGCGAGGACCTTCATGCAGCCGGAGCAGAACTACTACGCCCACCACCCGGGCCGCTTCGTCTACGTCAAGGACGAGGAGACGGGCGAGCTGTTCTCGGCGCCCTACGAGCCGGTGCGCGCCCCGCTGGACCGCTTCGTCTTCTCCGTCGGCAAGAGCGACGTCGCGTGGACCGTCGAGAACCTGGGCATCCGCGTCGAGATGACCCTGGGCCTCCCCACGCAGGACGTGGCCGAGCTGTGGACCGTCAAGGTGACCAACCTGTCCGGCCGCCCGCGCAAGATCAGCGTCTACCCGTACTTCACCATTGGCTACATGTCGTGGATGAACCAGTCGGCCGAGTACCGGCCGGACCTGGGCGGCGTGGTGGCCAGCAGCGTCACGCCGTACCAGAAGGTGGAGGACTACTTCAAGAACAAGTTCCTCAAGGACAAGACCTACCTCCTGTGCGAGACGCCGCCGACCTCGTGGGAGACCATGCAGCAGGCCTTCGAGGGCGAGGGCGGCCTGCACGCGCCGTCGGCCGTGACGGAGGAGTCGGAGCTGGGCCGTGGCGACGCCCGCTACGAGACCCCGGTGGCCGCGCTGCAGTACCGCCTGACGCCGGCGGCGGGCGAGGAGCGCGAGCTCCGCTTCCTGTTTGGGCCGGCCTTCGACGACGAGGAGATCCGCGCTATGCGGGCCAAGCACCTCAGCAAGGAGGCCTTCGCACGGTCGGCGCGCGACTACGCGGCCTACGTCGAGGCCGGGCGCGGCTGCCTGCGGATCGAGACGCCGGACAAGGACCTGGACAACTTTGTCAACAACTGGATGCCGCGGCAGGTGTACTACCACGGCGACGTGAACCGCCTGACGACGGACCCGCAGACGAGGAACTACCTGCAGGACAACATGGGCATGAACTACATCAAGCCTGCCGTGGCGCGCAAGGCCCTCGTCACGGCGCTGGCGCAGCAGGAGGTCACGGGCGCCATGCCCGACGGGATCTTGCTGGTCGAGGGCGCGGAGCTCAAGTACATCAACCAGGTGCCACACACGGACCACTGCGTCTGGCTGCCGGTGACGCTGGAGGTGTACCTGGACGAGACGGGCGACTACGGCCTGCTCTCCGAGTCGGTGCCCGGCATGCACGGCGACGCGTACACCGTGTTCGAGCGCATCAGCCGCGCCATGGACTGGCTGCTGTCGGCGCGCGACGCGCGCGGCCTGAGCTACATCGCGCAGGGCGACTGGTGCGACCCGATGAACATGGTCGGCTACAAGGGCAAGGGCGTGTCGGGCTGGCTCACGCTGGCGACGGGCTACGCGCTGAACCTGTGGGCGGCCGTGTGTGACGAGCACGCGCGGCCCGAGCTGGCGGCGCGGTACCGCGCGGGCGCCGACGAGGTCAACGCGGCGGCCAACAAGCACCTGTGGGACGGCGACTGGTTCGCGCGCGGCATCACCGACGACGGCGTCGTCTTCGGCACCAAGGCCGACCGCGAGGGCCGCATCTGGCTCAACCCGCAGGCGTGGTCGATCCTCAGCGGCGCGGCCAGCGCCGAGCAGCGGGCGCGCATGCTGCCGCAGGTGGACGAGCAGCTGGGCACGCCGTACGGCGTGGCCATGTTCGCGCCGCCGTTCAGCGGCATGCGCGAGGACGTGGGGCGCGTGACGCAGAAGCACGCCGGGTCGGCCGAGAACGGCGCCGTGTACAACCACGCGTCCATCTTCTACATCTACAGCCTGTACATGGCCGGCGAGGACGAGCGCGCCTTCAAGCTGCTGCGCCAGATGGTGCCCGGGCCGAGCGACGAGGACTACGTGCAGCGCGGCCAGCTGCCCGTGTACATCCCCAACTACTACCGCGGGGCGTGGCACCAGTTCCCGCGCACGGCCGGCCGCTCCAGCCAGCTGTTCAACACGGGCACCGTGTCGTGGGTGTACCGCTGCTTCAGTGAGGGCCTGATCGGCCTGCGCGGCGACCGGGACGGCCTGCGCATCCGGCCGCGCCTGCCGGCGAGCTGGGACGCCATCAAGGCCACGCGCCAGTTCCGCGGCGCCACCTTCGCCCTCGACATCCGCCGCTCCGACGACGTCGAGGACGTCGCCGTCCTGCGCGACGGCAAGGCCCTCCCCGGGGCCCGCGTCACGGGTATCCGTGCCGGCGAGACCTACCAGCTTACTGTGCTTGTGCCGCGGGTAAATTAATTTTGGGCATTTCTCTCTCCCTCTCTCCCTGTGTTCGGTTGATCACTTCCATTTCCATTGCAAGGGAAAACGGCACCTCGTGGTTGGGCAAGTCAACAAAATTTGGGAAAAGGAAAATGCAAAAAGGAAATACAAAAAGTCTGTTTTTTGTTCGGCAGTTTCTTTCTCGTGTCTTTTCTTTCTTTTTTACGCCACTTTGCTTTTTCCCCCCTCCTATTTTCCTTGATCCCCCTCCCTCTAGATCTAGCTATTGGGTAATTAGACTGAGATAGCGATATGTGACGTATGAGACAAGAGACCGTTGACTTGACATATGTGAAACATGACTGCCAACTGCAAGGGGGGGGGGGGGGGCGGGAGGAGTCAGTCGGGCCTCGAAACCTGTTTGTCTTGCAAACTGCAGCCAAACATTGCTTTTTTTTGCCCCATGCTTAAAATTCGAAAGGTCGAGAACATGCAATGGTTCGGCTTGACAGTTGTTGGAAGTTAGGTAGGTAGGTAAGTTGGCCGAGGAGCCCTGCACAGACGGCAGAGAGGGCGGGATCTCGAGACTTGGGCTGGGTTTGAGCTTGAGTTTGTGCGGGGTATTCCCGCCCGTCCTTCGTGGGTTCGTCTGAAGGCTTGTAAGCTTGTTTCGCACGGGATGTGTGGACTGATGTGCGCAGGGGTGTAGGCCAGCATGCGATGATCCACAAGATCGGCAATCCCATCATCCCATCTGGATTTGCTCACACGTGCTAACAGGGAAGCGGGGCTAGCCTGGGCGGTCCAGGAACCAGCCCCAGCCCACCCATTCCCGTTTGATACGGGAAGCGTCGACGGCGAGAGTCCCTGGCATGATGGGTTTGGCCTAGGTAATATTACTGGTCTTTTATTGGCCTGGGTGCCACTTTCGAACTCGGTGCGTGTGCTAAGTAGGTAAGGTCGGTAGGCACGCATGTGCAAGCACCTTTACGCAATTGGGTCATGGCGCCTCAGCGGTGAGCTCACACTTCCATTAGCTCACTTCCAACAGAGCTGAGCACCTTCGAGCTTGCAGGTGTCGGATCTGAAAAAGCCCCGGTAGCTTCCCCACTGATGGATTGCCCTTACGTACCGACCTTGGGGGCATTCCCTCGATGCCCCGCCACTTCTTTTCAACGCGGCTTGGATGTAGCGCTCGGATCGCATTCTGAGGCCGTGGAACATGCTAAATACTGCGAACGCACCTTCAAGATGCCCTCCTTCTGTCACGTTCACGACTCCCGGACGGCGGGGTTGGGGTTCAGACCAGATGGAGGGGTGAGCGTTGATGCAAAGATGGTGTGCGGGCAACAGATTTAGTGGGCTCCGTCCCTTCCATGATGTCGTTGGGCCGTGCTATTGGTTGGCGCACTGAGCTTCATATGCAGGTGGACGCGGTGCATGGATGTCTGGCAGGTCCCAGCGCACCCTGTCTGGTTTCCAGTTGACAACCCAGGATACCCAGGTACGAGCCGCAGACGAACCACAAACGAACCGCAAAACTATCAGATTCGAAGGCACAGATCTACACTAGCAGATCGATAGACGACTTTATTTGCGCTACCCTGACCAGCCTCCGCCCAGATGGGGCACAGGTACAACGCAATGATCATAGCGCCACCCTAAGTCTGCATGGCGGCTTGTCCGCTCGACGAAAAAGGAAATATAGAAAACGCCCGAGCGGACAGCCGCTGTTGATGGCTTGCGACACGCGCCATCGACCCGATTGTCCGTCATGGAGAATGGATGATTTAACGGCGACGCCGCCACCCTCGTCCACCCCGCTCGTGTCTGTTGTGCTCTTCATGTCTGGTCTGTTGTGTCGTTTACTGCTGCCGTCCAAATCGCTTATTGTCCTGTTAGACCGACGGTCATAGTCTTCTCTCTTCTTCCCCGTCTCCTCCTTCTTCTTTGCAAGGACTCCCCCCAAAAGTAGGAACCATGCACTTGCTATCGTGGCTGAGGTGGTACAAGAAGCCTGAGTACAGGGACATCAAGGAATACTCGACCGCCGTCAGCTCTGGCCGACGGTCACTCAGTCCCGATGGCCGCAAGACCTCCATCCCCTCCCAGCTGGCGCTCGACAGGATCCTGCAGAACAAGACATGTGAGCTCCCGCACCTTATCAGTCCCCGCGCTTCAAGATCGAGCACTGACATGAGAAACCCCCCCCCAACCCAGGCAGTCCCATGTCCCTCTACGACTTCTACATGTACCTGAAGCACATTGAGTTCTCCGAGGAAAACTTGGAGTTCTACATCTGGTACGTTATGTCGGCCCCGCCCCCAGCCTGGCCAGGTACGGATATTAATCGCCATGATTCGTCTAGGTTCAAGAACTTCGAGGCCACCTGGGCCAAGATCGCCAGCACCGAGAGCTTCTCGGTCGGAGAGAAGGACGATGCCTCATTCGAAAGCGCGCCCGAGAGTACTACGTCGTCCACCGGCAAGCTCCACAACCTCCCGTCAACAATCGACGTGTCAGGCTTCTCGTGCGATGCTGGCACTGGTGAGTCAACCGCCCTTTCTCTCTCTGTCGCGTCCCTTTGCTGACATGTATGTCGTGGCAGCCGAGAACACCCTGGGCCGGATCTCCCAACTCATCGCCTCGGACTCAATGTGCTCCGGCAACAAGTGCTCTCCGTCCTTTGCCAACCGTGTCAAGTCTTTCGTCGGCAACACCGAGTCCCCCAGCAAGCCGAGTCAAACCTATGGCACGCTGATGAACTCGGGCTCGGGGCTCCGCGCAGAACTCGACACTGTCATCAAGACCTTCCTCCTCCCCGGCTCGGAGAAAGAGCTGAACATCCCGCCCGCCATGCGCGAGAGAGCCCTCTACAACCTGCAGACGTCGTCCGACCCCGCCCACTTCCAGCCCATTGCCAACCACGTCTACCAGCTTCTCCGCAACTGCTCGCACCGCAACTTCGTCCGCCTGGGCGTCTCCAACGGCACGTTTGAGACGCTCTGCGTGGCCACGACGCTTGGCATCGTCCTCACCATCGCCGGCTTCATGTGCGTCCTCCTGCGGGCCTGCACCCCGCACATTGGGGCCCACAGCCGGTGGGAGGCCTTCGCCCCTTGGCCCATGTGGTGGCTCGGCCTCAGCCTGATCCTCTCGGGCCTGCGTGGCAGCTGCTTCTTCCTGCTGCTCTTCACGCGCCGCCAGCCGCTGCCGTGGGAGCGCTTCGACGACTCGGGCTCCGTCCGGTCCGAGCGCAAGGGCCTGCTCAGGCTGCTGTCGCGCCTCATGATCTTCGACCGCAAGCTCACCGTCAAGGACGCAAACCTGCGCAGGCTGCAGCACAAGATCGTCATCCAGAGCCTGATCGGCGGCTCCATCTTTGCCAGCGCGGGCGTCTTGCTGTTCATCTTCTTGCCCGTTTGGAGGGAAACCGTCAAGCATTGAGTGCCTGTCGGGTTGTTGTAGCTTCCTCCTCTACCTAACTAAATACTTGTCATGACTTGACACGCACCTTCACTTCATATGTACCTATTTATTTTCCATTTGTTTACGACGAATATCCCTCGATCCTTTATGGGCTGGATGGAAGCAAGGAGGCGTTATGATATACCACACTTCTTTCTTTAATTAGGTATTATCACGGCTGGTAGTAATGGATGGGTTATGAGATACCATTAGGAGGCTTGGTTCCTACTTGGAGGACTTTCAAAATTCAAGAGATTTTCGAATTAATTACGTGCCACAACAAGCTCCTTATTCCGCAGTGACGAAGCCGCCTCTCCCAATTCCACCCCTTATTTATGAGGAGAACTGGCTCGTATCAAATATCCAAGCCTTATAAGTTTTGACACCCGCAAAAGCTGGGAAACGATGTAATTCTAGACGACCATGTTTCCGATTGGACACTGGCGGGAGGAGATCTGCCACCTGCCGATCAATAGAGTGGACACCTACCTACATTAGCGGGCATAGAACCAATATATATTTACATTCATTTACACATTACCGGGAAAGGCAGACACGGTCCTCTTTATCTCCTCGCGGCACATCCCTCTCGACTTGTGGAAATGGGATGCCTCTTCCCGATTGGACGCAGCATTCTCATGGCTGGCTGTTACTGATTGCCTTGCCAAACCGATTCGCCATGTCCCTTTTTCGTCTCGGCGCAGCAGCTGTGACCTTGACTGCCCTCGTACCAGGGTCCCTAGCTGAATGCAAACGAGGTGAACTCCTCCAGACCATCGAGGAATTCCTACTCGGGCTCAGCTAGAAATCAGGAGATGTATATGGATGTGTATGTAATTACATAATTGTGCATATTGATGTTGGATGTTGATGGTGCACATTCTGACCAGGATGATGAGTGATCTCCCTCCCTCCGTGACTCATTGATCTACAACTGAGATATAATTGTGGCCACTGCCCCTCTTCCCACCTATTTAGACCTCTGGATTCCCAATTGCGCAGTCTCATTCAACTCATTAAAAACGGTTCGTTATAGCAAAAATGGGCATCGATCCAAATACCCGTGGGCCAGAGACAGTTGATGTCGGGCCCCCCATCAAATCCATCCCGAACGAGGTAGCAGGCGCTCTATCCTCTGCGGTTGCACGAGGGCAACGAACAGTGGTCATGACTTGCGGAATCTCGGGTACGCACACACCGATCCGTCTACCTAGTCCCCCCATCCCTGCTAAACCTGTATCTGCTTCCGGCACACCGTCCAGGATCGGGGAAATCAACCCTGGCAAAGTCCATAACTGAGGCGTTCCCCTCCTTCATCCGCTTCTCTATTGATCAATACATGTTTGAGCACCACGGCATCTACGGGAGAGACTTCCCACCAGAGTTGTATGAGCCGTATCAGGACGAAGCAGAGGCTGCTCTGAAGGGACAACTGAGACAAATACTGACGACTGGTTCAAATGACATTGTGTTGGATTACTCCTTCTGGTGTAGAAAGACAAGAGACGAGTATCGGGCTATTGTTGATGCTGAGGGGGCAGGTCTCTATCAGGGTAAGTAAGATGGATATTTCCTGGGGTTGAGCCTCCTCGTTGGGTCTGAGAATTCCAGGTCTAACGATGGGTATGCTGCCGATAATTACTAACTATGCTGTAGTTATCTTGGTCTCCTTCCGAGCATCGGAAGAGACACTGTGGGAGCGAATTGAGAAACGTGAGGCCGAACGCGTGAGACGAGAAACCGAGGGAAGCGCTCCTGACAGAGACCCGGGGTACAAAGTCTCGAGAGATGTACTAAGGAGCTACGTCAACGGATTTGAGTTTCCGCAGGACGAGGGAGAGATTATTGTGATGGTTGAGTAGACTTCAAGAACCCTATACCACTGGTAGTATGTGTTAACCAATCCAACACCTGACCGGTTTCCAACTTGTGGATTCATATAGAAGCTCTCAGTTGCTGATGCCTACGCTGATTCCTGGCCGTTCTCTTATCCTTTACGTGCACTTAGAGTTAAACAATACCCGTCCATGTTTATAATCCATGACATGCATATATACACAAATTGCGAGTGGTACATCAGTCACCGCCCGCCGTCAGTTCAGTGGCTATCTCGACAAACTCGTCGGCAAATTGCAGCACCTCGACCCATTCCTCCGGCAACGCATCAACCCCGTCTCTCGCCCCGAGCAGGCCACCCGCAATGGCTCCGTTGGTATCCGTGTCGCTGCCTATCCGGACAACATCCACCAGCACATCCACAAGCGGCCTCGGGTCCAGCACCGCCGCCACGGCGATCGTCAGCGACTCCAGCACGTACCCCGCCCCCTTCCCAGGCAACGCCGCCGGCCCATTCTCCGCCATAACAGCGACACCCAGGCGCCTCCCAAGCTCAATCGCGTCCCGCACAGGCGACCCGCCCGTCCCCGCCCCCTCCTCCAACGCCCCCGCCACCCCCAGCCCAGTCTCCACCGCAGCCGCGGGCTCCTTCCCCTCGACCAGCTCGCGAACCACGGCGTTGTACGCCGCGCAGGCCACGGTGCACCGCAGGTCGTCGTGCGTGACGGCCGAGACGCGCATCGACTCGGCCACCAGCGCGTCCCAGTCGCGCGCGAACAAGCCCGTCGCAACGCACCGCATCAGCGACCCGTTGCCCGCCTGCCCCGGCCCGGCCCCCGCCCGCCCCGGATCCCCCGTCTGCCGAAACGCAGCTAGCCCCGTCGCCGTCGCGCCGCCGACGTCGGGCGGCCGAGAGCCCGGACGTCGGTTCGGCCAGAACCCGTCGAGCCAGGCCAGCATGTGCGCGCCGGCGGCGCGGCTGACGTCGAAGTTGTCGTCGTCGTCGTCGGCCTGGTCGGAGCGGGCGTGCGAGTGGGCGTCCCGGTAGGCGAGCAGGACGGCGCGCGTCAGGTCCGTGTCGTCGGTCGCGTGGCCGGGGGCCCAGTGGAAGGGCCCGCCGCCGACGATGTTGCGCAGGCCCTGTGGGTAGTCGCGCCGGATGGAGGCCCAGGAGCGGAACTCGAGGGTCGCGCCTAGGGCGTCGCCGGCGTGGACGCCGAGGAGGGCGCCGATTGTGCGGGCGAGGCGGGGGGAGCGGGGGGGTGAGGATGGGGATGGTGGGGATGGGTCCATGGTTTGGGATTGTGGGGTTGTTTTTGGAGATGGTTTGGATAGGAGTGGTTTCGCGATGCTGTTATGGAGTTGTGAGGAGCGGGGGTTTCTTCTGGGATGGACAGATATATTACTTCTTCTCCATGAGCTACTGCTTCTCCATGGGGTAGATGCGACGGAGTATTTCGCTTCCCTTGTTCTATTTGCTTACGCACTTGTCACGTCCAATCATCACCCCTCACTCAGCACTCGCCTCACAAACTCGTTTACCTTCTAGCAGTCTTGAGGTCCATCGACAAAGGGAACAAACCCCTATAACCCTCTACCATTCCACCGGAAACGGTGTGATGTTTCCGGCCGTCCTGACGCTGGGCGCCATTGAGAAGCTGTTGTTGGTGCACTGGGAGGGGAACATGTCAGGATGTCACAACGAGCCGAGGGCCCAGTCGGCAGACTACGTACATATGCCACCAACTTTTCCGCCGACCGGATTTTATCATTTAAGGCCACAGCCAGCCTAATTATTTTGCGAAAAATTCTTGGGCACTCGTTCGTTCATTGTTGGGCCGAGTCCAGGACTCGTCTTTGTTCTCGGCCAGAGAACGGTCACACAATTAAACCTCGGTCTTCAAAGCTTGATCCCCACCAGTCTCTTCTACATTTCTTGCTTGTCTCTATATGACACTATATTACGTTTCGCTGGGAAATGCTCTTCCAAGGAGAACAGGAAGAAACCTAAGAAAAAAAAAAAGAAAAAAACGACAGGCATGCACACTCTCGCCTCCACCTCCCTCACAGCTTCGAATCCCTCTTCTTCCGCTCATACACCAACACCTCGTAGCCCTTAACCTCGCCGCTCTTGAGGATACGCCTCAGGATCTTCCCGCTCGGCGACTTTGGGATCTGGTCGACGAAGACGATGCCCCCGACGAGCCACTTGTACCTCGCGGCGCGGCTCTCGGTGAACTTCTTGATCTCCCCCGCCAGCGCCCTCAGCTCCGCCTCGGACGCGCCCTGGCGCCGCGGCACGACGTACGCGCGCGGCCACTCGGTGGCCTCGGCCTCGTCGTACACGCCGACGACGCCCGCGTCCGCGACCGCGTCGAGGCTGCACAGCACCGCCTCCAGCTCCGCCGGCGCAACCTGGTACGCCCGCACCTTGATCAGCTCCTTGAGCCGGTCCGTGATCCGCAGCTGGCCGCCCGCGTCCATCGTGCCCACGTCGCCCGTCCGGAACCAGCCGTCCGGAGTGAGCGCCTCCAGGCTCGTCGATACGTCCGGCTTGGCGCCCGGCTCGAGGCCGCCGAACGGTAGGTACGCTGACATCACGCCTGGCGACCGGATGAGGATCTCGCCTGGCGTGTTGATCGGCGCCGCCTTGGTGGTGACGCTGGTGGCGCTGGTGGTGGTGCTGTCCCCGCCCTCGTCGGCCGCGATCATGATCTCGACGCCGTAGTGCGGCAGGCCGCTGTCGCCGGCCTGGGCGTGCAGGTCGTCCTCGGTGAGGCCCCTCTGCAGGCTCGTGCTGCACGTCTCGGACAGTCCGTAGCCCATGCGGATGCGGAAGCCGAGGCGCCGGTGGACGGCGACGATGACCTCGTGGCCGAGGGGCGCGCCGCCGGTGAGGCCGGCGACGACGGAGCGGAAGTCGCCGCGCTCGGCGTAGGGCTCGACGGACGCGGCCTTGGCGAGCATGACGCCGACGGGCGGCGCCATGTGCAGGTAGGTGATGCGGCGGCGCGGGACGGCGGCCAGGACGGCCTCGAGGCTGAAGGACGGGAAGGTGTACACGGTTGAGCCCGTGCAGATGGCCAGGAGCATGATGGTGCAGAGGCCGAAGACGTGGTAGAAGGGCACGTAGCCCAGCCAGCGCTGCGCCTGGCCCCGGTAGAAGTCGGCGTCGTGCCACAGCGCTGCGCAGTTCCAGTTGAGCGCGTGGTGCGACAGGAGCACGCCCTTGGACCGCCCCGACGTGCCCGACGACCAGAGGATCACGGCCGTGCGCGTGTGCGCCGACTGGGGCGGGAAGGGCGGCGCTCTCCGGGCCGGCACTTTGGACGCGGGGGCGAGTAGCTGCCTCCAGTCCGAGGTCCCAGCCTCGGCGGACGGCCCCTTGGCCGGTGGCAGTGGGTACTCCTCCCGGGGGACGTCGACGGTGAAGATGGGTATCCTGGAGAAGAACGGCACGTCCTTTTGCTGGTCAATGGCCTCCCGCATGGCCGCCAAGCATGCCTGGGCCGTGATGATGACGCGTGGGCGTGCATTCTGCAAGATCCAACCGATCTCCGAGCTCGTCAGGGCCGGCGAAACCAACGTCGCCGTCAGGCCAGAAGCGAAGACACCGGTGAGAATGGGCGCAAAGGCAAGGCAGTTTGGAAGCTGGATCAACACTATAGGGGCGATCTCCGGCCGCGGACACGAAGGGGTTGGTGGGAGGACGTGAAGCTCATTGGGGTCCAAGCCCATGGAGCGAAGACCTTCTGCGAGAGCGAGAGCATCTTGCCTGATCCGGCCGTATGTGAGGGCTCGGTCTTGAGACGGGCCCATGTCAGTTCTGGGCGTGATGGGAACTTGGGTCATGCCTCCTTACCTGACTTGTCGTCGACGAAGATGGGCCTGTCTCCATCTATCCTTGGCAAGCACTTGTCGGACGAGGTGTGGTCGTTCTCATGCTGGAACGGGTCGCCAAATACCCAGTCAAAAGCATTGTCCCGGTTGATGTGGCCTGGCGGGGCGCCGGCGTAAGACAAGGCGGCACTGCTGGGAGACATTGAAAACAGTAAATCTATATGTACAAGGTCGTGCGGTTGTCGGAACTGGTCGAACTCGCTGAACAGAACAAGTCAGGGCCCGGGATCGCGAGTTTTAATGAACCGCATCCTTTGAGGCCTCGGTCCGACCCCGGATCTCGGGCAGGGGCCCAGGGGCTGGCGGGAATCTCCCCTCAGAACTCGGCACTTGCATTTTGCCGCTACTACCATAGTACGGCCTCTGCTGACTAACGAACCCCGCCATTGGTACACTACCACTGAGTATGGGTGAATTATTAGGCTGGTTGTATGGGCAACCATATTGTGCGAATCTCATGGCAATATCAACTGTACACAGGCGGTTTGTCCAGCAGGTAATTAAGTGTGTCCCCCTTGCTAGCCGATGTTGTCTTGAGGATCACGCGATTTTACGAGCTTCACTAGACCACATTGCCAGGAATCTTTAGGATAATATCACGCAGATCATCGGCGCCAAGTGTCTTGTGGTAGCGTTTTATCCCAAACGCTGATTTGGTTGGTGATAAAATGATAAACGACATCAAGCATGTACACATGAGAGATCGCTGCACTTCCCAAGTCTTGAATTGCACAGCCAATGATGAGGGGAGATGGGCACGTGCACGTCTCTCGTTCTTGAAATAGCTATCTGTCACGTGACTTCTCTGTTGGTGGGGCTTCAAGCTTGAGTCTTGAGGCGGATGTGGCTGAACCTAAGAAATGGTTTCAGTGGAGAGGAAGAACAACCAAGGGCTACGCAGTCACGGCAGTCTAATCTAATCAACCAAGGACCCGAGTTGATTACGAGCCTGTGAGCCCTCGAGGTTCGGTCCTTCTTGATGTGTCCTGCCTGCGCCTTGCTGTGCGCCTGAGAGCCACAAGCTACACTACTTCTGATCTGCAAGGGCGAAACCTGCATTGTCGTCGAACAGCCTTGGCGGGTGGATGGACGGCGTTGATTGTTCCAATTCGACCGCTGAGCTCCACCACCACGCCCAAAAATCGGTGCACTGAAACGCTGAGCGCGCAAGGGCTCTAGGGCGCTCCCAGGGCTGAGGATACATCCCTGTCCAAAGCTCATCGAAGTTGATCCAACCTCACCCATCTGGCTTGGCTTGCCAGATATCTTGGCACCCAAGTGGGCAAGTCTTGACGTCGTTGAAACATGGCGCCTCACGCCAGGATGGATCAAGGGGCTTGGTGCTCATGTTTCGATCGGCCTGACTGAAAAGGAAAAGGCTGCCCCCATCTCGACTTCTTCTACCTTCATCCCATGTTGTCTCCCACACACTCCCTCGTAACTCACCCTCGTTGAGCTTCCTCGCTCTCGAGTAGCGTGTCCCCCTTCGCATTCCTTTCTTGACAACAGCTGGTCTGTCTCGTCTGTATTGGTGGCTTCCTTTTCTATTTTCTCTTCTTATTTTCGTTCGCGTCTTGTGGTCCTCTGGTGCCTGGGTGAGGTCGAGTGGACATGCGGTATGTCATTGAGCCAACTCCCAGCAGGTTTGCCTCAGATGCTAACCACATGGTAGTCCCACAAGCCGAAGATGGGGGCGAGGCCTCCGAGGTGGTCTGCGCGTCCACATCCGTGGTGATGATGATGTCGACCAAGGTCTATCTTCGGCCTCATCGGTCGAGAGCGGTGGTGATTCAGGTGATTCGGGTGATGAATTGGACTCCCCGTCCCCTACGGAGACGAAGTTCCCACCACCACCACCACCACCACCACCACCGCCGCCGCCGCCTGCGACAACGTCCTTGCCACCACCACCCCCTCCGCCTCCCTTGATCGTGATCTCGAATCCCGCACCCACAGGGGCGCTGGGGGCTGCTGCATCTGATACGACTACTTCTACTACTAGTAGTAGTAGTAGTACTAGTACTACGTCGTCGCAGCCACCGCCATCCCTTGCCTCAACGTCTAATGTCCTCGCCACTCAGTCGCTGCCGCCACCGGTGGCCACGCAGCCCACCTCCCTATCAACTTCCCTGTCCACGGTCCCACCCGCGGTCACGCCCTCGGTCCTTCCCGCGCTCATGTCCACGATCGTGCCTACCAGGCTCTCCACGGCACTCGCTTCACAGTCTACGGCGTCCATTGATAGTAACACCTTGCCAATGTCAATAGCCGGACCCAGTCCCGCCACCGTGGATCCTTCATTGACGCCCGAGCCTCAGGCGAGTGGCCTTGGCTCGAATGTCCCTGCGCCGGGAGAATCTACCAAGGCTGCCACGGGCGTCAAAGCCGGCATTGCCATGGGCACGATAGGTGAGTAGTGAAACCCCCAGCGTGGCGTCCTGTGGTCGGGCCCCAGGGCCCGTCCACGTTGAGGTGCGAGTAGCTAACAAAGACCAGCGGGCCTTGCTGTGATCGTAAGCCTTGGGTTTTGTATGTACAAGTGGCGCAAGCGGCGTAGACCGGAGAGAGATGCCATTTCAGCTCCACCAGACGATAATTCCGGCACAGCATCGCGCCCGTGGACCACTCTCACTGGGACGTCCTGGCTTGTTCGGCGAAAGCCAGAAGGCAAGTCGGAGTCCAAGATCATCGACGACATGATTAGAGCAGCGTATGCCGCCGAGAATGGAGGACCCGACTACATGGGCGGTCCCAATGGCTACTTGGACGAGAAGAAGTGAGACCACCGTGGTTACTGATACCCTTGGCTGCGTGGCCAGCTCTGAGAACCCTCCGCTAACCCCGGCCACAGCACCGTTGCCAATGGGTACTTCGCTCCCATGGGCCCGGGCGTACCCCACGGCGCAGGCACCCCCCGCATCCCGGAACTCGCGTCGTTCGACCTACGGACCCCCACGGCGGCCCAGGCACCTCGCTACTCCTTCCTGGACCGGCCACCGACCGTCTTCCCGCCGGTCCCCCTCAACGTCGACGTCCCCCGCACCGGCCCCGGCCCCGACAGCAACGACCTCGTGTCCCCCGAGACGCCGAGCTCTACCAGGTCGTCGGGGGCGCTGGGCTGGTTCCGGCGGGGCGGGGACGCGGCGGCGCGGCGGGCGGAGCTGGAGTGGCGGCGGCAGCGCAACGTGGAGGCGGCGCACGCCAAGCTGATCGGGCACCAGGAAGGCCGCGGCCTCGACCGGACGCTGCAGTCGCGGGTGCCGGCGGCCATGACGAGGGCCGAGGCGGCGGCGTCGATAGCTCCGACGGAGGCGACGACGAGCGCGGGCACCGAGAGCACGTGGAAGTCGTGGCGCGTGGAGAGGGAGGAGGGGGCGCCGCCCAAGGTGAAGAACTGGCTGGAGAAGTGTATGGAGAAGGGGGGGCTGAAGTGAGGGACCGAAGGAGGAGGGCGGGTTTACTCGGGAAAATTGAAACGCCGGTTGGGATATGGAATGGATGGGCGATTGTATGTTGAGTTGGCCCCTTAGTCTTTGATGGACAGTGGGTGTTTATTGTGTGCTCGTGTACTCGTGTATTGCCAACAGGATACGAGAGACAGTCTTTACGGAAAACGGCAAATGTAACCTTGAACATAGGCAAGAATATCTAGGAGAAGAGGGCTAGACGAATATCTACGTAATGGAGTGACAGGGGGCCACATCCAGCTCTGTTCAAGCTAGTTCTCACCCATTCGCCGCGCTCGAGATCTTGCAGATCCTCAATCCGGGCGCCTCAAGCAGCGCAGTCCACTCCGCCTCTGTCGGCTCCTCGGCCGGAAACCCATCGTGGCAACGTATCTCATGATTCGTCCTACCCGCCATCTAGCCCTCGTTCGGAATCTGTGTCTTCTCCAAAACATCAACAGTCACTTCTGTTGGAGCCCAGCAACTTGTCATGGCCCCATACTTGATTTCTTCCCTTCAAACTAGACGGGCATTGTTTGAGCCTTTGGGGTGGAATGGTCAGTGGACTACCTTTCTTCCCCAGGCTCGCGGAGACGGGGAGCTTCGGTCATCATTGGTCCTCTAGATCCAGCTTATGGACGTTACTGACAACTCCTCTTCGACCACAGGCCGGGCATTAATTGACGCCGAGCGAGGACCATAACCAACTTATTCCCCGTCCCCCCAGCTCCCTAACCTTTTCCACTCAGTGGGTAGCACAAAAATGATCACTACCAATTTACCAGATTCATACCGTGATACCCGCCCGTCCTCTCGGAGCCTTGGGCGGGCCGTGTGCGGGAGTGTGAGTGGAGTTCGGGCGGGAACACGTCGCAGAGGAGTGGGCGGCTGAGAGCCGCAGCTGTACCATTTCCTGACCGTTGGCGACGCCGAGGCGTTTGAGTTGGATCAGTTACGCGTGTTGTTCCTCGATGCGAGGAATATCATTGGGGGACAGTCACGGATTTCCCCTGAGGAAATTTGGATTCTCCGAATCCAGGTCTGGAGAGGAGCCACATGCGACCACGGTCTTGAAATTGTTCTAAATCGCCGTCTCCCTATAATTACATGGGCCAATTTAGATAGCTACCATGCGGCACCTCCCGGATGGATCACTGGGACGGAAATCTGTCAACGTTTCCTAGCAGATAATAATAGGTGGCCCACAGAACCAGAACCAGGGAACAGGGAGAGACCTTCTGGACCGTCAGCTGACAACACGCAGAAGAAGAAGCGAATTATCGTTATTAGTCACAAAATTGAACCCTACGGCATGGTTTGTTCCTCTTCAGCTGGGCATTCTGAGAGCTGAGAGCCCAGTTTGGAGCAGCGGGAGGCGCACCCCCTGCTAGCCTCCCCGGCTGCTGGGTCTGGACTAGACGTTTTGGGCATGGTCGAAATGAAAAGAGTAATGTGTCGTGTGCTCTACCGGCCGGGAAGGAAAACTGTGGCTAACTGGCCCGGAACGCGACCAAGCCTATTTCGGTCGCCTTCATCAATATCTCATTTGCAACCCAGAGGCAACAATGCATCGTGCCCAAGCCTCCATGCCTTGCACGTTTCAGCCAGAACTCATCTGAAGGCCTGGAGCGAGCGACGTTGCAGAGCTTTTCAATAGTTGTGCTCAGTCGCTGCGGCAGGGTCCAGCACGCGAGCTTGCGCAAGCTGAGATGAATTATTCAGGGGTAGTTGTGACAAAAAAAAACAACCCGTTTTCACTGATGTCGAACACGTCAGTTGTGGTCGAGAATAGCTACACTGCACGGTAATTGAATAACAGCACAATATGGATATAAGACCTGTTTCCACCCGCGTTGCAAAGCGTTGGTTCAGTCGCCCGGTCAGACATACAATCGTTTGCATCTTTCCATCTTTTCTCTTTTTTCTTGCCTGTCATTTCCAGGGTTTGTTATATCCACTTCCCTCCCCCGGTCCATCATGTCCGCTCTACATGCGCTCGACGTAGAGAAGGCGGATTCCAAGTTCGGCTCTACGACGACGCTCTGTGCCACTGGCGAAGGGGCAAGTATCCCCTTGCCCGAGAAAGAGCCAGCATCGTCCTTCGTTTCACGGCGGACCGAAGTGGAGGATGAGCACCATGAGATACAACCTTCCACTGTGAGCCGCATCCCTCCGCCTTGGCACGACTTTGCATCTAACATCATCAGGTAACATGGGACGGGCCAGACGATCCCACCAACCCCAAGAATTGGAGTCCCGGACGCAAGTGGATGGTAAGCTGTCCCTGTTCCTTTCATTTGAAAAATACAACCTCCCTCGCACCCGTCCCAAGTCACTGGCTAGCCAACTAACCGGAAAGCAGACATCCCTCATCGTGTCCGGCTTCGCCTTCATCGCCCCCGTCTCCTCCTCCATTGCCGCCCCCGCGCTCGACAACATCGGCACAGACCTCCACATCCGGCCCGGAGTCGGCCTACAGATGGTCATGTCCATCTTCCTCCTGACGGCGGCTCTCGGCCCCTTCGTCCTGTCCCCCTGCTCGGAAATATGGGGCCGGAGGCCGGTTATACGGATTGGGAACGTCATCTTCGCTCTGTTCACGACTCTCTGTGGATTTGCGGCCACCGGACCGCAGATCACGGCGTATCGCTTCCTCGCGGGTATTGGGGGTAGCGCATCGATTGGAGTAGGTCTCTCAGCTCTCATCAATATACAACCGGGACGAGGGCTAACACCGGCCCGAAACAGATGGGAAGCGGCGTGCTGACGGATTGCTGGCGGCCTGAGGAGCGTGGACGCGGCATGGCCGTCTACCAACTGGCTCCAGTCCTGGGGCCTGCAATTGGTCCAATAGGTAGGTCAGAGAAGACCCATCTTGACGCGGAAGAATGCTAAGACATCTGATAATCAGTCGGTGCGTATGTCTGCCAGTACGGCTCTTGGCGCTGGGCTTTCTGGGGCATCGCCATCTTCAGCTTGTGCCTTCAGGCCGTTGCCCACTTCTGCCTGCAAGAGACATACCCGCCAAGGATCCTTCACCTCAAGGCCAAGAAGCTACGCGAATCCACCTCCAGCTCGGCATTCCAGACAGAATGGGAAACGGGACACCGCACGCTGCCCAAGCTGTTACGCGTCTCGCTCTCACGGCCGTGGATACTGTTGGGAACGCAGCCGATCATCCAGCTCTTCGCCCTGTACCAAGCATTCAACTTCGGCATGTTGTATCTGCTCATTTCCAGCTTCCCGCAGCTGTGGGAGGGCCGCTACGGCATAAGCAAGGGGCTGGCAAGCTTGAACTACATCTCGCTGGCTGGGGGTTCACTCGTTGGCGTCAGCATCTGTGGCCCGCTGACCGATACGATATACCGTCGTTTGAAAACACGGTACGGAATCAAAGACGACGAGCCCGGTCGGCCCGAGTTTCGGATCCCCTTGATGATTCCGGCGTCGATCGTCACCCCTCTCGCTATCTTCTTGTTCGCTTGGTCAGCCGAGGCGAAGCTGCATTTTCTCGTACCCAATGTGAGTTTTGGTTTTCTTTCTTTCCAGTCCTTGTAAGCTGCCAGCCCTTCCTAACCAGAATTTCCGAAATAGTTAGGAGTTGCTCTGTTCGCGTGTAGCAGTATGATCTGCTACCAGTGCATCGCAGCGTACATTGCCGACTCGTTCAATCAGTACTCTGCCTCTGCCTCGGCAGCATGTGCTTTCCTACGTTCGTTTGCAGCCTTTATATTTCCCCTTTTCGTTCCATATTTGTTTGGGTCCATGGGTTACGGCTGGGGAGGGAGCCTGTTGGGCCTCGTTGCTGTTGTTATTGGCATACCCACGCCAATCTTGTTTTGGATTTACGGTCAAAGGCTGAGAGGGAGGAGCAAGTTTGCTTAATTGAACGGCATGTGCATACGATCTGCGTCGGAGTTCGGCAGCGGTTGGTAGCATCATCTCTATAGAAAGGGGCAGGCAATAATAGAAAGCGGTTACGATTGGGTTGCAAGTTTGCGACCGTCGATCTCGGAAGCTATTCAGACCTGCCTAATCCCGACTACATAAATTCTCACAACCCGATTCATGTCTGTTGAATATCGACGGCCTTGCGAGGAGATGATTCGCTTTTTGCTGGGTCAGCGATAACCATCCGTTTCGAGTGGTGGGTGAGGCTGCATCTTCCATTGGGGCCACGATATCTGATTTCGGTGCAAGGGCAGCAGGCTGAACAGCACTTGGTTGCCTTCCGAGCAAGTTGCTATTCTCCAACACTTCTCTGCCTGCATCTCCACCATCCTGCTGGCCGGCGCACAATCAGTTGATCAAATCAACCTATTTATGCCTTTGAGTCTCCCTTGTCTAACCGCCTCATAACCTCAGGGCTAACTGGCGCAAACCCCTCCGAGTTTCCCCATTGCTTCATAAACCACCTGTATTGTGCATCTTTGGCTTGTAACTCATTGGGTATCCAGTCGCCCATATTGTTACCGCAGGAAGCCCGGAACAATTCAATCGGACTTCTGGGAAGGTTTGGTGTAGATTCGACATGTGCCATCCATCTCGAGTTGGGTAGACCTTTGACAATGGAATGGCTGAAATCTAGAAGCACGGCTTGCTCTTGATCTGGGCTGACCATGATATTGCGTGGCGCAAAATCATTCTGACGCACCCCAAAAAACTCAAGCCAACAGTATATCTCGAAAGCTCTAGCCAGAAGCTGCATCCGAGACTCTGCAGGTATTTTGCCAGCCACCCCGCGTTCGATGATAGAACTCATGCTTGGATAAGGGACATGGCTCATCAGGATCATACGCACGTCTCGACGTTGACCATCCAAGAGAGTCGTCTCCCAAGTCCAACATCCATGATAACTTGGTATTGACCGTTCAAGGACTTCTCTAACCCCAGGCTGCCTCATTTTGTCAACATCCTTTTTGACAGAGTGTAGTCTTTCAAAGGCACCTGCCTCGCATGAATATTGTCGATCGGCGAGATAGGTGATCTCAAAATCACTCCACTTGTAGTAAAGCGGATCGTAAATCTTGGCCACAAACAAGTCTGCCTCATGACCTTCGAAATGGCAGGTTACAACCTGGGCGCCGCGGCCGTCACCACAGGCGATCTGGCTGGCAATTTTCAGGGAATGCGTTGTCTGACATGGGTGAGGCGGTGGTCTAGGGGGTGGGTTTGCGAGGCAGCAGCGACTAGGCATGCCATACCGCTCCTGAAAATCTTCGATCAAGGGGCGGCGATTTGGTTGTTGATATCCTGGCCCAAATTGTGGGGGCGGGATGTGCTGTTTAATCTTGAGAAGCATGCCGGGGGTGTAAGGTAAGGCTGGCTTGAGGTTGTCAATGACCAGGTCGGCTGTGGGATGGCTGCTATACGACATGCTGTGGTTTGCGGGAAATGTTGAGAAACTCTAGACGATGATGGCGGCGATAATTAATAAGTACGAGTGGATAAAGAGAAGAGAGAAAGGAAGGGAATTTATTCTGTATTTGGAAGAGCAGAGCAAGTGACACACACCCCAGCTGACGTGACATGGTAGGCACGTGCGCAGGCAGGATCAGCCGCTCAGAATAGGAGTACATATGTAGGATCAGGATACACAACTACCTGTCGACGGAAAGGTCGTCCATGAAGTTGTTGTGGCGGCGAGGGCCTGGTGTGGCTGGGACTTGAAGACCGCTCACTATGCTGAAGGCCAGTGGTTTTAGCACAGCCTCAGACAGGGAAATTCCCGAGTCCATATATCCGACATGGCCGCCCCCAAGTTCAACAACCTTGAGCTGGAGCTTGCTCCCTTTGGATTGGAGCCACTGCATGACTATGAGCTTGGTGGTCATCATCCCGTTCATCTAGGCGATCTCCTTGGCGATGACGGCCGATATCGTGCTATCCACAAGCTCGGTAACGGCGGCTTTGCAAATATTTGGCTGTGTCGCGGTATGAAGGCGTGGGAGACGACGAAATATGTCGCCTTGAAAGTCCTCATGGCCGAAGTGTCGTCAACCGACGAATGTCCCGAGCTCCGGGCCAGTGAGCTCAGGAATTTGCTTCCTACCTCACAAGACAATGATGGTATCACTGATTCCATCTGTCTTCCACTAGACCATCTTACAATCCACGGGCCAAACGGCGATCACCTTTGCTTGGTTTATCCCCTCCTTGGTCCAAAGGTTTCTCTGGGTTTATTTCATTCGCCCCGCGATGCCGACAGAACCCTAAGGATGATTTGTTTCAAAGTCGTTCAGGTTGTCGAGTTTCTTCATAGCCACGGGATATGTCATGGTGGTGAGTCAGATTGAATTCCGACTTCGTCTCATATGAGGGTATGAGAACTAGAGGCTGATGAGACAAACAGACATTACTCCAAGCAACATTCTCCAACATATCTCCGGCCTTGACGGATTGGCGGAAGATGAGGTGTTGCAGATCATAGGCACGCCAATCCGAAATCAGGTAATACGAAAAGCATCGACGCAAGGCCATGACGAGCCGTCTGCCCCCCCAATATCTCGTCTACCCCGTGAAATGGCAAAATGTCAGCACACAGTACATCGGGGAGCAACCGTACCTCATCGACTTCGGAGAGTCGTTCGAAGCTTCACAATCCCTTGAGGATCTCGGCACCCCTGGACCCTATCGCTCCCCCGAGTTGATCCTCGACAACGCCGCCGGAACCGGCTCCGATCTCTGGGCTCTGGGCTGTACACTCTTTGAGATCCGGACGGGCAGGAAGCTCTTTAATCCATTTGACGACGACGATGATACCTATCTCGATGAAATGGTTCAGGTCCTCGGAAAGCTGCCTGAGCCGTGGTGGTCCACGACCTGGGCAGAGCGGAAGAGACTGTACAAGGATAACACAGACGAGCAAGGTCGTGCGGTTGCCGCTATGGAGCCCAAAGCAACCGAAGTAGGTGATTCCAGGGAGGAGAGCACGCGAATTAGGCGTGTAGTCCATCCGTCTATTGCAGAAGGTG
This sequence comes from Phialemonium atrogriseum, assembly GCF_030411735.1. Taxonomy (NCBI): domain Eukaryota; kingdom Fungi; phylum Ascomycota; class Sordariomycetes; order Cephalothecales; family Cephalothecaceae; genus Phialemonium; species Phialemonium atrogriseum. The sequence goes on from NW_026848147.1 coordinate 424,679, forward strand.
CGCGATCACTTTGTGATAAGCTTGCGCCTGGGCTCTGGTATCTTTCGAGCAGAGGCCGCGATGGAGATCACCACCGAGCCATCTCTCAGAGGGAGATGGAAGTGTTTGCAGATCTTTTGGGTAAACTGTTAGACTACGAGCCGAAGAGGCGTATTACAGCAAACGTTGCGTTGAGTCACGAGTGGTTTAGACTCTAACTTTTGCTAGAGTTATAAGATCCTGGGACGCTTTGATCTGGTCTGCAAGCATGACCAAAGCTGAAAAGGGGGAAAATAATATATGTATATATTCCCGATTCTGTTGTGCAGCGGCTCTGTTCATAGGGCCTTGAATGAACACCCTGTGGAACGAGCTTAAGCGATTTCCCACAGTAGAGGAGTTTGCCTATACGCGAACTTGGACCTAATTACCTGCGAAAGGAACCGGAGTCACCCTAGAGGTTCCTCCTGGCCTACCCGGGAGAAAGACCAACTGAGGGGTCTCCAAGCTGAGTTGAGTCTCGTACCTGCAGACCGTTAATTGGGATGACCCTCGAGACAAAGAGCATGACGGTGGGAAAGATGCCGAAACCCGGACAACTTAGTAGTTCTGCCACACATCCACGGTAGGTCCTGGCGAGCCTCAGCTCCCAAGGTCTTACACCCAGGCTGAAGGGAAGAACGGTAATAACCCCGATCTATCACTCATCTTATTGGTTTCCACTAAACCCTGTATATCTGCGAGTCAGCAGCGAATCAGCACCTGAAAGAAATGAAGTATCCAGGTGCTCACCCGGATACGGCAAGGGCTTTCTTGCAATGTGGGTGACCGAGGAGATGTTTGGTATATCCAAGGATAGACGAATATGAATAACAATAACAATGATATAACTGATTTTTATTAGCACCTCGGTTGGTGAGTTGGTTACGCGTTAATAGAAGTGAAGGATTCGGTGAAAATGGTTTAGGCGGTACAGGAACGTGTGTTGACTACAAGAAGATCTCCTCTACCTGGCCTGTTCACACATTCATGCCAGAGGCTATGGTCTCCTCTCTTCTTAAACTGGGGAGAATGAGCCTGCAAGTAACAGGAGAAGATCATAGGGAAGCTCAATCTGTCGATGTGTCTGAAAATGTTCCCTCTTTACTGCAACATATCCCGAAGATGATCGCCAGGTCCCCATCGGGAGATCGTCGCTCGGAGTGGTGCCATACAAATTTCTCCAGAGGGCAAGCAGATGGAAAGCCAGGAAAACGGAACGAGTCCGAGAAAACAAGGATATACCTTCAAATGGGGGCCGATCTTCCAACGGCAGTGGACGACATCGCAAGAGACTAAATCTGCCGGCATCGACGGAGCCATGTTTGCCGTTACGGCGGGTTGTGTCTTGTAATGTACAACTCGCTACGGATTCAGATTTATTGAAACCACCTCGATAGCTGCGGGCAATATGCAATTAGCTGTCCACATTTACGCCCCCCGCGTTTCTAGAAACCTCACTCGGGAATTTAGCCGCGCTAAGGAAGAGGAGGTTTCGGCTAATGCTTGGATAGATTGGCGGAGAGGCATCTTTAACTTGTCTATATTTCCCGCGTGGGCCTCTTTAATCGTTCAAATCGGAGAGTTCTAAGCGAGACGTGCCCTGGCATGTCCCAGTCGACCCTGACGCCTAAATATGGGATTTGTTCCTGGCACGGCCAAGTTCATTACGTCGACTCCTCCATCACAATATCTGCAGATACGGATCTGCATGGGCACCGCGTCACCTATCCAAGTGCCCGGCATCTCATCCCCGTCTTGGCCACTATCGGAGCCATGGGTCCGCAAGATATAAGATGGAAATGGCTGCCGCTCGCTTCCCATCCCCTGAGGCAGTCAAGGAAACCCTCTGCCAAGGTCCCCTAGTCATCCCAGTATCTCTCTCCCCCGCGCCCCCCAATCGGCTTTCAAGATGCTCGCCCTCATCCCGGTCCTCCTACTCCTCCCCACGGCCCTGGGCAGCGCCGTGCCCCCCCCGCTCGTCCTGGAACGGGCGACCCTCGAGGTGTCGCCCAACAAGACGTGCGGCACGACGGGCGCCGGCTCGGCCCCCGGCTTCACCTGCGCGGACCCGGACGGCTGCTGCTCCAAGTTCGGCTACTGCGGCTCCGGCGACGGCTTCTGCCTCACCTCCGCCGGCTGCCAGACCAAGTTCTCCAACAAGACCACCTCGTGCTACGCGCCCAAGTCCGGGTCGACCGTCTCCGTCGACGGCACCTGCGGAGTCACCGAGGCCGGAACGGCGGGATACGTATGCCCGTCTAACGGGACCGCCACCTGCTGCTCGTCTTCGTAAGTTTCAACCGTCACGAGAGAGGGGGAGGGAGAGAGGGGGGACGGAGTTGAAAGAGGGGGGGCCCCATCTGTGTACGAGCGCTAACGTTGTTCCTCAAAGCGGATACTGCGGTAACACTACCGGCCACTGCGCGGCCGCCGAGGGTTGCCAGTCCAAGTATGGAAAGTGCACCGGCACCGCGGCGGCGCGCCTCAGGAGTCTATTCTCGGTCAACCTCTTTGCGTAATTCGGGAAGGTTGTTCACGGGAAGTTTGTTCGCCAGTCCATGATGTGGAACAAGAGCAAAAAACAAAATGGGGTCGGTGCTTGGGAGAAAGGAGCGAGCGGGAAAGGATACGATATTATTCGGTTACTGTACATACAAGGCTCATCCTGAGCATGGAGAGGATGTAGACCTACCAAAAGAGACAATGTTCGCCTTAGACAGGGGACTTACATGGACGTTGACATGTGGACGTGGGGAGGATTAAACCGGCGATATCAGCTCCTTATACCTTGGCCAACTATCCACTTGAACGAGGGCTTGTAGCTCTATTCATCGTGCCGGCGGATCGTTCTATCTCTTCTTGTCAGGAGCGGCTTGTGGCGAGAGGAAAACTCTCCAATTACTTGCACAGTTAGATCCAATAGATGTCGATAGCCGTCACATCTGTCTTTCCTGCCCTGGTATCATTATCCTTGAGCTGCCTATGAATTACGATAGTATCACTTGGAAAGACGATGGGGAGCTAAACCCGTTCTTTTCATGTAAAATGGATGAGGCGAGGCAGAGATACACAAAAATGCGGAATAATAAGCAAGTGATATTTAGCTAGAAATAAGCGACAATAGGGACTAGATTCTTAAGAGGCTCGTTGCTTAGATGCATTTATCACCAACGTTGTCCTACAAGATACGTGGGCCTCTCTAGGACACTTACCTGGCCTCACCGTAATCTCTCATCTATGTCTGCGTCATCTACGTCTCACCTGCTGCTGGTCATCATATGCACCGAAGGGCGCACCAGACTTTCTCTCATCATTCAGTGGTCGGCAATCTTATCAGCCTCCTGTCTTGTCACATCAGCCTCTTCTGTCGCCTGCGAGCTAGGAAAATTAACCAAGCATACCAGAGAATCATCCCTCACGAGATTTCTGCCTGCTAACATTTTCATGGAGCAGTCTTAGAATAGCGAAAGGAGCTCTTGCTCTAGGAGGAGGTGTCTATGCTGATTATTTCAGGAACAGGGGTTTCAGTCTTAAAAGGCCCGGGAAGAAAAGGGAAGCAGGAAGGGGAAAAAGGGAACAGTAAAAAGGGGGAAGGGTGCTGGTATCCGCTCATGTAAATATTTGAAGATGTCGAACAGCTTTTAGTTGTTTGCAGTGACATGTACTATATCAAGCTTTCTAATTAAGCATCACGGCTACAACAACCATAGTTGCTCGGCGGATGCTGCCAAGTCTAAAGGGCAAAAAAAAAAACCGGGGAGAGCTATGTTCTGGTTCGGGTTATTAGATGCTTGATTGGCTTAATTCGCGGACCCGAAACACCGCCTTCTAGAGATGGTCTAGCCTAACTGCCAATGTTGTCCACAATAGTCGCTTATCGGTGTACGGAATTGGGGGTTGTATGTTGGGAGTCATGCGGAGGCTTGCATAGTCCACGAAACACTAATTAAAGGCGACCTTTGACCCGTCATAGAATCGACAGTTGTTCTTGCTGTCATTGAATCATTTACAATAGTTGCCCTGGTTTTCTCGGACAAGATGCCCAGTATCGTCGTCATCGGGTAAGTTGCCATCACCGGTGGCTTGGGGCTGAAGGGGCCGAACTCACAAGGCAATGACAACAGTGCCGGAGTTTCGGGCTTGACATCGGCTCTCCTCCTCGCGAAGAGGAAAGAAACCGCGGTGACAGTCGTCGCCAAGCACATGCCGGGAGACTACGATATTGAATACACCTCACCCTGGGCTGGTGCTAATGTCCTGCCGTAAGTTCATCACGCCTCCGCCGTGACTCCCACCATCGATTGGCCAACAAACGTGCCCCGATAGGATGTCTATAGACGCAGATAGCCGCTGGGAGCGGCGGACCTGGCCAGAACTCAAGAGACTGGCCGGCGAAGTACCGGAAGCGGGAGTCCACTTCCAAAGTTTGCTCTCCCATCGTCGTCCACAGGTTGACCGAATGCGGAGCTGACTCTTTCTGCAGAGGCGCTTGTCTTGCGCCGAGAAAAGGATGAAGGTGGAAAGCTGTCTGATGCACTCTTCGCCGAGGATCCGTGGTATGCCACCATGTTTGACGACTACCAGATTCTGGACAAGGAGAAGCTGCCTCCGGGCATTAAGTTCGGCGCCGAGTTCACCTCGGTGTGCATCAACACGGCCATCTACCTTCCCTGGCTGGTCAGCCAGTGTCTTGCCCACGGCGTCGTCTTCCGTCGCGCGGTCCTGAGGCACGTATCGGAGGCCGCCACCATGAGCCAGAAGGGCAGCGGCCCGCGCGCCGACATCATCATAAATGCGACTGGGCTGCTGGCCTGCAGGCTCGGCGGCGTGATGGACCCGGACGTGTTCCCGGTGCGCGGGCAGATCGTGGTCGTCCGCAACGAAGTCACGCCGATGATTGCGCCCAGCGGCACTGACGATGGCGACGACGAGCTTCTGTACACGATGACGCGCGCAGCCGGGGGTGGCACCATCCTGGGCGGGACGTATCAGAAGGGCAACTGGGACCCGAACCCGGATCCGAATATTGCCGTACGGATAATGAGGCGGGCGGTTGAGGCCCAGCCTCAACTAACTGGTGGGAAGGGCATCGAGGGGCTGGACATCATCCGCCATGGGGTGGGGCTGAGGCCGGGAAGAACTGGTGGAGTGAGAATTGAAAGGGAACTCATTGACGGGACATGGGTGGTGCACAATTACGGACATGCATCTTGGGGATACCAGGGAAGCTATGGCTGCGCTGAACGGGTGGTGGAACTGGTAAACGACATCTCATCAGAGAGGGAAGGTGTAGAATGAACAGCTGTTCGCCAGCTGGCAGCATCTACTGTAGTAGCTACCGACCCAGAAGTGGAAGGCGGTGAGATGTCACCCCACAGCCAGTCAATTTACTGCCCGGCTTCCTTCTAGAAACTTGTCGCCAGCAGTGCCAACTGTCAACACGTTGTCTGAAACCAAATCAGACTTGCCAATTCCAACACCATGGCAAGCAAAGCCAGGCCCTTGCACATGCAAGCGGTCAGCTTTGTGCTGGATGTTGCCAATGGCCAGCACACACTCTCAAAGCTCGTCCCACCTGTTCTCTTACTCGTCGACGCGCTCCTCTGTGCCCTGATCATCTGGAAGGTGCCATGTAAGCCGCATCTCGCTTTTCTAATCCAGGCTGCCGAGGTCTCACCCCCAGACACTGACCCAGACCACAAAAAAAGACACAGAGATCGACTGGGTTGCATATATGCAGCAAGTCTCCCAGTATGTTTCCGGCGAGCGCGACTACACCAAGATGGAGGGTGGCACTGGCCCTCTGGTCTACCCTGCCGCCCACGTCTACACCTACACGGGCCTCTACTACCTGACAGATGAAGGGCGCGATATCTTCTCGGCACAGCAGCTATTTGCCATGCTCTATATGGCCACCCTGGCAGTTGTCATGGCATGCTACTGGCAGGCAAAGGCAAGAAGAACACGCATTCCCTCGCAGCGAAACAAAAGGCGCCCTCTCGAGCTGAAGCTGACAATCTCTCCGCCGCCCGCAGGTCCCACCATACGTCTTCCCTCTCCTGATCCTCTCCAAGAGGCTACACAGCATCTTCGTCCTTCGCTGCTTCAACGACTGCTTCGCCGTCTTCTTCCTGTGGCTATCCATCTTCTTCCTCCAGCGGCGGTGGTGGGCACTCGGCGCGCTGGCTTACACCTGGGGACTGGGCATAAAGATGTCCCTGCTTCTGGTTCTACCAGCTGTAGGAGTTATCCTCTTCCTCGGCAGGGGCTTCAGCCCGAGCCTGCGACTGGCCGTTCTGATGGCACAGGTGCAGGTGGCAATCGCGGTACCATTCTTGCGAAACAATGCGAGGGGATACCTGGGTCGCGCCTTTGAGTTCTCGAGGCAGTTCCTCTTCAAGTGGACTGTCAATTGGCGCTTCGTCGGCGAGGACACGTTCCTCAGCCGATCCTTCTCTCTAACCCTCCTCGCGCTACATGCCTCCTTGTTGGTCGTCTTCGTCACTAGTCGATGGCTCAAGCCAGCCGGAAAACCGGTCATGGACATGATTAAGCCAATCCTGGCTGGAGCATCTCCACTCACAGAACCGGAAGCGCGGGCCATTTCGAGGAATATCACGCCCCGGTATATCTTAACGACCATTCTTTCCGCAAACGCCATTGGCCTCCTCTTTGCCCGGTCTCTCCATTACCAGTTCTACTCCTACTTGGCCTGGTCCACCCCGTTCCTCCTCTGGCGCAGTGGCATGCATCCAGTCCTCCAATACCTGCTCTGGTTCCTGCAGGAATGGGCCTGGAACGTGTTCCCAAGCACTCCCATCAGCTCTGGCGTTGTGGTTGGCGTGCTCGCTGTGACGGTCGCGGGGGTATGGTGGGGTGCAAGACAGGACCAGGGAGCTCAGCCTAGGACGGTGAAAGATGAAGCCGCTAAGCGGTAGATGGAGGTTGTAGTCAGTTGGATTTGGGGCCCGCTCGAGAATCAATCAGACTCGTCGTCTGAGTCGCTGGGCGGCATCTTGCCGACGTTCGAATCCTCCTCGTCTTCGTCTTCGAAATTGTGCTTTGCAAACTCCTTTGGCCTTTTGGCACAAAAACGTCAGCAGGGGAAGATTCCCAGTCATCCAATGGGGCTATTCCGCACCAGTAGGGCTGTTTCCGCCATTCCCTCTCGTCGCGCACGACGTTGATGATCTCGCCCGCCACCCGGCTGTTGCTGCTGTCCCCGGCCGAGGCCACGTCGATCAGGACGTAGCCGCCCCGCTTGATCCACACCGTGTTACGGAAGCGGGACTGGAGCTCGACGAGGGCCGCCTTCTTGCTCGGCAGCTCGCACATGTACAGGCTGTTGCCCTCGGCCCGGACGACGCGGGCAACGGACTGGGTCGGCGTCAGCGCGTCGGGCGGAGTGGCCGATTCCGCGACGGCGGCGAGTATGTCCCGCTTCGGTCGCCCCATTGTCCTTGATCTCTTGATATTGGCGACTTGGTGGAATCAAGGCGGTTGTGCGTGTGTTCTGTGAGACAGGGAATTTTTACCCTTCACCCCTCGTTTTCGTGGGATGCTGGTATGGCGGGGTAAACCCCTGTAGAGGAATACCCCCCTGGGATCATAAACTTTCTATTACATATCTGATATGTAATACGACAGACCAACCCCTATCCTTCGAGGAACTGTCTCATATTCCGTGTTTCTGTGCTACCTACGCAATCAAGTTGTTGGATGAGAATCCCGCAGGTTTACGCATGTGTAGCACTCCCGCTTTCAGTAGAGCCTCGCTTGTGCCCCATAGAACTTGCAAGCGCGTCGCGCCGCACTTAGACTAGAAACATGTCAGGCGGTGGCAACGCATCGGTCTGCCTGGGGCATAGTCTCGGACAACATGGCAATATCTGAGGACCTACCCAGTATTGAGGTCGTCATCGTAGTCGACGGCCAAGTTGCGGCAGAATATGACCCTCCTCACGACAACGATGACGATGAGCTCCAGCCCATTGAGAAACTGCGAACTAGACTCGGATAAGGACAAACAGCATGTTAGTTGTCAAGTTCATCGAAGCAAAGTCCGGGGCGCCGTTCCTATTACACGTCACAAATACATGACCCTTTCGCCGTTTCGGTATCAGAATTAAATGCTCCCTGAATCTTGCTCTCGGTCATTTCCATCTTCGTGAGTGGGCCGGTGCTGCTGCTACCGCTTTAACCTGTGCAATGGGTGTGCAGTGGGTGTGTTGGGTATGCGTGGTGTGTGCCTTACTAGGCGCGGTTAAGGAGCCTCGTTCTGCCACCCCAGCTGTAGCTACCTACTTACTATAGACTAAAAATGGAACTAGCTTACAAGGATGATTTTCTAGACTCCAGCTAGTACAGCATCCATTCTCACTTGCAAGCTTATGAGACTGCATTGTGAATGCATTAGCCGAAATGACCATGAATCCAGGACTACCTACACTTAAGGGCGTTGACGTTGTTAAGGGCATTACTAGATGTAAGCTGTATTCCGCACAGGGAGGGCAAAACTCCCATGCTAGGATATGGCTATTTTGCGAGAAGTCCCTCCTGTTCCCCGCCCTTCAGCTCTGGACGAGGTTTATATTCCGCCGCTACGACTCCTAGACTCCCGTCCCCGTCATAGGACCTCACTGGCTGATGGTTGCTCCGCCTAGGTCCCGATTCATTAGGCGGGCGAGACGGGGTGCTGCCACGCCTGATAGGAAATCCAAGTCTGGTACAAGCTCACAGCCAGGGACAACATGCCCAACAACACAGCGAAGATAACGCCGATCAAGGTCGCCATCATCATGTAGCGCGCGCCGCTCCTCCGCTCCACCAGCCTCTCAAGCCGTCCGCGGGGAGCGGGGTTGCGCATTTCGTTGTGTAGGTCCGAGAGCTTGTCGGCCAGAAAGACGTAGGCGGTATTTTCTTCCCCGGGGTTGCGGATCGAGCTAAACTCGAAGCTGAGAACGTCTGGGTCGAGGGAGCAGGACTTGACGAGAGAGCGGAGGAGGCGCTTTGACTTTGGGTCGGAGAGGGGAAAGAGCACGTCTTGGGTTGAGCCTAGGACTTCGAGCACTAGCTGACGGGGTAGGGCTCCGCTGCTCAGGCCGTAAGCATTTCAGTTCGTTTGACGCCTTGCAGTTCGACAAGTTTTCTTACAATTTGATGCTCGCGGAGGGGTTCGAAACGTCCCCGCTCCTCTTGGTTGCCCGGAGCTGTTCCTTGAGGAAGGCCGTGTGGTGAAAAATCTCGAGCACGTTCTGCTTGCGGTCAAAGCAGAGGTGGTTGCGGATATCGTGCGTGGGCCGGAATGACACCCCCAGTTTCTTCTTCAGTTTTGTTGCTCGCAGCTCTGACTTGACGTCGAGAAAGCGCTCGCTGTCTGCGTAGCTGAGAACCGGATGGCTTTCAACGGGGAAGAGCTCCCGTATGTACTGGCTGAAGGGGACATCGTCCTTCCAGTAGGTACGGAAAGCTCCCTTCTCGACGCGGTCCGACAGGTGGTGCAGCGCCGAAGACTCGACCATCAAAAGCACCTTTACGACCAAAGACGTGGCTTGGAGGAGGTCAGCCGGGTCGTGGGGCCTCTCGCCATCGCTCGGGGGAAAAGCGAGCTGATAGAACTCAGTCCTGGTGGCGTCGGGATGGGACTTGAGCAGGGCAATTGCCCGGAAGAGGTCCTCATGGCTTTTCAGGGGCCTGGACGAGTTGGTGGCCGCGTCGACATATGCCGAGACGACAGCCTTGTAGTACTGCAGATACCGCTCGAGACGACAGCTCCGCCGGCACGGGCAGGCGCTAGAGACACATCCTTGTCCTGACAGGCAAGCTGCACAGGTTGTCCAGGACCAGAGCACCTGTCCAAGGCAAGGAATCAGGGCATTGTCAACGTTTTCCAGTGGTGCCGCAGCCATCTTGCCTCATGGGGTATGAATAGGGTTGAGGGAGGGAAAGGGGAGCCGCGATGGTGGCGACGACCCTTGGATGGAAAGTGGCTGGGCTTCCGGCCAGCAAATCAGATCGGGCTACAACTGTGGAAAGAAATAGATTCCCCAATGCGCTGCGATGCAATTGGAGGCCGGTCTGCTGACCTCGGTTTCGTATGTGGCAGTGCCTGCGGGCTGGCTGCGACTCAGCTGAGATATTTCCTCGTCCCAATCCGGTCCGGCCCCGACTTTTCCCTTCGATTTCATTCTCTCGCATCTCCTCTATTTGCGTTGGTGACGCCAGGGCTCTTGAAAACTGTAATTTCCAATGGCAGCCATCATGGCGCCTGAGAATCCCCTGGTCAAGGGCGCACCCAGTGCTCAGCATGCCCCTTCGACTCTCTGCTTGAGGAAGTCAGGTCGGCCCTTGTCGACCTCACCTTCTGCTGCCGAGCTGCAGGATAAGTTGGACGGGTTGAGGGACGAGCGTTCAACGCCTTCGACAGACAAGAGAGTCCCCTCCCCTTTGCACGGCAGGGATGCCAAGGCCGACCCCAATGGCGCTGATACCCGAAGCGACTCGGGATACGCGTCCTTAGCCTCCTCCCTGTCACCCGAGGCGCATCCCAGCAGGAGCCTGGCCGACCGCGCCGGGCTCCCTGACAGTCAATCTGGCGCGTCGGTCCCAAAGTTCTTGGACAAGCCTATTCCGCAGGAGCTGCGGGACCGCTTCTTCGATCTGAAGATGCTGTACTCGGATCCTCTGTGGAAGGCCGTTTCCAAGAACAAGGCCAACCCCGGCGATATGTCCATGAAGCTCAAGTACATGGGAGACGACCAACGCGATGCACAGCTCTGCATCATAGTTCACTGCGAAAAGGGGGTTTCCAAGAGAGTGAAGAAGTTCTTTGCCCAAGAGCATGTACGGGAAGACCTTAGCCCGGACTTCCAGGTGCGCGTTATCAACAAGGGCATACTCAGACTCGCAGCGTCGAACCCGGTCGCAGTATATGGCGGCTCTACTCACAGGACCACATTGTGTGGTACGGCCATCGAGGTGAAGGGCGAAAGAGGCTCTTCCTTTGCTACGATTGGCGGGCTTATCATGGCTTCGATGAACGACACGACGACCATTTACGGCCTTACGGCTGGCCATCTGATCGCAGACGTCTTCGAGGGCTGCCCTGAGAGTCCACCGTCGCTGGAAGAAGACGAGGGCGATGAGTCCGATCAAGATGTGCCCGAGGACGACGACTTCATCCAGCTTCTGGAACTCAATGACTCGAGTCTTGATCATGACGACTTCTCTTCCACGGATCAGAAGTTGTGCCATTTGGGAACAATCCAAGACTTTTGTCTTCCATCCTCCTCCATGCGGAAGGCAAACCGCGACTGGGCCCTCATCTCTATTACACCCAAAGAGTGGCTTCCTAACTTCCTCGCCGCGACGTCGCATCAAAGGGAGGTTGGCGAGTCGCGGAAAGGAGAGACGGCAGACGAACAACCGCCAAATAGGAATATGTTTTGCAGCCCAGGGACGCCAAGTCTTTCCTCCCCTCAAAGAGTCGTCATCATGACCGCCCGAGGTCTCCAGCAGGGCACACTGATAGCCAACCATTCCTCCCTCCTGATGATGCCTGGAGAATTATTCGTCAATACTCTTGATTTTTTGCCAAGTACGGGGTCGAGTAAGTTCAAACTCGGGACTATATAGGAAATCGCATGTGAGCATGAGCTAACACTCTTGGCCAGGACTACGGCCCGGAGACTCTGGATCCTGGGCCGTCAACGAAAGCACGGGCGAGATCTTTGGCCACGTCGTGTCGGTTGATGCGTTTGGCGAGGCCTACGTGATGCCAATACAGGACACGCTGCAAGATATTCGGTCTCATCTCCAAGCACAGCACGTTGGACTCCCTCGCCAATTGGACGTCACGCTTCTTCGCGAACAACACCAAAACACATCCCCTGTCACGATCCCAAGACAGCGTGGAGCCTGCGAGCAGGACCAAGACTTCATAGGCATGGGGGCCAGCCACAACCCCTCCTCGGCTCCCGCAGCTGCTACGGACCACGCTGTGATGACATGGCCTCATTTTCAGGCGAGGAGTGCCTCGGAAGCATCATTGCTTGGATACACCGACCCCTTCTTGGCGGCTGCATACCCCCACGCCTTCACCTACCCGATGATGGAATCTGACAGCGCAAGATCCAACCAGTCCCTCCACACCAAAACCACCCTATCTGGACAGAATCAGAACGCAGAAATCCAGCTTCGACCAAAACCAGCCGTCGAAGGCTATAAGCAAGAGCCGACTGGACCCCTAGCACCCAAGGCCGCGTACCAGCGTCCGAAGCACCCCAGGGTCAAGTGCCTCCAGTGCAACGAGCACCCTGATGGTTTCCGTGGCGAACACGAGCTGCGCCGACACACCGAGGCCAAGCACGAGAGCATGGTAAAGAGGTTCATCTGTGTAGAGCCCAGCCAGGATACTAGTATCATGCCGTTCAAGCCACTCGCCAGCTGCAGGCAGTGTCAGGCTAGGAAACAGTACTACACCTACTACAATGCCGCCGCACACCTCCGACGGACACACTTTAGGCAGAAGCCGCTGCACAAGGGCGCCGTAGCTGGTAACAGCAGCAACGGCGCGGATGAGAAACGTGGCGGTAAGGGAGGCGGCGACTGGCCGCCGATGGCCGAGCTTAAGTACTGGACGACGGTTATCACAGTGCCGTCCAGTGACGCCAGCGCTTTTGTGGCCGACGACAAGTCGACAGGCGTTGCTGAGCAGGAAGGCATCGAGCCTGAATATTACCCTGCGCGTATATTCAGTGCCCATACCTCATCAGCGTTCTCAACATCCACGTCTGAAGACAAACTTGGTCACTCTACCGACATGTCTGCCGTCGCGGGTGTGGGAGGTGGCTATGACGCAGACCTTCAGGACATGGGAGTCATGCGGCCCGCCATGTCCACCCCAAGTATGGACAGTAACAAGTACACATCTCCCGTGCCATGAACAGCCACCATCACCCCGACGGGCTACGTCGAAGCGCCGGGGGATGGTTTGTCCGACATGCCCTTTGGGATGACGTTCTCAATGCCCTCCTAATGGCCCACCGCATAGAGGGGGAGTTTCGTGCGGCGTGGGTTGTTTGGGTATGGGCATCTTGTTCAGCTCTCCCTTCCTCCTGTCTCGAGGTCGATCTTCATACAGAACGTTAGAATCATCGAAGTCCTTTATAGACTCCGAATGGGGGATTACATCTGCATACTTCTTGATGAGAATTATGCATGGGCAACCTATTCGGTATGCAAGGAGTCTGCGCATCACAGATACCAACAGGCTGGTAAAATCCTTCCCAGGTGCAGATATGATGTGGAATGCCTTCCCCCCGAGGCCCATGGGCCCCATCTTTTTCAGGCCTGATCATCTATTTCCACCTCCTCTCCTTCTCACCCCACGCCGGCCCCCTCCCCTGTCCCTTACATACGTCCCCAAAGTCACCGCCCGCGGGCCCCTTGACCGGCCATCCTCCCACGCCGTGTTCACCGCTTCTTCCAAGTCGTGTTCCCGCCCAGGAGGAAGCAGACCCGCCCGCATAAAAAGGTGAAACTGGTCGAGCACCCAGCCGGTGCAGCCCCTTCCGTCCTGGGTGAACTCATACCGATGGTTATCGTTGGCGATGATGGCGTCCAAGAAGTCAGCCACGGAGCGCCCAGGCACAGCGGAGATGGAGACGGTCTTGTGGGTGTTGCGGGTCAGGCCATATCCGTGCAGGACGATGTCGAATCTGCCGAGGAATCCTTCCTGTCCGGGGAAGGCGCCGGGCACGAGCTCGAGGCAGACGGACTCGTCTTTGCCGGTCTGCAGATATATCTGCCAGTGGTTTCCGCCACTCTGTAGCACGCTGTGGGCGATGAAATGGCCAGCCGAGACGATGCGGTTTGGACTGCGGATATCGGGCTCGGCACATGGGGGTATGTAGTTGAGGGGGTCCCACTCGTGCATCTCGTGGGATTCGAGGTGGGAGCGGGAGGTGCTTCCTCTGGAAGAGGGGAAGCTGCAGCAATTTCCCATTGATGAAAGATTGTGTGTTCGTAATTAAATACGGGGACTAACTTGACCAGCTAGAGGATACCTTTTTTTTGGGTGCGTTTTCAATATAGATAGGAAGTTAAAATCTGTCATCTGGTCCTTGGTTGCTCTTCTGTCATTATTTTTGGTGGCTGCCTGCGTTGTTGGCTCTCTGTCCCGCACCTAAGACGGCCAACACACGCGCCTCTGTAGGCAGGGCATCATAGCTACTAGGCTATCTTTGTCCCAGGAGTTGAAGGGCCACTCTGTATTTAACTATCAAGGCTTCTAAATACTTCCAGGACTTGCTTGGCACTAAGCCGATCGTCAGGCTTGAATGCAAGCATCCACTATGCCATGATAAAATGAATATAAAACTGGTGTAAAAGTAGACCTATATGCCGCCTAGTTGTAAACGACGACCGTCCGTCCGATCATCCGACCGTCCGCGGACGGTCGAGTGACACGTGACATCCAACGACAATGAAGCTCATGGGCGGATATCTGGTCACCTCATCACGATGAGCAACCCACGTGGTGATAGACCTATTTACAATGCCTATCCGTACTTCTATTTCAGTATAATATCCCGGAGTACCCGAAAACAAGATACACCTTATTAAGTTGGAAAGACCAACACTATCATGATGTCCAACGCCGACGTTGCCAGTAGCGCACATGTACTAGCCCGAGAGTTGATAGCCACGGACTCCCCGAGGCAGCGACCGAGTCCGCCGCCTGCCAGGCGTCGAGACAAGCCCCAGCTAAGTTGCAATGCGTGTCGGAGGCGGAAGTGAGTCATCTCACCTTCCCACCCTTTTGGAGAAACAATCATGATTCGCCATCTCGACGACTGAGAGTGATCATCCGGCCCTCTCCGGCACTTGCCTGTGCTCGGATTGTGCAGCCGACATGTAGGGCTAATATAGGCCGACAGAGTACGATGCGACCGTCTGTACCCCTGCAGTAACTGCTCGAGTAGGGGACTGGATTCTTCATGTACTTACCCTACCACGCGCGCGACGCTATCAGGCCGGCCTCATGCAAGCGCCCATGTGCAGGAACGCGTCAACAAGCTCGAGAACTTGGTCCTGAGTCTCATGCAGCAGACTGCCTCGAGCCCCGGTGGATCACCATCAGACCTCCTGCCAGCCACACCAGATGAAGGCCCTCCTTGCCAGAGCCCCGCAACCGATCCCGCGGGGCCAGAGGTGGCCAGACCCGGGCCTGAGATCAAAGTCGAAGTATCACCATCCCCGTCCGACTATGGCAGCATCAGGATACGAGAATCAGGAGTCAGCTATGTCAGCAGCGCACATTGGGCAGCCATGCTCGACAGTATTGCCGAGCTGAGGGATCACCTCGAGAAGGAGGACGAAGTCCACGCGCGAAGCCCTGACATTGTCCAGCTGCAGGCCAGCTTTCCCAGTCCCCAGCTCCTCTATCATTGCCCAATGCATGTAACTCCAGCTTCAATTCTCGAGGCCATACCACCTCGGTCCGCTGTGGATAGATTGATCTCCCGTTATTTCAACGACCTGGACATGGCTACAGGTAGGGTATCTCGTCAATGATGTGAAAAATCTCGCCACTTTCTTTCCCCTTGACTGACCGGAGACCAGGTGTCGTGCACAGAGCCAAATTTCTTCGAGAGGTACCACTCACCCCATCTATTTTTCCTTGTTGCCCGTTCTTGAGCTGCCCCTGCTCTCTAGACTAGTGCTGACGCCAGACGCCAGTATGAGGAATTCTGGAAGTCACCACAAGCCACACCAATAATGTGGGTAGGCCTTCTGTTCACAATGATGTGCCTGTCGACACAGTTCCAACAGTCTCTGCTTACTCCTACCAACGCCTTGGCTGGGGGTGGGCCCTATGCATCACCTTCGCAGGCTTCCGAGAACCAAGCAACGGTAGAAATGTTCCGAGAGAAGATCATACAGTGCCTTAACCTGGGCCACTACACAAAAGGCGGGCCCTACGTAGTGGAGACGTTGATTCTCTACTTCCTGGTCGAGCTCTTCCCCCTCAAGGAGGTCGACATTGGCATCTGGCTCCTGGCGGGCAATATAGTCCAGATTGCCACGCACATGGGATACCATCGAGATGCCACCCACTTCCCCAACATCTCCCCCTTTGAGGGGGAGATGCGGAGGCGTGTCTGGGCGATGATAGTCCAACTAGACTTTAGCATCTCCACCCAGATGGGACTGCCCAGGCTGATCAAGGAGAGCCAGACCAACACCGCCGAGCCGCGGAACCTGGCTGATTCGGACTTTGACGAGCATACGGTCGAGTTACCCCCTTCTCGGCCGGAGACAGAGGTGACACCCACCCTCTACACCCTATCGAAGCTCAGAATACTTTCCGTCGGGACCAGGGTCGCCGATGTGGCTACCAATCCCCGGCCGTACTCGTATGACAAAGTGTTGGAGCTCGATAAGCAGATCGACGAGGCCCGGGACGCCCTGCCAACCAGCATGAAATGGGAGGGCCTGGCGTCCTCCCTCGCCGTACCGCCGCTGGTGATCCTGCAGCGGATCTGGCTAGAGATATGCGTCCAGCGCCTGAAGATCGTCCTGCACAAGAAGTTCCTCGTGCCGTCCCGCCTCCAAAAGCAGCAGCAGCAGCAGCAGCATCTCGACTCGCGACCTGCGTGCCTGACCGCCGCCATGCGAATCCTGGAATTCCAGCATCTCATCGACGAGGAGACCCAGGTGGACGGCCTGCTGTACCTGATACGCTGGAGGGTGTCTACCGCGCTCACGCACGAGTTCCTCCTCGCCACCAGCGTTCTATGCTTGTATCTCCAATTCCACGCCGAGGAGCAGGGAGAGCAACATGACAATGACGTCTCAACGGACGCCGAGGTCGCCCCGGCGGACAGGATCAGAGAGCTCTTGAGGACATCACAGGCCATCTGGCTCCGGTTAAGCGCCGATTCTACTGAAGCCCGGAAGGCTGCCGCGGCTCTGCGTTATGTCCTCGGTGATTCAGGGGTCGGGTCGGAGGCCTTGGGGTCTGTGGACGGGATGTTGGGCCCTGCATCTGTTGCGGCCGCCCCGTACTTCTTTTCAGGTGAGTTGCCCGATTATCTATCTGGTACTACACTGGATCGTTTTCTTCAAGGTGGTCGAAGGAACCGCTGCCTAACTTGTAACAGGATTTTTAGACTTGATTCCAGGCTATAACTACCCCAACCTGGGACTGGAGCCGACAGACGAAGAGCCATCTTAGTAGAAGTTTGTGCCGGACTTGAACCATGATGTTGAGCAACAGGCGAAATATAGTTTAGATGGACCTGTATTATGATCTGGCAGGCCGGGTTAGAAACACTTCCGCATGTCTATACCCCCTAAGGTGGTAGGGCGCTGTTGGGGTGGTAGGCCAAGGCATCGCTGATAGACACGGTAAACGTTGCAATGGGATGCTTGTGAAACCGATTACGGGATAGAACGGATGGTGCCTATTAGTTTCGACACTGGGAGACAAGTACCTTTAGCAAAGACATAGGAATGAGGAGATGTCGCGATGTAGTTGAATAAAATCAACAAAGCCAACTGGTTTACTAATTCAACTTTATTGCAGTAAAAGCCACCGCAATTTGATGAGTTGGAGGTGAATACTCGGCAGGGAGATTTTCTGGCGAGATGGTGATATGCACCCCTTAACCCCTTTAAATCTGACCACCGTGGTAGTTGATATCCCGTTCACATACCATGGCTTGAATGAGAGCACCCATGTACGTTTCGTTAAATGTGTCCGCTAATTATTTCGGGATTCCCATTCAAACTATGAGATCAACCAGGCATCTTGGTTTGTCTGGGTCGCGGCGACGTCAGCATGTCCGACGTTGCCAGTGTTCCTGTCGAGGCTCAAGCCATGGGTGTCAATTTCAACCCGCCGCCCTGGTTCTCTTGGCTCCACGGACGCCCCTTTGAACAAAGCCAGAATCGTTCTCTGAAGATGCCAGTGCAGATGATAAGGATAAGTATATGAGATAGTTGGCTTAGCATCTCAAGGTACGTTTGCTGTTCGCCCAACTTGTTTTGAGATTCGTGTAAGTGGGACAATGATTAATCTCGAGGTCTCCACGAATTACAGTATCTCTTTGCTGAGGCTCCCAATTACAAGTGCGTAATTCATGCCCATAAATATGCTCGGCATCTGTCGTTCGATTTACGAGACTGGCGAGACAGCGGTCCCGAGGATCACTTTGGCGATTTGGGAAAGTTGGCAGAGAGGAGGATGAGGGAGCTTGACGTCTAATGTGGTGAATCTGCTCCAGGGGCTGCGTTGGGGTCCTCTTGGCAGCTTTAGTCTTACTTGTTGAGAGGTTAGGCGGCTAGATGAAGGCCGAATAGTTTTCGTGATCATTTCCACAGGGATGAAATCGAGCGCCAATTATTCCCACGTCTGGCTATTTGGCACCTAGACACCAGGATATTTTATAAATGTTTATTGTTGAAAACCATCACACTGTGCAGAAAGTTGGGACCTAAATATCAGGGTCCTACCAAGGAGTCGTGCATAAGCTCCACTAAACCGACCACTAGAATGAGGCAGCGGGAAGCGCGATGTGCGATCTACCTTCTTGGATGTCGAGCCGTCGTTTTCAGAGTTTTCATTCTCATATTTAACATCTCATCGCAGGACCTGTCTACCAAGCAAAGTTACCAAGGCAGTTCACATACACTCATTATCAATCAACTCCCCATCGCTAAAGAAATTAGAAATATTTTTATTTTATTTCAAAAATAATAATTAAAAAAGGGACAACATTCTCTCGCAACAATGGGTTCAACATCACCAGCGGCGCTCCCCGCGCTCAAGACGGCGCCCAAGATCATCTTCTTCACCGACTACGACGGCACCATCACGCAGCAGGACTCCAACGACTTCCTGACGGACAACCTCGGGTACGGGCTTGAGAAGCGCCTGCAGGGCAACCACGACGTGCTGTACGGCCAGCGCCACTTCCGCGACAGCTTCCAGGAGATGATGGACAGCGTCACCACGCCCTTTGACCGCTGCATCGAGGTGCTGTCCCGCAACATCACCCTGGACACCGGGTTCCGCGAGTTCTACGACTGGACCCGCGCCAACAACGTGCCCATCGTCATCCTCTCGGGCGGCATGCGGCCCATCATCAGGGGCATGCTGGCCGGCTGGCTCGGCGAAGACGAGGTCGACAACGTCCAGATCGTCAGCAACGACGTCGCCGCGAGGCCCGGAAAGTCCATCAACGAGGAGGGTGGCTGGCGCATCAACTTCCACGACGACAGGTGAGCGAACCACCCCCCCCCCCCCAGACAACTGACGGCGAAGCCGGAGCCGGGGACCCTCTTTCAATTCTTAAGGGGTTTAGTTTCCAAAAGAGTTGAGGCCATGACACACACAAAGCTGACACGGATTCCCTTTTTTTTTTCTGCAGCCACTTTGGCCATGACAAGTCGCTCGAGATCCGGCCATACGGAAACCTGCCCGCAGAGGAGAGGCCGATTCTCCTGTACGCCGGCGACGGCGTGTCGGATCTGTCAGCAGCCAAGGAGACGGACCTGTTGTTCGCCAAGGCAGGACGAGGTAAGCTACTCCCCCCTAAGCCCCTCTTTCACCCCTTGGCGCAAAGCCCCTTTTTTACTAAAAAGTTTGCCCAAGACCTCGTGACCTACTGTGAGAAGGAAAAGGTCCCTTTCACCACTTTCGAGGACTTCTCCGAGATCTTGGCCACGGTGAAGGCCATTGCCGCTGGCACGCTCAGCGTCAAGGACGCTGCGACCGGCAGGAAATGAGAAGGCCGGGCTGGATTGGACGGCGTGGCCTTCTGGGAGGCGAGCAGGTGAATCTTGTTGCATCATAGAGGCATAGACTATTATAGACTTGGCTTTTGGAAAAAGCTATTATAGAATAACTAAGAATCTCACTGGATGAGATATGACTATGGGCACCATGTTCTAGGATCATCACACGCACATTGTAAACTGGTTAGTTGGTTAGTTAGCCTTACGATAATAGATATACCGGGGGCTGTACTTGCCGTAGCTAGAGTAGGGCATCGCGGTGGTGCAGTTGGAAAACAGAAACGCCATCCATTTGTCCCGAGAGAAACTACGACTATTAGGGGGATATTAAGTGATTGATGCCCAACGGAAGCCAAGCCACGTTTGATGCTCCAGTAAACAAGATCCGTCTCACCAGGTCCTCCGTACTCCCACCAATAAACGCCTTCCCAAGCATAACTTCGTCGTAAATAGAAAAGAGAAGTGAGAGAGAGTAAAAGAGACTGAGAGACTGAAAAAGACCGGCTATTCCGACCTCTTGGGCTTGCTGGGCAGTCCATACCAGCACCCCATCATGACGCCGAACAGCGCGATGGCGATGGGGTGCAGCACAAAGGTGCCGACGGCCTGCGCCAGGAGACCCGTCGTGAAGGGCGCCGCGGCGCCCCCCGAGCTCCCAAACGCGGAGATGACGCCCAGGCCGCTGACCTGCTCTGACCTGCTCATGCTCCGCAGGAACACGGCCGCGGCGCAGGGGTAGACGGGCCCCAGCAGCAGGCCGACGATGGCGACGGCGACGGCGGGGCCGATGACGTTGGGGACCAGCCAGACGAGGAGCTGGAACATGGCGGCGCCGGCGACGACGGCGTAGACGAAGCGCTTCTCGCCGACGCGGTGGGCGGGCGCCGACAACAGGAAGCGGCCCAGCGTGATGCCGCCCCAGAAGCCGGCCGTGACGTAACCCACGCTGGACGGGTCGCCGTGCCGGTTGGAGATGAGGAACGAGATGACCCAGCCCGAGATGCTGACCTCGGCGCCCTGGTAGGCGAAGATGAAGAGCGCGCCCAGGAGCACCACCCGCGACGAGAGCGCCGTCATCATCCCCGCCAGCGACGCCTTGCGCGGGACCGGCCGGCCGTCGGCCGACACGAGGGGCTGCCGCAGCTGCTCGCCCGTCTCCTTCTCGTAGCCCCAGAAGGCCCAGACGGCGAAACCGGCGTTGACGAAGGTCATGCCCAGCGTCAGGAAGTAGTACCTGCTCCAGACGGCGCCGGCGACGGCGACGAGGGAGGTGGCGATGAGCGGGCCGACGACGCCGCCGACGCCGTAGGAGCCGTGCAGGACGCCCAGGGCCGTGGTGCCGTTGGACAGGCCGCCGCAGAAGACGTTGCTCACGGCCAGGTTGATGGAGACGCCGAAGCCGAGGAGGAAGAAGGAGAAGACGACGACGGGGAAGGGCGCCGTGCACACGATCGGGACGTAGCCGCATGCTATCATGAGCTCGCCGAGGGCTATCATCTTGGCCCGGCCGAACCGCTGGCGGAGCGAGTCCAGGAAGCACGCCCCCATGATGAAGCCCAAGGCGTTGCCGACGAAGATGAGCGAGACGAGGGCGTATCCTATATCGTAATGCCTGTTCGCCGGATTTGTTAAAAGAATTGGACAGGAGCCAAGGGGTCATGACTGGACACGTACGCCTCCATATAGGGGATGAGAGCACCAGGGGCGCTGTCGTTCAGGCCATTTCTAAAATTCACCAAGCACGTCGCCAGGAACCTGAACCTGTTCATGTACGGATCCCATATGCTTGGCAGGGCCTCGGCACTGTCTGGCGGGAAGGTGGGACTGGGTGGCCGGCTCATCTCGAGATCTTCGATCTCTTCTCTTGGTGTTGTGGTTCCAGACGTGGCGGGCAGACTCACAGCCCTGGAAGCCCGCTGCAGTTCAATTGAGTCCTCCCTCTGCGGAACCCCGGGGTAGACACGGGGGAGTGCCTTCGCCGGGGCCGTGGGCAGGTCTGCTGGAGCGGACTCGACAGCGACGAGCTCTCTCAGCATCATGGCGTCCATTGCCATTTTTGTTAGAGTTCACGGAGTAATATGGGGACACAGTAAAAAATGGAGGCAACTGGGCACGATGCGGACTGTCAAATTTGATCAATTCTGGGAAAGAAGCGTACGTGGAGGGACAGGAGGGCAAAACAGAAGAGACAGATGAAAGAGAAAGAGAAATATGCGAGACCCAGGGCCACCGACAACGGTTTGCCAAGTTGGTCAGCATAGTTGCGGGGGCCTCAATAATCCATCGTGAACTACCTATGATAGGCTTTCGTGCCAGACCGTCAATCGTCACAAGGCTTCAACATTTGAGTGTCATTCTCCACCCCGGTGGCTGGCCGCAGGGTCCAGACCAAAATATACGAGGTACCGGTGCTCGGTGTGACAGTCTGGTGGGTACAAAGCTCTGATACTAGTGCCGTTGTCGGGTTTTAGTGATGCATCCCCAACGGGCCGAATGCGTGGCAGAAAAAGATCTTTCAAACTTGGCGGCGCGGGTAGTGGTTGAGCAGGCGTGGTTGAGCAGGCCGAGAAACGGAGCGCGGGAGGTTCCCCTGTAGATTCGGGTAAACCACGGGCATTCGGGTAAGATACCGGGATGGGCCCGAGACCCGTCGAATCCAATCCAATCCCGCTTTGATGCCGGCCACAGCTCGACCACCATCCCACCCTCCCACGACCCCGCCGAGCTCCCCAAAGTCGCCCCCCCGGAGGAGGCCACGAGATGCCTCCTCATATCGCCCTGCGGGCGTTTGCCCGTCCAATGGCGAGCAGGCTTTCTGAACCTCTTCGCTCCTCGATCGGGGCAACTCCAAGGACACCAATACCACACAGACTCTCTACTCGACTCTCTCGATTGCCCTCCGGCTTGAGCCGAAGCCCAATCTGCCCCAGCTGCACCCTCCAGCCCGGACTGCGAGCCTATTCGACCAACCCCCCACCGAGTAAACCCACAGACGACAACCCCAGCAGCAGCAGCAGCAGCCATGACAACAAAACCGACAGCCCAGACCGCTCCTCCTCCTCCCCAGCCCAACCACATGACCAAACCCCCCCACGCGCCGCAGACAACCGCCCGGACCCCGCCCTCCCGTCCACAGCCGAGTCCTCGCGCCACGCCCTCTCCGCCCGCTTCAGCACCTTCATGGACAACCTGCAGTCCCGCGTCTTCGTCGCGAGCCAGACGCTCAACGACCTGACGGGCTACAGCGCGATCGAGGCGATCAAGGCCGAGAACTCGGCGCTCGAGCGGCGCCTCGAGGCGGCGCAGGCGCGCCTGCACGCCGCGCGCCAGTCGTACAAGGACCTGACCTCCCGCCGGGCCTCGACGCAGCGCGAAGTGACGACGCTGCTCGCGCGCAAGGACTCGTGGGCGCCCGGCGACCTGGAGCGGTTCACGGCGCTGTACCGTCTGGACCACGAGCTCGAGGCCGGGGTGTCGGCCGCGGCGGCGGAGCTCACCGAGGCCGAGGCGGACGAGGACCGCCTGTCGGCGTCGCTCAACGCGGGGATCCTGCGGCGGTACCACGAGGAGCAGATCTGGAGCGACCGGATCCGCCGCCAGAGCACGTGGGGCACTTGGGGCCTGATGGGCGTCAACGTCCTGCTGTTCCTGGGCCTGCAGTTTGTCGCCGAGCCGTGGCGCCGGCGGAGGCTCGTCAAGGGCATCGCCGAGGGCGAGAGGGGCGTGCTGGACGAGCTGCGGCAGGAGGTCGCGACGCTGAGGACCGTGCTGGCTGAGAGGGTCATTGCTCCCGGCGGAGGCGACGTCCAGTCGTCCGAACCCGTTCCCGTCGCTACCCTGGACTCGCCTGCGGGCCTAGACGACGTGGTGGCGCTACCCGAGATGGCCCGCCTCGGCGGCGAGCAGCCCGCGCCATCGTGGAAGGAGGTGCTTTCGGATCCCGAACGGTGGCGGCCGGCGTTGCGTGACTTGTACAGCGAGCGGAGGATAGACTTGCGGATGAGGGATGCCACCGTCATCGCGATGGAAGGTGCCGCAGCCGGGGCGCTGGTCGCGGCGGGGGTCGTCTTCATGTTACTTAGGAGGACATAGCCATGAGAAATATGGCCAGAGCCGATGTCTATACTGTAAATAGAATAGAACCTGTTACATACCTGGTATCGAAACTGTAGAACTGCACCTGTGCTTTATCTGGTGGCTCCCTCCTACGAATCTAGAAAATAGGCGGGAACACGTATAACGGCCGGACGGGACACATTGAGAGATACTTGTATATTAAACGGTCGACTATGGACACCAAGACCGACCCTCCTCTTCAAGAGGCTCTTGATTCCACGGAACCGGAGCACGGCGCTGTTTGACCTTCGGAAAATCCGACCCATCACAAATATCGCTTCCAACTTTTGAGTATATTGTAATACCTCTGTCTTCCTCTGTGACGCCGGGCGAGTGGGCATGGAATCTATGGCCATGTCGGGGACTGGCTGGCAACTCAAATGCGGACGCTGACCTGTGCCAAGAAGCCCGGCTGGGTCTCCCCCATGGGCCCACTGTCCGCCATTAGCAACCAGACTCTTTTGAGGAGTCCCTATCTGCCGCCTGCCAGCAGTTCGCTCATCCACACCGGTATCGCAGCTAGAGATACTATCATCATCATCGGCCTCGTCGTCATTCTCCCCAAACGCCATCAGATGTGGCGAATTCACTCGAAGTCGGCGGTATAAGAGAACCCGCGGAACTCCTCCTGCATGGCCTGCGACAGCACTTCTCAAAGTCAGCATCAAGCCCCACGCTCGTCCCCGCACTGTCGATATCAACTTACCTGATTGCACCGGTGTCAGGACCGGCGTCACGCTTGTGAATTCGCTGTCGAAGTTGCTGGTGTCGGTCGCACTCTTGATCTGTGGCAGGAAGGGCGGCTGGACGCGCTTGTTGTAGATGTCGTCCCAGTTGATGTTCCTAAAAAATGGCTGAGACATGACTTCCTGGGCATCGGTGGGCCCGCTTCCCAGCCGTTGATCCGGCTCGCGAGTCAACAGTTTCTGCAGGATGGTGACGCTGTCGCGGGGCATCGAAATCGGGTACAGCGGCTCGTCGGCGAGAATGGCATCGTAGATCTCGTCCTCATCCTCGCCTCGGAATGGCGACTGCTGCAAGAGCATCTGGTAGATAAGGACGCCGAATGCCCACCAGTCGACGGCACGGCCATATTTCTTATCTAGGAGAATCTGGGGAGGCGAGGAGCTTAGTAACTCATTGTCTTTTTAGGGGGGTTATTAAAGGATAAGAAACGAACCTCGGGCGCCATAAACTCGGGAGTACCGCAGAACGTGCTCGTCGTCGACCCGTACCACATGTCTTCTTTGCATAGACCATAATCGGCAATCTTGATGTGGCCATCAAGCGTGAGGAGAATATTGTCAAGCTTGAGGTCACGGTAGATGACACCGTTCTCGTGGAAGTATTTCAACGCCAGACAGACCTCGGCGGCGTAGAATCTGTCAAACTGTCAGTAGAGGCCCAGCCAGGATTGCACGAACAGATCAAAGCAGAGAGAAACTTACTGTGCGCGCTTCGTACCGAACTGGCCACGCTGGATATGCAACATCAGATCGCCGCCACTAACGTACTCCATAACGAAGTAGACCCGGGTCTCGGTCTGGAAGCAGGCATGCAGGTTTGTCAGGAATGGATGCCGCTCCCGGTTCGCGATCAGGAACACCCGCTTCTCGGACCGGATGCTCTCGACCTCGTCATTCTCTATAATGAACTCCTTCTTCAGCACCTTGATGGCATACAGCATGCGTGATCGCTTCGTTTCCGCGAGCATGACCTTGCCGAAATTGCCCTTGCCGAGCACTGCAAGGAAGTTGAAGTGGTCCAGGCCAATGCGTAGACCCGTGCCCGGATCCGTGGCCGATGGAAGGGGCTTCTTCGCGGCAGATGGAATGCTGCCGGTGGGAGATGTCGCTGGCGGGAAAGGCTCCTCGATCTGGAGCTTCGGTGCGGATATCGGTTGCTGCTGATGTGAATACATTGACTGTTGTTGCGCCTGCACCTGCTGCTGCTGCTGCTGTTGTTGTTGCTGCTGCTGGACTGGCTGGGTCTGTACCTGGGGTTGGCTTGGGTATGCGCCAATATTGGCATAGTCAGCAGGGTTGTACTTCCGCTGCTGAGGCTGGCCGCCGTATTGAGCAGAGTATGCATCTTCTCGCTGATCTGGCCTGGGGCCATAACCTGCGGGACTTCCGTAGTGGCCTGGCCCAAAGTCTGGGATCCCACCCATCTGTTGGGGCTGAGGCAATGGTTTCGTGCCTGTCATCGCGGCGGCAGCGGCGGCAGATGCGGCACTCGACGAGGTGCGATCCGGGCCTTGTGGTCGTTGGGCAGCCTGGTTTGCATACATTAACTTGGCCGCCTCGGTAGCCTGGCTAGACGCCGCGGTCGGGCCATAAGGCGTAGGAGATTGGCCTTGGGCACCTCCGTAAGGAGAATGCTGTCCGGACGATGCCGTCTTTCGGTGGCTGGCCCGCAGAGTCCGGTCACTCATTGATGTCGCCTTCTCTTGCCGGTTTCGCTTCTGCGATCTTATGCCTTCCAAAATTTGGTTTGCGACGGCCATCGACATGCCACAAAAATCAGGAACGAGGTGAACGCATTGAGCGTGCGCAGTAAGGCTGCATTCTGCTCGCAAGAGTCAGCGACAAAGTCCACATAACATCCATGGCCGGAAGGGAAAACATACCTGAACATTTTCTCGAGTTCTTCTTGGAGCCAATCGGGAGCATATATCCGCAGTGGCAACACCAGTTCGCCGTGAGGTTCGAAAAGGGCTGGAATCTGTGCGGAATCCGGTGGTTGATCTTTTCCTCGTCAGGGTCCGTCTCGGCGTTCGACTTACTGATACACTTTGTGACGACGCCCGTGTAGCACTTAGTGTGGCAGGTATACTTGCAGTCCTCACATTGCATGCCTGCCGAGTACTTGAGGAAGTCTCCGCACAATGCGCAACGCATGATGTTGTAGAACTGGCGTTGCACAAACTTGTGGCCGTACATCTCGTGGACCTCTTCCTTGCGCTGCCGGATGGCGCCCTTTCGGCCAAGGCCCATGTCCAGCGGTTGACGGTCCTTTGTCTGCTTCATGAAATTGAGACTCAGGTGGATCTGGCCACTGGGCTCGAGGTTGAACCAGGCATCGACGGGCTGGCTCATGACTTGCATCGCCTGCGGTGGCTGTGGGCCTCCGTACGCACCGCTGCCGCCTTGCCCCTGGAAGTTCGGCGAGGTCGGGCCTGGCCCGAACTGAGAGTGCTGGGGGCTCATGGGGAATTGCGGAGGCGGAGCCCGGGGATTCGATCCCATTCGGTCGGCGGAAACCCATCCAGAGCTGTTGATTTCTGCTTCAATCTTCTTGCGTCGCAGCTCCTCGGCAATGTCGGATATCCTGACCCACAGCATCCCAATCGGAATCGGGTGCTCGCCGGGCTTGTCGTAGACGGTGAGCTCCACCTCGTTTGCCTTGTCGACCTCGACCGTGTGATACTCGGCTTCCCAGCGATCTGTGCGCGAACTCTTGGTCCGAGCCACCACATTGTCCTCCACCTTCACGGCAACGAACGTGTCGGGCCCGCGGCTGAATCTGCCAGTGGCGGCGTGGTCGACATCTTTCACGGCCATGACCCTGATGGAGAGTTGGCCGGTCAGGGGTTTTCGAAGGTTGGGCATGTTGATGCTATCATCTGATCACGGAGCGCATGGGTTAGTCAAGACAGCGCCAATGCTTTTGCCGGGGGGGGGGGGGCCATCAACCACATACCGTCCGGGGAATCGGCGTCCATATCGATGTGCAGTTCTTCGTATCGTCGGAGTGCCTGCTTTAGGAGTACGATCTTCTGCTTGCTCTCGATACGTCTAGCGGCGGCGTCCGCTCGGCTCTTCTTGTCACCCTCCATCTGGTAGAGCTGGACCATCTTCTCGACGCCCTTCAGGTACTGCTCCTCAACGTTGAGTTTGAACTGAATCTGGGACAGCATGAGCTGGATTCGGGGACCAAGGTGCGGAGTGTCGTATTTTATGAGGTCTAGAAAAGACAAGACCGTGTCAGCGGAAAAATAACAGGACAGGCAGTGTCATCAGCGTCAAAGAGGAGAGGGTCGTCGAATACACACCTAATTTGGTGAAATTGGGCCTTGGCTTTGGGATACTCGAGTTCGGAGGCTGGCCAGGGAAAGGATGGCGGCCAGGCATCAGACCGCCCTGGCCGGAGCCGTGCGGGGATGGATCACCATAGCTAGATCTGTCCTTGGGCGGCGGAGGTGGTGGCCCGTTGTTGTCCATTTCCGAACTCCTGGGTCGACCGGCAGAGCTGCCACCGGGGCCGAGGGACATGTTATCCATTCCCTGGCCCATCCGACGCATCTGGAGCTCGCGCAGCCTGTTCTCGAAGAACTCGAGGTTCCTCCTCCCCTCGTGCATCTGGGTGTCGAGCTTGGAGATGACGGCTTCATTGGTGGTCTGCTGGCGCATGACGCTGGCAGCCTGGATCAGAGCCTTCTCGCGCTCGATCTTCTTGTGGATGTCCAGGAGCTTCTCCTCGTCGTTCATCTTTGCGGTGTTGGTCCTGCGCGCCGAGGCGCACAGGAAAGGCGGGGCAGAAGCGACGAGCTGGGCGGGGAGAAGCACAGGACAGGCCGACTTGGGGCAGTCGGGCGTGTCGGTTGCGAAGTCTGGCGGCCCAAAATACCGTGCAGACTGTGTTTTGCGGGAGGTGGGAAAACGGGCAGGGGAGAGGCGAAGAGATGTCTGGTCGTCAGTGACGAATTATGGCGGGGTTTTTGTGTTTCGCATTCGGCAGCAACCAAGTCCTGCCGGGTGGTAACCGGGCAGCGGTCGCCTGATACGGAGGTGAGGTAGGTACTACAGTAAGTACCCAACAGTCGATAGTGATAAGGGCAGGGGCACTTTGAAGCTAGGTTGGCTCCTGCTAAATAGGTACTATGGGTGCTAGCTGCCCGCTGATGCAGCTAAGATGCAACCGATGGACCGGGGAAGGGCTGTCCTGCGAGCCTGCGTAGGTAGGTAGTATGTAGGTAATGAGGAGAAGGGAAATGGAAAGGACCTAGGTAGTGTAGAAATCAAGGATTACTTTCTTGGTAGAAACCTGCTAAAGGCTGCAAATTTGTCCTTCCAAACGGCAGGTATTCCCGACGTACCATACACCGTATCTACCTAATTGTGCTACTGGAAAGCCTCTAGTAATTCCCAAGAACCGCCCTCTCTCTTCACAAGGCGACGGGGTCGCACTGGGGGGGGCAGGACAAGCCACATTGCCACTGGACGCTAACAGAAACCAAGTATGACACACGTGATTGTCCCAGCAGCTCCACAATCGCGTCTCTCTTTCCCGAGTCCAACAATGGAACACCTCAGAATACAATACACCATTATTTAGATGTACGGGTGCGAAACAGTGCCTAGGCAATTATGAACCCGTCTCGCCGTCTACCGTAGTACTCTTCTTTGCAATCCGATCCTCCCGTTACCAGGTCATTATCCTATCAGCCGCGCGCGGGTTGTCTTCAGCTGCCGATCATTGCTCCTTCAGAACCCAGTTAGTTCATGAAGAATGAATATCCCGAACGGGATCAGCAAATCAGCAAAATGTTTAACAGTAGGTACATGTAATTTTCCGGCTTTTGAATCGGCAGCAAGGGCGAGTGCCGTCAGACCCTGATTACCATTTACTCCGTTTTTGCCCAAACGACGCCTGAGATGCTCTTCATTCGACTCCTAGCTGAAAGAAAAAGGACGCACGCATTCACTAGCTCGACAGGATATTTCAGCCCTACCATAATAAGATGTCGTCAGTGCGCCACAGGACGGCAGGGACCTCAACTCCTTGAGCTCAGTATATGTAATCAGTAACGGCCCGAATTGATTGACTGCCTCCGCCTCTGACTTCGATGAATCAGCAACCTTAGACTTAAGACAGCCTTGAATGCCCGTCACGTTGTATCAGGATTGAGTGGAGGCGAACGGATGAGCCTACGTCCAAAGTGGCAGGTAGTGAGCTAAGTTGCCCACGGGAAAGTTACCTGGTCCCCGTTTCTCAAGACCGACGCTCTGTCTCAAGCTCGAGTTCCGAGGGCTGAGCCACAAAACTTATCGACGACGGCGAACTCACTTTCTGCTGTTTGCTTCCGGCTACGGTGGCAAGACGAAGCCGTCGTGTCCTTGGTGGAGCTAATGGCAGCATTCCTCGATCGCCCACTGTCTCAACACTGGAATGCAGCGCCGTTTTAGGGGTTCGCGCTATTCCAACCCCATCACCACGGTAACTGATGTAATAAGGGTCTGTTTGCGTACACGCCAGGGCGATCTTCCCCCGAGAGATAGCTCTGGCGTTTACATATGCTCAGGGTTCCACGGGAAGATCCCATCCGGGACGCTAAACGAGGCCGTATGCTAGAGAGTTGACGGGGCGCAGTTCCCGTATGGTCTTCATCACGACAATCCACAGTGAACCGGAAAGGCTGAGCATGCTACTTTATGCTACTCTATGCATGGAAGCTATATGCAAGCCGAGGCTGCCCGGCAGGCTTTCCAAAACTAAGTAATAATAGATGCCGTACGCCTGGTACCCTTGCACCTAGTCTAAACAGTGTATTCCTTTTGAAGCGTCTTGGCGATGGTGTTGAGCCTGTCGGGTCTGTTAGCAAAAAGAGAAGGGAAGAAGAGAGCCAAGGACAATGTGCTTACTGGATGTTGCTCGTGCCCTCGTAGATGGCACCGATCTTGCTGTCCCTCCAGAACTTCTCCGCCAGACCCTCTCTCACGAAGCCCATGCCGCCCATCCACTCGATGGCCAGGCCGCTGACGCGGCCCGCGACCTGCGACGCGTAAAGCTTGGCCATGGCGGCGTCGGTGACAAAGTTCTCGCCAGCCTCCTTCTTCCGGGCCGCGTTGTAGACGAGGGCCCTCGCCGCGACGATCTCGGTGTACGACTGGGCGATCTGGTGCTGCATGCCCTGGAACTCTCCGACCAGCTGGCCGAATTGCTTGCGGTCATTCCAGACGTACCTTTGACAGAATTGTCAGCATACAACCATACGAGAGTGAAGTAAAGGGAGTCCTGCAGAGCTCTTACTTGACGGCGTTCTCCCACGAGCCCAGCGCAAGGCCGGTCATCTGCGCGGCAATGCCTATCCGGCCCTCGTTCAGGAGGCTGATGGCATACTTGTATCCCTGGCCCCGCTCGCCGAGCAGGTTCTCCTTGGGGATCTCGACGTCGTCAAAGTTGATGACGCAGGTGCTGCTCGCCCTGATACCCAGCTTCTTCTCCTTCTTGGCGATGCTGAAGCCCTTGGTGCCCTTGTCGACGATGAAGGCCGTGATGCCCTTGTACCCCTTGCTCGGGTCCATGTTCGCAAACACGATGAAGAAGTCGGCCTCCACGCTGTTGGTGATCCACATCTTGCTGCCGTTGATCTTGAACCCGCTCTCCGTCTCTGTCGCCTTGGTGGCGAGGGCGAAGGCATCGGAGCCGCTCACGGGCTCCGACAGGCAGAAGGAGCCGACCGTGTTAGTGGCCAGCCGGGGCAGGTACTTCTTCTTGATGGCCGCGCTGCCGTACTTGAGCACCGCCGTGTTGACCAGCGTGTTGTGCACATCCACCATGACGGAAACGCTGGGGTCCACGCGGGCGAGCTCTTCAATGCCCACAATGGCCGACGTGAAGTTCATGCCCGCTCCGCCGTACTCCTCGGGGATCTCGATCCCCATCAGCCCCTGCTCGAACAGCTGCTCTACGACGGTGGGGTCCATCGCCTCGGCCTCGTCCATATCTCGCACTTTGGGCAGGATGACCTCGTTGGCAAACTTCTGCACCGCCTCTTGCATTGACGTCTCAATCTCGGAGAAGTGTGTGATGGGCGTCGGCGGGACTTCAGTGAGGTTGGGATCCCGGAGGTGAGGGGTCGAGGAGAGAGGGCGTGCGGCGCTGAGGGGGCAGGTCAGCGCTTGCGTCAGTTGAAGAGGTAAATCTCGCCGAGTCTCGCTGAGTGAGGAAAGTATGCTAACCATTGAGCCATTGGGAGTATCCTCTGTGGCCTGCATCCTCGTGGTGTTGCTGCCGGCACGCCGGCAACCACTCCTTGTGCCCTTCGAACAGCAGGGCGAAGAGCCCGTGTAAGTGACCTCATGATGGATGGTGGTTGGCGGATTGAACGAGGTAGCTCTAGAAACAGAGAAATCGAGAGCAATATAGGACAGTTAGAGAAGATACAAGATCAAGGATTCAGTATGAAAGCAGCGAAGTGTAACAAATTGTCGTCGAGTGGGTAGAACCTGGGTGTTAGAGGGTTCGGTTGAAGATATGCGCCATGCCTTCTGCCGAGGGTAACCATCCGCTATTTCTAGTCTCCACAATTGGGAATCTGGCCAGCTCCGCACACGTGAAAGTACTCGGACAGTCGGAGACGGGACTGCAGGAAAGTCACGTGCAACAAAAAGTTCCACCACAGCCTTGTGCATTGGATATGTCGGACGCGCAGTGCAAGACATCCCAGGCAGGATCGACTTCGCACTCTTGATCTCCTTCCGCGCCTCACTGAAGCGGAAGCCATGGCGATGCCAATGCTGCGACACCTTCTGGCGCCGTCATTACGGCGGCCACTCACGGCCTCTACAGCACTCAGCCCTGCCATCCAATCCTCGACCTCCAGATCTTTCCCCGTCCCCCAACGGTCCCTATCGACAACCCCATCCGTCAACGCAACCCTGAACCAGGTCCTCCGAGTACGTGACCAAACCCACTCGGGACCCTACTCTCTCCCAAGCTAACCCCCCTCCGTCCTACAGGGCTGCCGCAAGGCCCAACGGGCGCGCCACGCCATCTCGCCCGCCCTCTCGGAGCTCAAGGCGCCGTCCAAGAAGGGCGTCTGCCTCAAGGTGGGCATCACAAGGCCCAAGAAGCCCAACTCGGGCGAGCGCAAGACGGCGCGTGTGCGCCTGTCGACGGGCCGCATGATCACAGCGTACATCCCCGGCGAGGGCCACAACATCCAGCAGCACAGCGTCGTGCTCGTCCGCGGCGGGAGGAGTCAGGACTGTCCTGGTGTGAGATACCATCTGGTTCGCGGTGCATTGGATCTTGTGAGTTACTTCCCCCCGCCGCTTTCCTCCCAATTCTGTGCGGGGGCCTGGTATCAGGTGTAAAGGGCCCGTAGGAGGTGTCGAGCGAGTGCGATTCAAGGGAACAGTGTGTCATGAACCTTGAACTAGCTGCTAACATCCACACCAGGGGGGAGTTGCCAGCCGCGTGAGCAGTAGGAGCAAGTACGGGACCAAGAAGCCAAAGAAGGCGTCTGTCGGTTGAGGGTAGCTAGGAAGAAGTCGCGGTTTGTCGAGCAGTTTCGTGCTTGAGGGCTTGAGAGACCCTGGACACTGTTGCGAGTCACATCTTGTACATCACCTACTGTAAAGCATATAACTGAAGAAGTGAATGATCAATTTCCACCTTGATGGGAACTGTAATCAGCATATATTTACAGGCCATCCGTGTGGTTAACTTTCCCCGTTTTCCAAGCCAAGTTCCTTTATAACCCGTACGCCGGTGTGCCCTGTTTTTCCCTAGCCAAAAGAGCCGCTCTCGAGGGCTTAAGGATAGAAGAAACGTCATTACTTTGATGATGGTACTACACTTGAACTCTATTGTCGTTTTGACATACGTCCGTTCTCTACTCTTGCTGGTTCTCCCATCCCTCGGGCTTGTCAAGGCCGGTGGCCTCGAAGAATCTAGATGTGCCTGGGAGATGGTTAAGTCGAGTCCACATTGGAAGAGGTGGCGAACAAGCAACTCACAAGAATATCCCTTCCAGTCAAAATTGTCCTTTGGATTGCAGTGGCAGCGGAGATCCGTCCGCAGCTTCTCGCCCGTCGGGCAGTGGGTGAATGGCACGTGGTAGTAGGCGATGTCGTTGAAGAAGTGGATCTCGTCCTTCTTCAACATGAGGGCCGCCGCGATGGAGTGGACCGGTGCGTCACCCCAACGCTCGTAGAAGAATCCACCGTCCTGGTCGAGGGATTCGAAGTAGTCGGTGTAAGCTTTAGATCGAAGCCATCTCAGGTCGCCGACCTCGAAGTTAGACCACTGGGCCGGTGTTAGCTGCAATCCAAGAGTGGGTGAGGGGATACAAACTAAAACTCACAAAGTGGCACTTGTTATAGGTGTTGCCATTGTCATCGCTGAGGAAACCCATCACGTTGTCCTCGGCGATATGTTCGGGGTGGTTCTTCATGAATTTCTTGACGCTGTCCCACAGCGTTGGGATCGTCTCGTGATATTCGTACAGGCTCAGCACAAAGCTGTATTTCTTGCCATTCTCCTTCATGAAACGGAAAGGATCGTAGTGGACGTCGCAGAAGAGTTCGATGCTGGGCTCGACGCGCCAGTAATAGTCGTAGTTCAGCATGAGTTCCTGGCGGAAGAAGAAGCCCGACTCAAAGCGGCACATGTGCCGGTAGCTGATACTGTCGCCATAGATGATCTTGCGTCGGGCCATGTCCTCGCGAACTTTCTTAGCCTTGTCCTGATCGATGTGCGGTGGAAAAGACCAGTGCTCCTTGGGAATCTCGCCGTAGTGAGTCTTGCCCGAGACAAGCGAGGTCGTGATCCTCTTGAATGTCTCATCGAAGGGCTTGTCGTTCAGGAACACCCAGTCATAATTGTATCGTCGGTTGAAGCGATCCTCGACCTGGCGAATCGAGCGCGCAATTTCCCATATGTCCGAGTTGCGAGCAAGCGTGACGAAGGTTGCGTTTGCGCGGGGCCCGGAAGCGATGCCACTAAGATCATTCCAGCCGTCGTCCATGGGGGACATAGCCATGGGGAACTCCTTTGGATCCAAGTCCGGGACACGGTTGGCGCTGCTGGTTGCGGGCTTGTTGTCGGACTGTTCATGTTTCGACTCGCCGCCCACCTGTGTCTCCTGCGGCTCCGGTGTCACCTTCTCAGGACGGCCACCATATTCTTTGGCTGGGCCGAAGGGAACGATGTCGGAGGACGAGCTCGTAACGAGGTAGAACACCGCTATAACCTAGGATGGTGTAAATGCCAATGCAATGGGATGAGGGTCGAAAAGGCTGCCACGGTCCACTCACGAAGAAAGCAAAAATAATATATCGCACATAGCGAGCACTGCCGGCGGCCATGATGGGTGAGAAATTGAGTTTGAATCGAAAGGTAGATGGCAGCAGCCCTGGCCTGGGCGGAGCGTTGTGATTTAAGGTGATCGGAGATGGGCTGAAAGATGATTCGGATTCGAAGGCTACCCCAGTTTCCGATATAGTTGAAGAGGACCTCGGCCAATCATGGAAATCGATTCAGGACTTTCAGTTCCTGATCATGCTCCTCAAAATCAGGTCGTCATGATCCGGGTTGACAAAAAGAACGGGGATGGGAATGAGAAGTGGAAGGGGGTCGACAAGAATATTGGCCTTGAAAAGGAGGGATGATATTGGGGTTCAAGCTAAAAAGGCTTGGCCAGTGGGCACGTTAAATGCGTTGTTCGCGTCAGAGAAATTCCATGCCAGGGGTGGCCAACTAGCGTGTGACGTAACCCACTATCATTTAATTACTGTCGAGGATGCATGTAGCAGATAACAGAGTACACAAGCGACGACGTAATACGGCATATGTCCCCCGACCTATAACCACCCATGCTTCCAGCTGAGATTTTAAAAATACGAGTCTGCTAGTCTGCCCATGAAACACCTCTGCTCCGTTTGAGGCGATCGACCTCGTTAAACCGTAGCGTTTTAGCGGTAGATCAGCATCAGATAGCAGGTCCAGCATCATGTCAGCCCATGAAAGGCTGGGTAGGTGCCTAAGCAAATAGGTGTATGTTTGGATAAAAATAGGTAGGATGAGGAGTGCAGGTGCAGGCACAGCAATGCAATGTTCCAAGGGTCGCTCTCCCTTTTGACTCCCTGACGCCCCTGTGGCACCACTGGAAACCTCATGCCTGCTCTCCTCAGCCCTGGGTTCCATCCCTCGCATGCATATATGATCTGCTGAGAGCCGCACCCCCTTCTCTATTTCCCGGTAAGATGATCTAAAGAATCTAAGCAGCACGATCTTGAGACTTGGCAATATGCACATCCACTACATAACAGGCGAGGGGCAACTAGAAGCAGCAAATGCAGGAGGTATTTTGTGTGGCTTTCTAATAAAAGGAGGACGACCCGAGAGGCGGGTGCTACCTACCAGCATGTGATGAAGGGCTACTGCACGGGCCACACTCATTGGAAAGGCGGCGGAGGCAAACCTTGGAAAACTGGAGGCGAGTGCAAGTTAATCCGATCTTCACCTGCCGATTCCCGTCGTCGCCTGTCTGTCGGACAAATATGAACTCGCGCAAGCCATCCCACCTCCACAGTCGCTTCTCCACAACCATTCGCCGTTGATATTCGCATCACTTCATTGCCGCGCCTGTCAGGCTCTAAGGTCAGGCTTTCCTCTGCAGTAGCAGAGCGCACACTCTACGCATTCCATTGGATTGGTTCCTTCTGTTCTTTGTCATACTCTCGATTCTCATCCTTCTTTACCACCGGTTTTGTTCTCCTCAACGCAGCTTTGCCGCATCACAAGTACCCGCGCCGACCTCGCATCATGATAATTCTCGCCAGCCTCAATAGCACCAACATATCATATCCTTAGGCCGTAAGTTTGCCTTTCTCTTCATGCCCTTCCATCACTCTCGTCTATCTTGATAGTGTTTGCACCTTTTACAATCACCACCATTTCACCTACTTGTCCTGCGCTCCGCTTTTTCCGCATCGTGGACTCCCCCGCTCTGCCTTGTCTGCCTCATCTTCATCCCCTCCCAGCTGCCTAGAAAACCTTGTGACTTGTGACTTGTGAAGGACCAAAGCAAAAAGGCCAGACTCGTATCAGATATGAGCCTCGGCAGATTCATGCTGCTTCTGCTATTCTGAGTCTGCTATTGCCTACTACTTCTCGTCCTGACCACAGTCACTGCGAAGGCCGAGCGAGTTCTTCTGCTGTCCCTCCAATTGGTGCAGCTTTCAGATCGCTAATTTACCCTCCAGGTGGTCCTTCCAGTTCCCACTCAAAAGCCACGCGGCTGCCATCCACAATGTCTTTCTTCGGCTTCGATGCGACGCATCACAACCCAGCCGCCCCCGGCTTCTCTCAAGCTCATGATCCCTTCGCTGGACTCTCCCACCGTGGCGATGATGGCGACGCTCTCGAGTTTGAAGATACTTATGATGGCTTGGGTGATCAGTTAGACGAAACTGATGA
Organism: Phialemonium atrogriseum; assembly: GCF_030411735.1. Taxonomy (NCBI): domain Eukaryota; kingdom Fungi; phylum Ascomycota; class Sordariomycetes; order Cephalothecales; family Cephalothecaceae; genus Phialemonium; species Phialemonium atrogriseum. Next base: position 461,828 of record NW_026848147.1, read on the forward strand.
TGCCTTCAATGACGATACCTTTGGTGGCGGTGGTGGTGGAGGTGGAGGTGGTGGAGGTGGTGGCGCAACCTCTGGGCCCGTTGGCAAGGATTTTGACTTTTTCGGCCAAACTGCCAAAGTTGCCAACGCCATCGAGGAAGAGCACGTTCGCTACCATCGCCAGCCTCCAACAGCCAAGATCACGTCTACGGCGGCAGCATCCGCTTCGACTTCGTCTTACTATGCCCCCCAACAATTCACCAAGCCAGCTCGCACTGGTTATGAGAAGTACAAGGAAGAGCCGGTTGAGGACCTCATGGTTGATGCCGCCCTTTGGGGGGTCGCACCGAAGAAGCCGCAACAGCCCACTGCTCCGGCTCAGCCACTGGCAGGGCCGGCACCCAGTCGGAAGATGATGAGCTTGGAGGAGGTCGAAGCCCAGATGCGTGCTCAGAAAAAGAACACGCCTCAGCCTTCAACCCAGCCTCCGGCTCAGGCTCTTCCTTCTCAGGCTCATTTCCAACCCCAGGCTGCGTTCGACAATGCTTATCACTTCGCGCAAGCCCAGCCTATCCCGGAGCAAATACCATCTCCCGCTGAGGCGCCCCCTCCGAAGGAGCACCATGGGCATGGACACCCTGTAACCATCCTCCAGCGGCCGCATTCGAAGCAAGCTCCTCACGCCGTTCCAAGTGCTCCGAGTCCTCAGCAGCGCCAACAGCCCGCGCCACCCGTCCAGCCGACTCAGATTCTGCAGAATCCCAACCGTCTGTCGGGCGATGCTTCACGCATTGGACCTCCTCACCAGCCTTCGCACCCTGGCCAGCCGACCCACCCGACCCATCCAACTCACAGGCAGCAAGGCTCCTTCTCCCGCCAGCCACCAACCCAGCAGCAGCCTGCACAACTGCCCCAGCTGTCCGAGCAGCAGAAGGCAGCATACCTGGCACAGGAGGCGAGACGTGCCAAGCGCAACCATAAGATCTTCCTCATGTCGCGTGATAATGGCATCATGACCCCGCAAGACAAGAACTTTGTCACGAGGATTCAACTTCAGCAACTTGTATCGGCAACTGGGAATCCCAATGAGCGTGGCACGGACGAGTCTTTGGCTGAAGATTTCTACTACCAGGTTCACAATCAGATCCAGGGCGGTCAGCGGCAGCATCCTAGCCAGCCATTGAACAACTTCGCTCAGACCTACCTCTTCCAGACGGGCAGCCGCCAGGGAGGCCTACGACGCCAACACCGGGGTGCCGAGAACCACATGCAGCGGATGGAGCAGCAAGTCCAGCGCGCCGTGGAGGCGGCCAAGAACAAGCCCAAGAACAAGCAGCTCATAATTGAAGGGAGTCTGGGTAAAATCTCCTTCAGCAATGCCAAGACCCCGAAACCCTTGCTCAATATCAAGCGCACCGATGGTCCCGGCGAGTCCCATCGGCCAGGTAGCTCCAGCCGGCACGCTGCTCCGGCTGGCATTGATTCCAAGAGCGTCTTGCGCTCCATCGAGCTCGTATACGACACGCTGATGAAGATGGAGGATCATGACCGCAACGCCCCTCCGCCTCCAACCAGCGAGGCCGATGTCGAGGCTGTCCAGAAGTTTGTTGCCTGGAGAGACGAAGCGCAGAAACTGAACAGCAAGCTCTGGGAGGCGCTGAAGGTGCATGAACCCCTTGGCGTCTTCCCTGTTCACCCCTTCATTGCCTTGCTTTCGTACAGCAAGGGCAAGAAGGCCATGCAGCGCGTTTTCAGACACACCACCCAGGAACAGCGGACCACTATCCTGACCCTCATCGTCGTCCACCTTGACACCCTTGACGTAGTCCGTGGAGCCCAGGTCAACACCGACGATACCTTGCTGAACTCGGCCATGCGCGAAAACATCGAGCTCTTCTCCCTGGCGGTCATGTCAACCCTCTTCAACTTCATGAATGAGCTTGACCTCGACATTGTGGCTGGTATCCTGGGTCTTGTGTGCACGCAGAACGTGGATATCATTGCCAAGTCGCGCGTTGGAGCCTCCATGCTAACCATGATCCTGAGCCGCGCCGAGATCATAAAGCAGAACAGTGGCGGCAATGAGCAGACGTGGCAGGTTTGGTACGTTTCTTCACGCTTCCCGAAACTTTTGAAGTGCCCGACACACCACTAACCATGACTGATCCTGCAGGGATGGTACTTACACCAAGTTCTTCAACCTTCTCGAACCCACTCTCCCTTACGTATTCCCCGGCACCGTGAACTCTGGCGAAGACGTTTACGTCTGGCAGCTTCTTGCGGCCATTGGTATTGGCGCCAGCCCCGATCAACAACAGAGGCTTGTTCTGGCCGTTAAGGATCGCGTGATGGATACTGTCACCCTTGCGAAGACACTTCCTCAGGAGATGGCAGCTCAACGGCTACAGAACGTCAATCTGTTCATGCGCTCCATTGGCTTGGACGTCGAGCTTCTCCAGTAGATGTGTTACTTACCTCTTGACGGATGCAGCGAGCCTGCGACGTGGGTGCCACCGGCGGATGCATCGAGGCTGGGTTGGGGTGGGAGGCAAACACCGGCTGAGACTTGGTGGCGGGTAGAAGGATTCTTGGGAGATGAAGGCATTGATGGGAGAAGACCACCTGGCGTTGGAGAATGGCCCGGCTGGCAGTCACGATTTCTGTGGCTTGGGAGAGGAGGACAGAGTTTCGAACCTTGTCTCGTGGAATTTGCGAGTTGCTTGTTGAAAGACAGCCCCTTGCGATTGACGACTTGGTCAGCGAACTCAACATGGTCACGAAGTGTTTATGGGAATGACCGTGGAATTGCGCAATTTGTATGTAAAACAGGATTCAGTTGGCTTTGAGCACAGGTGAAAGCTACCTAGCCAGCCGATTAATGGGCTAGAGCGTTTGCCATAAGAGTATCAGCTTGTTAAGTACCTAGAAAGACCATTTGGGTCGCGACACAACTCTCTCCACCACCTTCTTGTCGTGATGATGGTGCCTGAACACCCGAGATCATGCCCCTCGAGAACGCCACGACCATGCAATGCCGAAAGGGAAACGAAGAAACACCCGGATGCCTTAAAAACTCGTACAAAAAGGAACCCCATCGCCTAGTCTATCTCCATCGCATTACCCGCGCCGCCCCGGGGAGCCGCCTTTGCCCTCCCTCCCCTCCTCGGCGCGCCAGCCGCCGTGGCCGGGTTCCGTGGCGCCCTAGCGACCCGCTTCCTCGCATCGGCCGCTGCCGCCGCCGTCGGGGTGACGACCTCCTTGCCCTTGCCCTTCTCCCTACCGCCGCCGCCCATGGGCTCGCCCGGCTCGGTCACGGCCTCCTCGCCGGGCTTCTTGTCGGTCGCCTTGATGCCGCTGACGGCGCGGAGCAGCTCGTCCTCGCCCCAGTCCGTCTCGAGGCGCGGGACCCGCTCGTCCAGGTCCGCGGCCCCGCCCACGTCGGCGGGGGCCGGCGCGACGGCGACCTCCTTCTCCTTTCCCTTGCCCTTGCCCTTGTCTCTGACCTTATCATCATCTTCTTCTCCGCCCTCCTCCTCGTCGTCGTCGTCCGCGTCGACGGGGTCGGGAGCGGCGGCGGGCGGAGGGGGACCCGCGCCGGCGGGCCGCAGGAACAGGCTCTCCTGGTAGGCGTTCCACGCGTCCTCGGTGTCCTCGTCGGCGTACTCCATGCGCCGCCACCCCTCGAGCTGCACGGCGCGCAGCCGGTCCGCCATCGTCTCCGTCACGACCTCGTCGCCGTCCGCGGCCGTCGACTTGATCGTCATGTGGATCGCCCGCGCCGCCCCGCCGGACCCGCCGGCGCCGGCGCCGCCCTCCTTGCCGCCCGCTCCTCCCGAGGCACCGCTGCCGCCACCGGCGCGGCCGAGGCGCTCTTGCTCGGTTGCTGCGTCGAGGTAGTGCATCTGTGGTCGGAGGTGGACGAGGGATGACACGGGGGTTAGGTGGATGTTTTCTGTGGGCGAGGGGTTTCTTGTCAGCACACGGGGATCTAGGTTTGTACGCGTGGGGTAGCTTCGGGCTGGGGTGGTTGAACTTACTCCCCTGAAACACGCCGACCATGTATCTCGCATCCAAAGCCGGGGCGCTCAATCCCCCCAGCGTCTGCGTCCGCAGCACCCTGTCGACCCGCACGGCCTCGGCCCAGTCGCCGCCCTCGACGTCGTCGTCGTCGGCGCCGGCGCCCCGGCGCGCGCCGGCGGTCCTGGCGGCCGCGGCGCCCACGCCGAAGCCGCCGGCCAGGCCGAGGCTGCCGCCGCCCTTAGCGGCCAGGGACTTCTGCAGGGCGGCGCCCCAGCCCATGCCCTTGAGGCGGTCGTACTGGCGGTCGTAGTCGATGGGCACGTCGGCCTCGATCATGCCCGAGCCGGGCTTGAGGCGGATCTCGGTGATGGGCGGGGATTGGAGCATCGCCGGGTCCTCGGAGTGCGTGTTGGGGTGCTGGAGGACCATCAGCTTGCGGTGCGCTGGTAGCGGCGGCTTGACGAAGACGGAGTAGGTCGCCAGGATGGGGTCGTCATCGTCGTCTGCGGCGGCGTTGGTGGCCATTTCTTTTGGAGGAGGTTTAGTTGGGAAGTTAGGGGGGAGGAATGAATTGGGTATCCGTGGGTTTGTTAACGATCCGGAGCAAGATCAGTTGGTGGCTTGTCAATTGGGAAGTTAAGGTTAATATTTCAGGTCGGGTCAAAAACACTTGAAGTGGAACCCCGCTGGTGGTCTTCTTTTTTTCCAGTGCCTGAGATGTCATTGCAACCCCGCCATGCGAGGTCAAAGACCCCTGCAAGTGTGGCTCCAATCTAATCGCAGGTAACCATATCCTCGTCTGGAACTTTGGGTCGCCTGCTAAAAGCACCCAGGCAGGTATATATCGTTACGTGAGTTGGATCTGGCTCTTGTTGCCATTGCTTGTACAACAGCAAGAGCAACAACTACTGCAGATCGATCACCAGTCCATATCTGTCCTCGCCAGTCTACATAGTAAATGTCCTTTAGACAGCGTATTCTCGTAATAATGGAGAGTCAGTTGTCGACCGGGTGTAAGTAAAATTGGTGAATAGGATTTGCGAACAAAACTGAACGGCTTTCCCCAGTAACCCGCATTGGACCATGTCTTGCGAGGATCATGTTGTCTTCCTGCAATCTATTTTTTCACTGAATAACAGCCCCATCCGCGAGAATAACGCTGAGATCCATCCCAAACTCCGCCTAATCCTTCTAACCACCAGCCGAGAGACAGCAAATATTACCAGCTCCAAGTTTACGTCAGCTCAGGCACAAGCCTTGAGAAGAGTCGGGTGGGCCATCGCCAATGCTGATAAAACGAGCAAATCCGAATTCCCCCATCCGGGATAGGACACCTAGGTACCCATCAACACCCACAAATTTCAAACTTTTATCCCGATGAGAAAAGGGGGGAAGACGGGGTAGAGACAAGAAAACGGGGGCAATAAAATAAAAAAAGCGCCCGATGTTACTCCTCCTCAGATTCCTCGTCATGGTTGTTCTCCCCGTCGTCCGAATCCTCGGACACCGGGCTGAACGTCATAAGGGGCTGGCCCGCGGCCGGCGGAGCAGGCGTCGGTGTCGCTGGCGGGGCCGCCGCCGCCGCCGCCGTCGCCGCCGTCTGTGCCGGCATCTGCGGACGCACCCCCGTGGGTTGGTACATGGGCGCGGGCGGCTGGTTCTGTGCTCCCGCCGCCGTCGGCGGTGCTTGGCCCTGCGGATGCGGCGGTGGGGGCTGATACGCTGGCTGCGGCGGGCCGTAGCGTGGCGCCATCGAGGCCGGAGTCTGGGTCTGCCACTGCCTCTGGCGCTGGGGTTGCTGGGGTTGCTGGGGAGGCGACTGCTGAGCTCCGGCTTGCTGTGGATGGGCGTGCGGAGGCTGGGGGTGCTGAGGCTGAGGATGCTGCGGGTGTTGAGCGTGTTGAGCGTGCTGTGGGTGCTGTGGGTGCGGGGAGTGTTGGGGGTGCTGCGGGTGCTGCGGTGGGCCGTACTGGGAAAGGTCGGGAAGAGCTTGCTGCGGCTGCGGCTGAACCGTTGGGTGGACCAGCTCATATGGAACCCCTGCCCGACTCGGCGTGGAGACCGGGTTCAGGACCGCCGCAGTGAACGCCGTCATGGCCCCTGGCGGAAGAGGAGGTGCCCCCGGCGGGCGATTCGCGATCTCCTTCTCCTCGCCGCGCTTGATCTTGGCGAGCATGTTGCTGACGTCCGACTTCTTGACGAACTGGTACTTGTCTCCGAAAGATACGCGCAGCCCGATGGTCAGCTGGCGGAGGTTGCACTTGGCCTCCCGGTGCATGATGAGCAGCCACCTGATGCCATCAGGATCGAGCTTGCGGAACTGGGGCGGCACGGCCTCGCCGGCCTCGCCGGTGAAGGGCCCGTGGTTGTGCGCGCCCTCGAGGACTTGCACGTGCCAGCGGTCGTTCCAGGGCCACGCGCGGTTCTGGATGCACTTGACGCGCATCCGGCAACCGGTCTTGTGCGAGTTGCCCTGGCGCAAGCCGGCGCCCTTCTTCTGATACTCCTTACCCCCCTTGCTGCAGGAAAGATTGTACCGGCGGTAGAGCCCCTGAGCGTCGCGGTTACACGACGAGTCAATGACCATGGCGTAGCCTTGGGCCCGACCCCAGGCCTTGATGTCCTCATGGAGGTCCTGGAAGGTCGTGTAGAGCCGGTCCTCCGGTGGGGGGAGGAGGGCCGGGGTCGACGTGGGCGCCGCCATATTTTGTGACGAGTGCACGAGCCGTGCTATTCAAGCCGACTGTCCGAGTTGGGGCTGGCCGAGCGGAACGAAAAGGAACGGAGAGCAATAATGGAAGGTCTTGATGTGTGGTTAGTGATGCGTTGGCAAATTTGCTTATTCGCCGACTGGGTGCGGCTAAACCTACGGGGCGTGTCTGATAAGCCCACCTCGTCTGTGCGTTTGCCACCCCACTCGACCCCACTGCAGTTCAATATTACCCAAGTACTGCTCAGCTCTCCTCAATCCATCATCAAACGAGCTGGGTGTGCAATTCTCCATTCACAGAAATCTACCTGACCAACTTCAACCCAACCGGAAGTATGTGTATACTAATACATAATAAGTCATCCCGCGGCGTTGTCAATTCAAGCAATATCTGACTCCTAGACGGCAGGGGGGTTTTCGTCAACTCTCTTGATCTTCCGTGGATTTCTCAAAGGCACCAACAGTAAAGGGGCACATCTCGCCTAGGTGGTAATTACCTAGAGGTAGTTAGTACCTCGAAGGAAAAGGGTTATTCAGGTTGCTATAGGTAACTAATATTCCGCTTCCACTTTGCCTCTAGGTAGGCAGGGCTGGGGTTTCGAGGGTCTCCTTAACCACTTATCGACACAGTCTAGTTCAATATGCTGGGTATATATAGGGCGTTTCCAAGCTAACTACACAGACTTGCAAAGACTACAGCGACACCTTACGAGATGTATGGTACATGCCATACTTTAATTTTTGTATCCTTTTATATTGCCGCGAGACCCGAACGTGGAATGTCAGAATAGAACGAGGAGCAGTCTGAGACTGCAACTGAAAAGTCGCTACAGACGATGACCACGGCCAATGGTGAGATATAGAGACGCAGGCGCTTGCCTAACGATGTGCAACTTCATAGAGAGATTAAAAAGATCTCAGTCTCGTAACATCAGTTTTCATTGAGCTGGCTATTATGGAGAGTGGATTGGAAGTGAGAGGAGGAGGTGGACACAAGTAGTGAGTGGCTTGCATTCATTCTCGTTATTGGACGCCGCATTCTTTTATCGTCCCCCAGCTCGCCGTCTTACAGTTTTTGGGCTTCGTATGGCTCGTAAAATATTCGCAGAAACCGAAACGGCTTGGCATCATCCGCAGCGTCGTATTGGGCTGGTGCAAAAATGCCTTGTGGGGCACGCACAGCCTCAAGCCAGGTCGACATTGCCGATCGCTGACTTCTATTAAAGGAACCCCTGGCCTCGCCTCATTCACCTCAACTTCAGCACCATCAATCAATCCAACAATGACCATCTAGCCGCCGCCGTTTCTAAGCCATGATGGCCGTTGAGGACACCGCCGATGACTGGGGAGAGGGCACGCCGTTCCTAGACCCGGAAATTGACGAGGATGTGCCCGAGGTTTTTCGCCGTGCCTGGTACCAGCCTTCAACCCCGGCGGGTGTTGTTGGCCTGATGACCTTCATCATTTTCTGCATGACACTGAGCGGAACCATATGCTTGATCCCGCTCGCCAGATTGACTGAGGATGTGGTCTGCCGCAAGCATTACGGCTCGCCGGACCCGGTCGATGAGAAGCTATGCAAGGTCGATGAGATCCAGACACAACTTGCCTGGTTGGGGGGGTTATATATCGTGATCAACGCGGTCATTGGTAATTACACGTCCCGGCGTCCTGTGGCTTCGATAGAAATTGACAGGCCATGCAGGATTGATCGTCTCATTCCCATGGGGTATCCTCTCAGACAGGTAAATCAAAGCCACTTGCCATCTCTCTCGGGCTCGCAGTTCTGACCGGACTTCAGAATTGGACGCAAGCCGGTCTTCCGTCTATCATTTGGAAGTATGGTCATAGGTGGCACCTGGACAAGCCTTGTTCTCGCTCGATGGGACATATTTCCGATCCACTTGATACTGCTTTCTCCTGTTTCCGCCATATTCGGCGGCGGCCTATCCGTCACCGTCGCTGTCATCCACTCCATCATTGCGGACGTGACGACTGAAAGGTACCCATGATAGCCTAGTAGCGATCTTGGCATGGTTCGATCTAACTACTAATAGGTCATCCGGCTTCATATCCCTTTCTTTAGGTGCCGTTCTTGGCTCCGTTGCCGGACCGGCCCTCTCGGCGAAAATGATGGAGATCTGGAACCCGTGGGTGCCTCTCTTCATCTCGGGCCTGATCCTAACTCCCACTATCCTCATCTCCATGATCTTCCTCCCCGAGACGCGTCCTCGCCTCACCGGGGCACAGGCGTCAACCGTACCCGAGGAGCCACTCCTGGCTGCAATGCAGTCTCATCTGGTCCATGCCCGTGAACGCCTTGTCGAATCTTTGACGGTGCTCCGTAAGCGCCCTGTGGTCCTCCTCTTGGTCATGTTTTTCATCACCGATCCCGTCCAAATGGCTTCGGGGCATGTCCTCACGCAGCTGCTCAGCAATCGCTTTAAATGGTTGCTCGCAGACATCGGTTATCTGCTCTCTGTCCGTGGGATCCTCACTGTTGTCGTTCTCGCCGTCATCCCCTTTGTTTCGGGACTCATGACCAGCCGGTTTCGGATGCCAGTCTTCAAGAAAGACCTCATCCTGATGCAGGCATCGCTGGGTTGCCTAGTTGTGGGGAACCTTCTGACAGGAGGCGAGCGACCTACCGAGGTGATATTGGGCCAGGTGATATCTACCTTCTCAGCGGGCTTCTCATCCCTGGCGAAGGGCCTGATCGCATCCCACGTGGACAAGGAACACACGGCGAGGCTGTTCGCGCTCACGGGGATGGTCGAGACTACCGGGTCCATTTTCGGCGGACCGTTCCTGGCCTGGAGCTTCGGCCGGGGAGTGAAGATGGGGGGAAGGTGGATGGGCCTGCCTTTCTTCTGCATTGCTGCGCTGTGTGCCCTGGCCCTTGTCGCTGTATGTTTTGTCGAGAAGCCCCGGATGGAGAAGCACGAAGAGGAGTCTCAGAATAGAGAGTCTGTCGAGTTACATGGTTCTGTTTGAAGGGCGATTTAGGGAGTTTGCCATGCCGCCTCCTCAGCTGTAGATAAAGACGGCTACTCCGTCTCCTTCGAGGAAAGAATTACATATATTGCCGTTTATTGGGCACCAATAAACTTCGTAGCTGGTTTCCGAAAGGTTCGCTGATTAATCCGTAGTGAACATGGGAGACTTCGTAAAAGATATATGTCTTAGTGTCACCCTCTCCTCACTCTGTCGCTTGACTCCGTGGATTCACTCCCCTTCCTTTCCCTTGCGGCAGGGTTAATAAATAACTTTAACTGATGCTAATGATAACCTAGTTGTTAATTTGGTAACACAGAGGCATGCGTACTAGCTGTGGACTGGCTCTGCTCGATTCGAGTCTAAGGCTAGGGATTTATTTTTTTCCCCTTTTCCCTTTCCCACCCCTTTATGTAGCTTTCTATTCAATGCTGCGCCACACTCTTGGCATTCGTGGTCTCCCACTGCATCCCTAGGGTGCTGTACTACCACAGTAGTAAGTCAAGAGTGTTTTTAGCCTCGTTCGTCGCATAAAGTTAGAATCTAATTTTCCCTGCTATCCATTTGATCATAAGGTTGGCTTTAAACCTCGAAGAGTTCTCTTGGATGAATTGACAAACGTGGTGGAGGAGGTTGAGCCGCTTTCGACATGACTCAATGTTCCTGCCCAGACGCAGCCGCTTGATATCGCTGGGGACCATGACAGACTTGCTGACTTGAACGTCCAGCCAGCAGCGTAGCCCCTTGAATTCAGGAGCCATTATTCTAGATGCTCCTCACACCGAAGAACGCCCTAATTCCATGCTTCAATCTGAATATGGGCTGAGATACATATTCGGGACGCTCGAGGACAGCTACTGTCCGGCTTATAGGCTGCCATCTTTGAGATCATGGAGATTCTGGCCTCGGCGGATTAGTGACGAAGAGATGAAATGGCAAATTACATCCTGCACATTCACAAGGTGCACCTGGACATCTTGTACGCATCGGTGCCATCGATACTAGCTATTTTGAGAAATGGCCCGACAAAGATAGCCAACATCCCGCCTCGCTCATCCTGTGGTCCTCCCGACGTGTTCGACTCCAGGTCTCAAATTCCTGCACCATGGACCTAAGAAAGATATACTAGTCCACCGAATCCGCATCGATCCATAATCTCGAAGCCTCCCCAGCATCGAGCCCTGAAGTCCCAGGTAAAGCCGCCCCCCTGCTACCCATCCCGGCCAGGCCCCTGCCCAAGCTCACCGTCGTCACAAATGTCGGGATACTGTCCCGCTCCCGCTCTACTATGGCCGGAAGCGTCGCGTTACCCACATCCCCTCGGGCGTACTCGCGCCTCGCCGCTCGGTCGAGTACGATGCGCGTTTTGCCTTCGTTGGCCGCGCCGTGCACGATGGACACGTCCACGCACAGCGCTGCGTCCCGCGGTAGCCGGCTCAGCGTCTCCGTCTTGAGCCGCCCGTCCGTCCCGAGCGTGTTGAATACCACGGCGCCTTCGGCCTCGAGGTTCTGCAGCTGCGAGATGTGCGCCACGCCCGCGGCGCCGCCCGCGGCGCCGCCCGCGGCGGTGTCAAAGGCCAGGACATTGGCGCGCTGGACGGGCAGTTTCGTGCGCCCGGCCAGCTCGAGCGCCGCGGCCTGGAAGTTAACCAGGCGCTGGTCCGGGTTGGTCTGAATGCGCGAGACCCCCTTGCCCTTGCCATCCTCTGCGAACTTGGGGCGGGCCTTGACGCCCGGGGGCAATTTGACGATGAGCGGCCTGCCGAAGCGCTCGAGGTTGGCGACGGAGATGGGGCCAGGGCCGAACTCGATGCGCGCACTGGTGCCATAGAGATAAGTCCCAGTGTCGGAGAAAGCGGGGTCGATGATGGGCGGCTCGTGGACGGGGAAGGGGTTGAGGTGTTGGTTGACTTGGTCATCGTCGTTCAAGACCACGGGCGCTTCGAAGTCCCATATATAGGTCTGCGGGAGTCCGTCGAGAACCTGGGGAAAGGCTAGCCGGGCTGCGGTAGGATGGAAGGCGATGCCCCTGACTGGGGAGAGGAGCGACACTTCGGGAACTGCGAACAGTCTTGTAGCCGTCAGGGGAGCGTACCGCGGTGGCCCCGGAGTGTCCGCACCGTGATTTTCATCGCGGAAGATCTGAAGCAGCCAGAGCACCCCGTATCGAACGCCGTTCTTCTCGGCCCACCACACCGACTCGTGAATCACGGCGAAGTACTCGCCGGTCGGACTGAATTTGATGTGATAAAAGTTCTCAAAGACCTCGAATTCCTTGGAGAAGTGGATGATCTCTTGGCGGATGCTCGTCGTAGGCTCCGTGTCCGTAAGGTTCAAGACCTGATAGCTGATGGTAGACTGAGAACTTGGGTCTTCCCCTCCATCGAGATGGTCCTCGTCGCAAGGAAACGCCCCAGGCATCGAATTTTGCGTCCCTGTCTGAGGTGCCGTTTGTAGGATCGCAATGAGCGTGTGAAGAACGACGATTCGTCGTAGATCCTCGCTGATATCCAGGGGCAGGGACACCACCGGTTCTGATCTCTCGTTCGGTTCCTTCCGCGTCAGTCTGGATTGGTCCTCTTGGCCTGGGTATATCACAAAAGTCTCCATAATATCGCTCGGAAGTGTGATCTCCACGGCCTCGATGACCGTGTTGCTCGAAAGTAACCAGAGTTCATAGCGCACTCTCCAGTGACCGGAATCTGCGTCGTGGACAAGGTCTTCGAAATCGCTGTCACCGATATCGTTCCTACTCTTCCCATGCAACATCCAAGATCTAACAGCATCAGTAGATAGCCACCTTGCTAACGCAGCCCACTGCAGATCAAGGGACTTACAGTGTCGGGAGCAGCTTCACTACGCCCATTTGCGTTCCATCCTTCGATAACTGGGATCTAACGATGATATACTTCGATTTCGATTCAGAGACAGCAACCCTAACAACTTGTGCTTTGGTTGAAGACAGCCAGAAGCTGGACTTTGTAAAGGCAGGGATGCTCGGCTCCCAGATCTCATTAGGCTCCTTCTTCAGGATGTATGACCATGATCGACGTAGATTCCCCAGGTCTCTTCTAAACTCATTTAGTCGAAGTTGCATGCTTAGAAAGAGCTCCAGTGCTGTGGCGGATCCATCCAACAGCGCTTGGAGAGCGTTCGGGTCGGGGAGATGAGGGACATCAGGAGGCTTTCCGTAGAGCCAGGCCGCCTCGATCCACATTGTGATGGTCCGTTTGCGTGTAAGAAACGTGTTGAGGAGCTCAGAGAGCAGATCCCAAGATGCGTCTCCGCCCGTGATCGTTTCTGCCCTCCCATGAGATACCTTGAAGGCGTCCGCTAAGTGGTCGTTCCAGCTCTCCACCGAATATTTCAGCAACGGATACTTAAGCTGGACAAAGGCTGCATTCGGAACAACCTGAGTCGATCCTCCCAGAGGGTCAGCCGGGACAGTATGTATTATGTAGGAGAGGCAGGACGCCGCGATGTTGCGATGCGCCAGCGACCGACTCGTTAGGAGCTTGCAGGTTGCAGCAGCCTGCCCCTCTTCAGCGGAAGCTCCAGTGAAGTACTCTTGGGCCGAGAGATGGATGAACTGAGTCCTTCCATCACTCGAGAGTTCGATCAGCGAGCCAGAAAGCGAGCCGAGCGACCTGGCAAAGTTCGGGATAAGGTCGCGTCGGGTCTGTCGTCGGTCGAAAGGCATCGAAATGGCGTGCTGCAGCTCCGTGAGATCCAGAGCCCGCCGCGAGTATGCAACCAGCTGGAAGAGGCGGCAGACATTCCTCAAAGCTTTCCCCGGGAACTGAAACGCGAGGCCATCCAAGATAGCTTTGTACAGAGAGTCGAGCCCCTGGAGGCGAGTGAGGTTCCGGATCGCATCCACCCGATCATGGGTCGTCAGCGATGGAAGTCTTAAGTACTCAACCAGCAGCCGAACCCAGAGAAACATTCCGTTGGCCTTGCCTGTGATCTCCCTAATTGCATCATCGACGTTGAGTTCTTCCGGAAACAAATCTTCGTCCTGCAGGTCCTCCAGTTGAGGCTTTAGGAACCGTCTCATGTCGGCGCCATGCTGGGGTTGCTCCGATTCTAGATCCAATCGAAAGCAGTCCTTGCTCAGTCTTGACGGTATCTGGACGGAAGGCCGTCCGAGCAGTAAAACGGCCGATGTCTTGGATCGGGATGCTACCTCCTCGAGTTGCTTGAAAAGTCCCTGGGGGTCTGAGCATTCGTCCAGGCCGTCAAACACGAGATAGGTGAATTTTAGGTGATCTAGAAGCATCTCGAGCACGGCAAAGACCTCATTGTTCGTCGCTATAAATTCCCCCGTGGCATGTCTCGTGAAGAGGAAAGATACGACATCGATTGCCTGTTCGTCTTCCCGATGTAGGTGAAGGAGCTGCGCCAACATAGCTCTGATTGCGTGAGCCGGCATGTTTGCGTCTCGGCGTCGCTTGTCGAAGAAGTAGAACACGACGGAATGTCCACGATGGGTTGCTTTGCAGTCCGCGTCAATGGCGAAAGAGCCGAGATCCTGAATGATCGTTGAACACAAGATGGTCTTGCCGTAGCCGGGCTTGCCTATGAGTCATCAGTAGGAGACCACACACCACGGGACAAGAACTGGAACCAACCCTGTATACTCAGTGTCCTAGAGCCAAGGGAAGCCTCGGAAGTCTCGTCGATCTTTTTCCAGCGGTGATAGATCTCATTGTCGAGGATCCACTCGCCGGTTCCGGGCTGCCTCAGATATTTCGCTTGCTCGAATCGTTTCGTCCATCGTGGCGGGTCGAGCCATTCCTGAAGAGTCTTAACTCGTTCGACTGAATGACTGTTAGCCTCGGCCTATGGACCGTTATGTCGTTTCAAGACCACGAGGCGGCCACCTACTCAGTCTGCTCTTCTCTTCCAGTCTCTCTCGTTCTTCTTGCCTATAATCTTGCTTTCCGGGCCCTACCAGCTGCCGCTCGTTGTTCTTGATGCTCTCTTCATAACGGGCGAACAGTCTCATTGCCTCCTCGGTAGAGGCGAGGGAAACCTCCACCTCAAAGAGCTTACTGTGCTGTTGCAGCCTTGACACGAGGCCGCTATATTGCACGTCGAAGGGTCGCCAGAGGAGGCGCCCGATGAGACTAAGCTTGACTCTAAGGCCTATGCAACATTAGCCAGCACTCCCAATTACCGTCCCGGCATCGTACTTCGTTTCTTGTTGGCAAAGAGCATGTAAGCACTATGACAGAAGCGCAGGATGTCCACGTAGACAAATGCAAGCGCGTTGGCCAGTCTCGGGTGGGAGCCGTCGTGACTCGCCGCTCTTTCCTGCAAGATGGTGACGAACTTCTCGTATGCCGGCAGTAAAGAGGAAATATCCTGGAACATGTCCCCCATCTTCTCCAGAAAGCTGACGTAGTTCGAGCTCAGCTGACTCCAGGTCAGAACGAACTCTGGCTCTTCGGCCAAGCCTTCAGAGGGGAAGGATTACCTTGAAAATCATCTTCATCGAGCCCCATATCAGAGCCATGTACTCCGGCTTCACCTGCACGAATATTTCGACGACGTCAAAATACGGCTGCAAGTGATCGGCCAAGAGTTGAAACTTGCGGCTTACGACGGCCAAGCGGTTTCGATGGATTGGGTGACCACTGGCAATGGCCTCGATCGAAGAGATCATCGACTGCGCATTCCGATGCTCGTCGAAGTGCTTCCGTTCGGCCTCTGGAAGTGTCGCCGTGAACGAGCCCACGGCATCGTTGAATATCTTGGACACCTCATCAACGGCTCCAGCAGCAAGTTCGTCGGCGCCCTCGTTTGCCTCCATGGTCGTCGTTGCGGCCGCAAGATCCTGCGGCCCTGTTGTAGGTAAACTGGCGTCGAGCGTCCTTCTTGGTGAATAGGATGAAGTTTTTGATGAATAGGATGAAGTTTGCTGAGGCCGCACAAGAGCTGAACGAGGGAGGTCTCAGGGTATGCAGGTTCTCCAGCGGCCGGGGCTCATGTTGCTGTGATTCGCTGGCTGACCGCCACGTCGTCTGCGCCTCCCAAGTTGCTAGCCATCTGGCCGTGCTAGCCTGCCAGGAGTGCCAGGCTGACGAGGCTGTGTTCCCCTTTCTCGCCACTTACATTCTGCTACCGATACCTCCAAGCAAGCACGCGAGCCAGTTCTCCTTCAGCGTGGCCTTCAATATCTCTTGTTCACACCTGACGACAATATGGGTAACCAGGATGCGGTTAACTTCTCCTTTCAAGCCGACATCGTGAATGCGGGCTCGCTGGCACACCTCGTCGCCAGGCGGGCTTCAAGGCTATGAGTGACGGCATGGTGAACTTTGGTTTGGAGGCCGCATCTCTCTGACTGAGCAGGCAGATTCCTAGGCGAAGCTCTCTCGTAACACAGACTGAGCCTTGAGATGTAACAGATAACGCGCAGTAACCACTTGACCAACGAACCGTAAAAGATTATGCCAATCTGCCGTTATTGCCTAACGGCAGATTGCTGCGCATCCATTCCACCTCCAATGCCACGCCGCGTTTAAGTGCCGTATTAGTGGCTCTGTGTCTTCGCGTATCCGTGTCTCCAATCTCATATCCCGAAGCGTTCTGGCCAGAAAATGGACGACCACGGGACCCAGAGATACCCCTGTCAAGGGCATCCTACACTCGCTCCCTGTCTGGCATAGTAGGGACTTAAGATGCTGCTAGTATTGTGTAATTTGGAGTCTCAGTTAATCATATTCTGGTTGGTGCTCTCAGCTTCATTTCTGCGCGCTAATTAGATGTGGACCGACGTATGCTCAATTTTGTTTGCAATCCCCTGACCCCTATTATCACCGATTGTAGACGTCAGCCCCCTAGCTTCACATGATGCACCAGGATCATGGCTCTCCCTCAGAAGCCTCAGTTTACGTAGGTAGGCATTGCAAACCGAACATAAATACACATGCCCGGGCGAGTCCTGAAAATAAATGCAAACCCCTAAAACTGTGACATCTTTTTCAACACCAGAAGCCCAAGTTAACGCCTAACTAGTATTCAGCCCCTAGGCCACAACACCTCAACTTGGCGCACTGCTGTACGGCTCATAAGCCGTATTCATATCCCTCCTCTGCTTAACGCCCACTCCCAGCGATTTCAAGGGGATGCCCCGCCCACCAGCCGAATACTCATCCTCAGCAGCCCAGTTATCATCCAAGTGCCTCCCCCCGCCCTCAGACGAATCGAAAACAACCCCCTCCTGGTGCCGCGACCCCTCATACCCACCCTTCCCCACCAGCGCAACCCGGTCATCGACCGGCGCATACCGATGCCTCCCCCACGGCACGCGGCCGCCCAGCAGACCGCCAGCCCCCTTCTTCTCCCCCCCGCGCTGCATGGCCCCCCCGACGCGACGGTCGCGCCGCGCCCGCACGACCAGCACGACGGCGGCGAGTAGGGCGAGCGCGAACGCGGCGACGCCGACGGCCACGGCGGGCGCGGGCCTGCCGGTCGAGCTGGACAGGCCGGTCTCGCGCAGGGCGGCGTTGAAGGCGGAGTCGACGGCGCGGGAGGAGGCGGCGGCCGCGGCGGCCGCGGCGAGGAGGAGGAGCGCGGCGAGGGCGGATAGGGCCGGGGCGGCGAGGGCGGGGAAGGAGGGCGGGGAGAGGGTTGCTAGGAGGGGCGCGAGGACGAGGAGGGCGGCGGCGAGGATGTAGGCGGGTGCGACGAAGCGGGTGGTTTTGCGGTGGTGGGAGAGGGCGGAGAGGAGGGACTGGGGGTAGGTACCCTGTAGGGAGGTGCTGTCCAGGCGGAGGTCGGTGCGTGGGTCGAAGGAGAAGCTGAGGCTGGGGTGGGAGCAGGAGACGGCGCCGTCGGGGAAGTGGGCGCACGAGGTGAGCAGTAGGACCGTGTAGGTTTCGGCGAGACCGAGAGATGAGGCGGTGGAGGGCTGGCCGACTAGGTCTGCGCCTGAAACTGCGGAGAGGTCTTGTAGGTAGGTGGAGCTGGAGAGCTTGGAAGAGACCGAGAATCCAGTTGTGTCCGTCTGTGAGAGCTTGTTAGTGGGCAATCGGTTGGATTGGGTCGTGCAAAGCAGGGTGGCAGACTCGCCTTGATATAGTAGAGGCCGGAAAGGACGTTATTTGTTCCAGCAAGGAGGAGGAGGAGAACCAAGATGAAGGAAAGCAGAGAGGAGACGAGAGGAAGAAAGGTGAACAGCGGTTGTCTGGCCGCCATGATTTGCGAAGCAAGTATTAACGCTCAAGCTGGGCTGAATGGTGGAAAAGGAAAAAAAGAGAGGAAAAGGGAGAAGCTGCAACACCTTGAAGCAACAAGTAGCATCTCTCATGGAACAGTGCTGTGTGGAGATATCGAGCCACGTATGGTTGGATGGGTAACCCAACTGGACAGCCAAGGAGACGAGGCCTAGAAAGTCCTCAGCAAGGACGACGATACACGCAGATGCGGGAAGACATGAATTATTTGAGCAGCGGGGGTGATAAATCTCCAGCCAAGCTTATCAACTGGTGCAACCCTCCATTGCGGGCAACGGTCCAGGGTCAGTCCACGTTGCATGGAGGGAATAGGTAGGTAAATATAGCACAGAAAGGGTGCAGCCACTCGGCAGACAACCATGTGAAACGCACCAATCTACATGCCGTTGGTTAAAGGGAGCTAAGCGCCATCAATCCGTGGACCAACCAAAAGGTCTCCAATATGGCGGCCAGTGGTGAACCCGAGTGTCTGGGCAGTGGGCACGGCTCTGGTAGTCCCGGGAGGCGCAGTGTCAAAATCAGAGAATAGCCCCCGGGTTTGTAGCTTCCGCTTGTCGTTTGCGAGCCGCCATGTGCCGGATAGACCCTTCCACAACCAAGCGCGCCTCTGCTTGCCGCCGACGAGTTGGGATATTTTCGTCTGGCAGTGGTCGTTGTGGTGTGAGAGTAACCCCGAAATAGCCACCACCCTATCAGCAATTACCTTTTCCTATTCTTCCAATGCTCGTCGTGCGGCACAGCAGCAGGGATGCCACATGCTTGCAGCCTGGTCCAGCCACTTAAGACTCGACAAGATAATAGGTAATGCTAGGTAATGCACATGTCGAAAGATTTATTAATATGGAAAGCAAAGCTCGCTGACCGTTGGGACTGCAGGACCATTAAGACTGGCCTCGACCCAACCTTGAGGCCCTTGGTTTTTTGTTGCGGTTTCTTGTCATCTTCTTCCTCTACGCGTATCTTCTAGATCGCAAGTCATCCCCTGCTGCATACGGATTGTACGGTGACTTAAAATGCGTTCCTCATCGTGGTTGCTTCTCCCGGCATCGCTGCTGGCGACAATTGTCAGCGCCACGAACCATGTCGTGACGGTCGGCAAAGACGCGCAACTCAAGTTCGACCCCGAAACGTTGGCCGCTCACGTTGGGGATACAATCACCTACCACTTCTTTGCAAAAGTAAGCAAGCCCGAGTCTATCAGAGTCCTCCTTCTCACTCGCAAGTCACTGACAATTCTCCACAGAACCACTCGGTGGTCCAGTCCAGCTTTGGCGATCCATGCCATCCTCTAGCTGGAGGCTTCTTCTCAGGCTTCACGCCCAACCCGTCTCCAGATGTTGCGTCGGCGACGACGTGGACCATCACGGTCAACGATACGAAGCCGCTTTGGGTGTACTGCAGTCAAACCACTGGCGACCACTGCCAGAAGGGCATGGTTCAGGCTGTCAACGCGTGAGTTGCAGATCATCATCCGCGCCGCCCTGGAGCTAGTCGGGAGCTAGTCTCGAGCATGACCCAGCTGACTCTGTTATTGTCGGTAGCCCCTCGAGCGGGAACACGTTTGATGCCTACAAGTCAAAGGCTGCCGAGGCCTCGACCAGCTCTTCCCCCCCCGATGGCCTTCCAATCGGTGGCTTGCGGCTGCTGACGGTCGGTGTTGGTCTCGGGGGCAACCTGACCTTCACCCCGAATGACATCACCGAGCTTCCTGGAACCGTTGTCGAGTTCAGCTTCAATCCCAAGGTGAGTACCTAGTTCCCAAGGTCGGGAGAACGGGACTAGCTGCTAACAAGAATCATGTAGAACCACTCTGTCGTGCAGTCCAGTTTCGATGATCCCTGCCACCCGCTGAAAGACGGCTTCAGCAGCGGCTTCATCCCGACCGAAGTCTCTCCGTCCGGCGTCCTGTTCGACATTGTCATCGAGGACACCAAGCCGATCTGGTTCTACTGCGCCCAGACGGCCAAGACCCACTGCCAAGCGGGCATGGTGGGCAGCATCAATGCACCCGCGACGGGCAACACCCTCGAGGCATTCATCGCGAAGGCAGCCTCTGCCTCGGCGAGCACCATCCCGCCACACGCCCCGCTGGGCGGCACCCTCTCTGTCAACGGCACCATCATCGCTGACTTTGGCGGCGCCGTGCTGGACACCACCAACACGACCCTCGACCCCGGAGCCATCACCAACGTCCCGCCGCCGGGGGCCAACATGTCGTCGTACATCTGGGGCATGGCGGGCGGCGGCCAACCAGCCT
The DNA here is from genome assembly GCF_030411735.1 of Phialemonium atrogriseum. Lineage (NCBI taxonomy): Eukaryota > Fungi > Ascomycota > Sordariomycetes > Cephalothecales > Cephalothecaceae > Phialemonium > Phialemonium atrogriseum. The sequence continues at coordinate 482,031 of NW_026848147.1, forward strand.
CATACAACTGGGCGCCGACCATCTCCGACAACGCGACGCACATCCTGCAGCTACTGCAATTCCTCGACAACATCCTCCTCGAGGTCCTCTTCGCCGGCCACGCCAAGCTCACCGGCCCCGCCGGCGCCTGGGCGGGCCTCTACCCAGCCACCATCGTCGACGCCATCGGCACCATATCAGCGCAAGCCCTCGTCCACCGCGCCACCGCCACCGACAGCCTTCAGCACTACGACCGTGCACTCGCGGGGACCTGCCCGCTCCTCGCCGCCGCCGCCGACACCGCCGACGCCTTCCTCGCCGACGCCCTGGCGCTGCTGCTGCTCGAGATCGGCGTCCTGCTCGACGGCGCCGCCCTCGCCGCCGCCACGGACCCGTGGCTCGTCCCGGCCCTGGTCGCCGCCCTGGGCGCCAAGAGCCGCGCCGCCGCCCTCGTCAACCTGATGCAGGACCGCGCCGCCGCCGCCGCCGTGCGCGAGGCCGCTGTGCCGCCCGCTCTGGCGTGGAGCTACGCCGTTGGCAGGTGGGTCGGCGGGAAGGGCTGCCCGGATAAGATGGCCGGTATGCCGACGGAGCCGGTGCCGACCCTGAGGGTGGTGGCGTCGCGGAGGGTGGGGAGTGTTGATAGGCTGGCTGAGGTGACGGTGGAGTGGGATGCGAAGGGGGGTGGGAAGAGGGATGGGCATGAGGGGTCGCTCTTCCTGGCTTGGATGGGGCCCTGGGGGGGTGTCTTGTTCACGCCCGTTGCGGGCGATGGGTCGAGTCCCGTGCCGGCGGGGCTGTATGGCCATGTGTGGGCTGTGTTGGTTAACAAGGACGAGGGTCAGCTCGCGGATTTGGCGGGCATTGCCGTTGCTGGCCCGGAGCTGGTTTGGGTTGGTCAACCGTTTGGGCAGTCGAGGTAGGGAACGCCCAAGGCTGGAGGCTGTCGGTTGTAATGTCTGTTCATTTGAGACTCTGGTAATTTGCCAATATGGGTTGCCAAAATGGGTGGCAGGAAAACGGAGTACTTGGAGTTAGGGGTCAGGGGTATCATGCATCAAATGTCATTTGGCTTTTTGATACCACCAATGTCTTGACATCATATTGGCGTTCTTTGAAGACTTCAGATGCACAGTGTCTCTGGGGACAGGAGGTAAAGCCCAAGAATCTGTGTAGGATATTTCTTCATTCAGCATCTTTTTGTTTTCTCTTGTTTGGCAGTTCTTTTCTTTTCCCCCCTCGGTCTTTTGTTTACTTTGGGAGACCGGGAAAAGGGGAGATAAGCTATTCGAGAGAGGAGGGGCAATGTAAGAACGTTAAAGAAATGAAACGAACTCAAACAGGACTAGAAGAGGCTTGGGACAGAAAGAGGATGCTTACACTTCTTTGTTGACCCTGTGTTACCCCAGAGGGACAGGTGAGTTCACTGTCAAGTAACCTTAACCGACAATGGGTCGTTCGAAGAGATCGCAGTCCGGAACGGAGATTTTCACAGTGCTGTAAGCCCAAACCCACGTAAATTGCTCTCGAAACACTAAGCTCAACTGCCAAGTGACCCCCCTTATTCCCTCAATACCCCTCCACATCGCTCGCCCTCCTCAGCCTCCTCTCCCAGAGCAGCAGCGTCGAGATCCAGACCACGACGCTGAAGTACAGCATCACCCTCAGCTGCGCGTTGTACGCGTCGCAAAACGCCAGCCGGACCGCGTCCCTGGTCGCGGCCGGGAGGGCGCCGATAGCCCCGACCGAGTCAGCGATCTGCTGCATCTCGGCCGGGGTGAGCAGCGCCGCCAGACGCGGCGACAGGGCGTTGTTGAGAACGGTGGACCTGTTTGGAGGGCGCAGATGTCAGTTGGGTTGGGTTTCTTCCTTTCTCCATTCCCCCCTTTTCACCGGTCTACGGTGGTATTAGGGCTGGTGGATAGGCTAGGCAGGTGCTTACCCGATAGCCAGGCCAATGGTGCCTCCGAGGACGCGGATCTGGGTGATCGAGCCCATGGCAACGGCTGCGTTTCTGCCCGTCAGCGAAGTTGTCCTGCACCAAGTCAAGGTGCAGGGGAGCTTACCCATGTCCGACTTATCGACGGCCAGCGGCACGTAGATGAGCAACGTGATGAGCGACATGCCGAATCCAAAACCCATGACAACCTCGTAGCCGTACATGGCCCGGTCGTCCCCGACCCCCGCCGAACTGGCAAGCCCGACGCCCAGGACCTGTAGCGATGCGCCGGTGAACATGAGGTAGAAGGGCGGGACGTTGAGCTTGCTGGCAAGCAGGCCCGACAGGGCCGTCGCGGCGGGAGAGCAGAGGAGAAGCGGGATCAGGTGGATGCCGGCCTCGAAGGGGGAGCTGCCGTTGACGGCTTGGAAGCGCTGGGGGAGGTTGATCAGGACGGTCATGAAGGGGGGGCCGGTTAGGAGGGCGATTCTGGCCGCGATACATGGCCTGGTTAGCTGCCGTCGCTCTCTACAAGCAGTTTCGCGTGGAGGAGGGGACAAACATGGTCATGCCGACGAATTGGCGACTCTTCATCAGCCGTAGTGGGAAGATGGGTTCCTGGACGAAGTGGACTGCCCCGACGACCTTCTCCCAGCCGACAAAGGCGACGAAGAGGGCGCCGCCCAGGGCGAGGGCGCTGATCACGGCGGGGCTGGACCACGGGTACCGGGAGCCGGCCTCCTCGAAGCCGAAGACCAGGAGGATGGAGGAAGCCAGGAGCAGGAGGGCGCCGACGACGTCGAGCCGGGCGAGGGACGCCCTCGAGAACTTGTCGCGGAGCCGTAGCTGGCGCTCCGGGTTGCCCTGGTGGGGGAAGTGGGTGGGCAGGATGAAGGCGATCAGGGCGGTCGCCACGGCGCCGGCTGGTGCGCTGACAGGGAAGGGGTCAGTAAGAGAGGAGGGGGGGGCGGATGGCGGGAGTGCGGGTACTTGAGCAAGAAGACCCATCGCCACGATGAGTGGTCGTTGATGGCACCCCCAAGAATCGGCCCCAGGACGGAGCTGAGCACAAAGACCATGGACACGATGCCGATGTAGGTGCCCCACTGCTCGGGTGGCACCAGCTCCGGATTCATGACCGTGGCCATGGCGTAGATGCCCGAGGCCCCCACGCCCTGGAAGGCGCGGAAGATGATGCTGGGACCGGGTCAGCAATCAAGCGATCCAGCCGGCGGCCTGCGGCGGAGACGCTGCCACTCACAGCTGCAAGATGGAGGATATGGATCCGCAGACGATGGAGAAGACGGTAAAGAGGGCGAGGGCGAGCAGGAGCATAAACTTGCGGCCCAGGATGTCGCTGAACTTGGCATAGATGACGAGGAAGCCTGTGTATGTCAGGAGGTAAGAAGTCACGACCCAGTCGCGCTGGTCGAACCCTCCCAGCGCGTTGGTGATGGAGACTAGAGACGTGCTGACGATGGTTGTCTCGAGGGTGGAGAGCAGGAGGGAGAGGCAGAGGCTGGATGATCCTATTAGCTCCTAGTCCTCAAGACAAATAGAGATAGTGTACGGGAAAAGGGGGAAGATGCGCCGACGCACGAAAAGCTCACGACGTAAAGCCGCCAACCCTTGATGTACACCCGAGGAGGCTCCGACCGAGAGGCCGGATCAGCAGCACTACTACTAGCAGCTGCACCATCGCCAACCTCAAGCTGCATCAATTGGCCAGGCCGGGCCGAGTCCGAGTTGGGGCGGGCCTCGGCGTCGCGTGTTCCACTGTCCGGGCCACCGACACATGGGCCGCCGGCGCTGCCCGCGGTTCTGTCCGCGTGGATTGAGCCCATGCCCGCGACCAATCAAGGGTGAGGAATCGCCTTGTCTCCGGATCGCAGGTAAATGGCTGTATTTATTTGATTGCCACGCAGCCCATCGCGCCTGACGGGATAGGCCCACCAGGAATTGAAAGGCAAAGTGTCCTGAGGCCTTGCTTGGCCTTTGGGGGCGGCAATTTAGCTCTTGGACCCCCTGTGCCACAGAACCCATGATCGAGCTGCTGCCTGGACTCAATAACACGGACCATATTGCAAGAACAAGGTTGGCCACGGAGACAACAAAAGGTGCCATTTGGAGGTCCGAATCCCACCTTCAACTCCCTCCCTCGAGAATATTGTGGAAAGGCTAGCCCAAAGTTCAACATCAGGCTTGAGTGAAACGGCATTAGATCACAAACTACAATCCTCCATTCCACGAACAAAGATGACATCAACAACAGCCATACAATGACATCTGGGAGCCCTCGTATCGAATCTATTCTCTCTTCTTTTCCTTCCTGCCATCTCACCCCACCAAGTGATCCAGCCTAATAAGAACAAATGCCCCCATCCCATGTCTCATAACCTGCCATTTACAGGGCGGATTCGACCCCATGACTTCGGTCATGCTAGAGTGGTATCGAGACTTGTATCAATGGACAGACGAGAAAGGTCCAAACATGGACGCCAAACGCTATGCAAACTCCGACCGACCAAGAAGGGATAAATACAGACAATACAAGCCCCTGTCGAGCAGGTTCTGCAACTATAGACAGCAAAAAAGCCCAGGTACGTTTTGGGCAGGGGATACTCCGCTTTCTGCTAAGCAACCCCCCATTCTTCCTAGATATCAATTATGAAGCAACTTGTGTGCAACCAGCGCGATATATTCGAGGCACCTTATGGTGTCCTGGGCCGCTTCCAATAATATTGCTGCGCTCGAGTCAGCAAAACATTTCCGGCCACCAGACAGGGGGGAATCCCGAATGTGAGGAGCGACATCGGCATGGACGTTGGTTACTTACCTTGTGCTGCTTCCGGCAGTTCCTCAAGCTCGGCTTTCTCAGGCCGTCCGTGACGGCAAGCCTTCGGTGCTCGTCCGTGTCCATCTCGGGGACGTAGTAGTACTCGCTCTCGAGAGGCTTGCCCGCGGCGTCCTTGCCCTGCCTGGTGATGACGCCGATGCAGGCGGTCGACTCGATGATCAGCCGGAGCGTGTCCTTGGTCAGCCCATTCTTCTCCTCGGCCGGGAGGTTGTTCATGATGCCCGACAGCGGGTTCGAGGCGAGGCGGGAGAAGGCCAGCTGGTTGGCCACGTGGTTGGAGATGGTGGCCCTGTCTACGAGGTTGAGCAGTGCCGTCGTCGCCGATTCGGCTGTGGCGGGCGCCTTCGGGCTGGCGTGCAGCAAACTCGGTTTCGAGGACCGAGTGGGTTCGGCTGTGGCGGCGCCTGCTGTGACTGTTGTTGACTCCCCGGAGGAGAGACGGGACACCTGCGGCACCCTGGGTGATGTGGCGGTGATGGAGGCTAGACGGTTGGAGAGATTGGCCCCAAACGGACCAAACGAATGAACAATTGGGTCGTTCTCCTCATCAGGGTCATTCTCATCATCTGACTGGGGATCGCTCAGGTCGCTGGAGAAGCTATTGGTCACCTCGGTTATCTGGCTTGTTCCAAGTGGATCTGCACCCCCCGATAGCTTCGGGAGCTCCTGCTCGTCGGCACTGACATCCTCGTAGATCTGGACGGTAGCGCTCTGGTCGTTGGTGTCGGGCATGAGGTCATGCAAGCTTCCGATCGGCACATTTGCCGGCGTGGGCGAGACGGGGCTCGCGATCCTCGTCGCCCTTCTCAATGGGCTCCCATGCAGCAGCCCGGACGCGCCGGCCCTCGACCGCGGGGAGTCATCCCATGACGAATCGCTCAGGTTTCCAAGCGGTTCTCTATCCCTGTCTCTCTCCCTATCCCTTCTCGGCCACTGCATGAGAACTCGGGCGTCCTGGACGTCGATCATGATCTCGGCGCCCTCGGTTTCCGACGTGAACGTGTCCCCCTTGGACAGCTCCCACGTGCGGCCCTGACAGTGCAGCTTCAGCCCATTCCACCCGTTGCAGATGACCTCGACCTTGTTCGGGTCCGCGGGCTGTGGCGCCGGCACAAACCGGGCCTTGACATGGACTCGGCTGATCAGGCGGTTCGCCGAGAGCTGGTAGTGGCTGCTGTTGCTCGAGCGGCCCATGAGCAGCGTCTCCCCGTTCTCGTTGAGCTCGATTGAGGGCACGGCAGACAGCGGGGCGCGTTCGGACACGCTCGACTGGGTCCTCTGGAGCGCCGGCCGGGACCCGAGGCGCGGGGGACTCGAGGACAGGATTCCCGTGCTGGAGGTCGGGACCGGCGTGGGGTACTTGGAGTGGGCGTTCGAGGCTGCCTGCCGCTTCAGCGGACGCGGGAGACCCGGTGATGAGGAGAGAGGCTCAAACGGGGGCAGCAGAGTGGGAGCCGGCCGCTTGACGCCCGCCGTGGAGGGCAGCGACGGCTCCAGCGCCCTGATTCTTCCTGACGGTGGAGAGGAGTCCATTACTGCTGGCCGGTAGGGTTCATGACAGTTGCTGAGGTAGATAGAAGAGACCGAGGTACTTTTTTTGCAGAAGAGCCTGTCAATATATCGCGTGTTTCCTCCCCAAAGTCACGTCGCGTCCACGGTCCGGAAAGTACAGGGATAGTTCCTAGTTGGATAGGTTGCAAGTCGAGAGACGGAGAGGCAACAAGCAGGAAGAAAATACAATGCAACAAGGAATTTGGTTGTTGAGCTGCAAGCGAATGTCACTGGCCGTCTTGGATTTGAAGATTGGCCTCGTCGAGGGAAGCCCGTCAGTACCAGGGGTGGGGGAGAAATTGGTATTTAAGACGCTGGGTCACGGCCGTGTACCGCGGCCAGAAGCACGACGCGAGTTGGCGCATCGCGTTTGGCGTTTGGCGTTGTGTGAGACCCATGTCCAGATTTGGAGCTGCCATAAGGGGGGGTAATTAGTGCACACCGCCTTTGCACAGCTTCGATAATTCACTATAACCTGCGAGAAATAGTGCAGCTCGGCGCAGTTATGACGTATAATTTCCCTTGGAAGCAATCACGACAACATTCTTCTTTGTCGGTTTTGCCAGCAGAAATATAAATGCGGGCAGATAAAATGCTTCTCTTCCCCGCCCCTTTCTCACTACCTAGGCAGCATTGACTTCATCAACTATTCCGACCGATCTCCTTGCGTTCTGCTGCCACGCTTTTCTCCTCATCCCAACCTCCTTTTCTCACCCTCAGCTTGCCGAGTCGCGTCTCGAGACACCCCACCGACCCCACGCTGAAAATCTTCAAAAAAGCTGCTCCAGTCAAGACCCAAGAATGCACCGTAATTTAGCCGCCCAGTGGCTCATCCCTGGAGGTCGCGTTTTTGCCCGCATCGGACCGGGCCAGCTGGCTCTAATTCGCCTCGGTTCCCTTATAAATAGATGAGTATGCAAGTTGAATTTCATTCTTGTTGGTCGAGGCTACAGTCTTCGACAAGCACCCGCTTGCTTGCCTGTTGGAGGCAGTCGCACCATGATAACTCTGCAGGTCCAAAGAGCACACATAAAACGCGCTGAAGTTACTAGAGACAAGAAAAAGGAGGAAACACGGATTTCCTGCACCCAAGCCAACCTAACCTGTTGTACATACAGCATCCCAAGCCAACAAATCAACGAGAATAGAGAAAGCGGCTAGGGCTAGAGCTCGTCGTCGCCGAGAGTCGGCGCAGATCTCGCCTTCTTCAGTGTCCCAAAATACTCCCTGAAGGTCTCGTTGAGCACCTTCTCCGACAGCTGCATGTGATCGCCAGGCATCGACCTAAACTTCAGCCCGCCCTTGCGATCCAGCTCCCTCAGGCCGATCCAGTCCTCCGAGTACAGCTTCCTCGCCCTCAGCGGCGTGATCTCGGTGCCGTTGACCTCCTCGAACCAGGCCGTCTCCTTGGGAATCACGGTCGTGTCCTCCTCGAACAGAAACAGCACCAGGTTCTCCAGCGCCGCCACGTTCGCCCTGTACGTCTCGTTCTTGGCCTCCCGCTCGTTGTTGATGTCGGCGAGAAAGTTGGAGTGCTCGAGGTACTTATCGTAGTCGGCCGGGTCGCGGAAGTACTGCGCGGGGACGACCTGGGACTGCGCCCACGCGCTCCAGGTCCGCCCGCGCAGCAGCGCCACGGACCCCCTGCAGACCCAGTCGGTGGCCGAGCAGGCGCGGAAGGAGCTGATGCCGTTGTGCTGCGACCCGAAGGTGACGAGGCTGCGCACCGGCGGGCTGTTGCACCGCTCCACGTAGCCGCGCAGGAACTGCCCGCCCTGGCTGAAGCCGACGGCGTCGATAGCCGGCGCAGTCGAGAGGATCGGGTGCGCCGCCAGGGCGCCGCATACTTGTGCCAGCTGCTCCGTCACGTTGCCCAGGAAGGTTGCTGACCGGTCGCGCGAAGGGTCTTCGTCCAGCCGGATCGTGTACACCAGCGTGCCCGGGTTGATCTCTTCGGCAAGTTCGGCCACCTGGCGGAGGCCAGGGTTTGCGTAGTTGTCGCCAAGGCCTGAGAGCATAGGAGCGGTATGTCAGCGGATATATATACAGGTAGGTGATGATACCCAGGGCTAGGATCGTTCATCTCGTACCATGCCAAATCACAAGCGGCAGAGGCGTGTCATCATTGTCCTCAGCTCTCTTCTGCCGATTCCGATTCCGAGGCGCGGGATCGATCACAAGGGACGCGACTAGAGGGGCGACGGCGAGGATAAGTCTCAAATGTTTAAGCAGGGCCATGCTTGCGAACTATCACGGAGACTGAAGACTTGTTGCAACATGAAGGTGGGTGGTGATTCTTGAGGGGGTCAGTCGGTGACGATAAGGGGAGATGGATAAGGCAGGTCGTAGTCGCCAAGCATGACGAATCAAAGGCCAAGCTAGGTACCTACCTAGCTACGCATTGGTCAGGTAGGCCGGGACATCGGCGCTATCTCGCCGCCGATCATTTCACCTTAAAAAGCTAGGTGCCGTTTTCAGTCTCTTCACTTCCGACAGAGACAAGTTCCTTTTGACCATCTCGTTTATGTTTATGGGAAGATACTTGGGCCTTCGACACAGGCTCGCCCCGAGGTACGTGACATCTCCTTTTATTTCCACTGCTGCAGCAGCATCAAATGATGATAAACTGTCAAAAATATGTTTCAAGACGGGATTGAGAATTTATTCCATGAAACCACCTTCACAGGCTGAAGATGCTGCTGCAACATTTCCTTCCTGGCATCATTTCGATGTCACCATATCATATCAGGGCTAACTCTGATTGCAGCAGGCCTTTCTCTCTCTCCATGTCTCTCATTTCTTGGTGGCCCCTATCAGCAAGAATGTAGGCTTCACAATCTCGGTGTCCCAGCTGGGGTGTTCCGCTAGCTCTTCCGGGCTCGGATGCCACTCGTGAAAGTCTGTCAACTCAAACCCGGCGCTCAGCAAGATGTTGATATACGTCGCGAGGGTGCGATGCTGCTTCCTCACTCCATTTGCCAGCCAGTTGGTCACCCGCAGCCCCTCCTTCTGGTAGTCATCGAGCGGCCAGTACTTGCGCCCGGTCTCCGGGTTGACCTGCATGCCCTGTGTCGACGGCGCCGTGAAGATGGGGTGTTCGACCGAAAACACCAGCCTCCCCTTGGGCTTCAGTGCCCCGTGCACCTTTCCCACCAGTTCGGGGAGATGCTCCAAGTAGTGAAACGCCAGCGAGCTGAAGACGACGTCGTACGAACCACGGTCCCCCTCGGGTAGCCGCAGCTCGTCCAGGTCGGCCCGCTGGTATGTGATGCCGTCGTGCTTGCCGTCCTCGGTCATGCCGCGGGCCCGGTCCAGCATGTTCTGCGAGATGTCGACGCCGTGCACTGTCTCGGCGCCGTGCTCCTTGGCCCATCGCACGAACCAGCCGAAGCCGCAGCCGAGATCGAGGACGCGGAGGCCCGTGAGGTCCGGCAGGAAGGACTGCAGATGGGGCCACTCGGGCGCTCCGTCCAGGCCTTTCACCGAGCGGGGAAGTTCCGAGTACTTCTCGAAAAAGTCTTGCTGGTCGTAGATGTTTTGCGACATTTTGGAAAAATATCTGGTGCTAGTGCTCGGATGCTCTCGTAGATCACGGCAACCGACTGAGCTCTTATTTTAAGTATATGCGGAGTCCATGGCGCAATCGGTGTGCCCCCACACCAGACTCTCCGTCTCGCAACGTATGACTCCTCGCCGAAAGGGTTATGCGCAGCACCGAGCAGCAGCAATCGGGATGGAAAAGCCCATCTCCGCAACGACAGGCACCATCAGCCTTCGTATTATTCGTGTCACGTTGAAGCCATACTCGGACGTTCATTAATTATTCATTACCTAGGAGACTTGGAAATATAGCTACGTTTTGTGTCGTCCAATAGACAAAATAGACACTTGGTTCTTCTTCCGCTTTCATTCCTCAATCACAGCACCACAATTTCGAGACCAACGATAGACGAGCCTGCCGATTTACTGCGTTGCCTTGTGGGATATCATCGTTGAGGTCCCTTTGGAGTTTGGAGGGGAGCATTTACCGCGCCACAATACCCAAGTGTCAGCCACACCCTCTTATCTTATCAGCCGGGCTTCCCACTTCCTCCGAAATTCAGTCGAACACTTATGAGAGCCTCGTCTTCGACACGTTCTCACGGCATGGAACTCTTTGTTCTCGAGTAACCGCTGTACTGACCCATTTAAATGGAGAGTTGACGCGCTCTGCTGTTCAGGGGTCTGCTATAATTGCGCCGAATCGGCTGTCGTCCGTCGCGACAATCTCGCCAAGGCCTGCTCAACCATCGTGCCTACCACGACCGCGGCACTACAGCATCTCTTGGAGCTACATTGTCCGACGAGATCACCGGCTCCTCTTGATATGGCGCCGAATGCGAGCCGGACCTCGGCGCCAGTGGGTGCCCCGCCAACACCAGAGGATCCCACAGTTCCGAGGGGACCCAACCCGGGCCAGATATCCATCGCAAACCAGTACACATTGGAGCAGAAACTGCGGCAGATGCTGAAGGACAACGGCTGCGATCCAGCACGGGAGGACATATATCGTCTTCAAGGGGTACAGCTGATCGACAACGTTCGCCAAGCCCTCCAACTGTATGCTCCGCCGCCCTCCCCAATCTTGTCCCATACACTGCAGAGTCATCTGCTAACGGCAGCGCGACAGTCCCGTTAGGACCTTCGATACCGCATCAAATTACTACCACAAGTTCCGCCTCTCGTTTCGGGATGCCGAATACAACTACCAGGATGCCGCGCTTGCCTCCCTGTTTGTGGCGTGCAAGGTAGAAGATACGATCAAAAAGTCAAAGGAGATCCTCTGCGCTGCACATAACCTCAAATACCCAGACCACCCTCTGTCGCAAGATGACAAGGCAAGCTATACCGAGCTCCTTCCCCATGGATCTGGACGTGAAGCTGACAACCGCTTGACTTGGAAGAACTTCGAGCCCACCTCCAAGATAATCATCGGGCTCGAGCGTCTGATTCTCGAAACCATCGGCTTCGACTTCAGAGTGCGGTATCCCCAGAAGCTGCTGGTGAAGGTTATACGAAAGCTCGTCTCCGCGGACGAGGCGAGGGGCTTCCTCTCCGTCGCATACGACATGTGCATCGACATCTACAAGACCTTTGCTCCCATCAAGCAGACGACCTACTCCATGGTCATGGCCGTCGTCGAGCTGACCGCCCTCATTAGGGGGCGTAACACTGACGATATCAAGACACTCGACCCCTACAAGTGGCACACGAACCGAGGCTGCGTGGTGGAGACGATGCTAGATTTGCTAGACCTCTACACCCAGTTTGCAAAGTCCACCAAGGTGGGCGGGCAGTTCCCCCTTGACAAATTCATCGATGTTAAGATCAAGATCAACAAGGAAGTGGAGGGAAACCTCAGGTTATCTCGCTTCCAGACGTGGTGCGAAAGGTGTCAGGCGGAGGAGAAGGACATCCACCCGATAACCCCCGGGTCCGCGACGTCACCGGCAACCACGGGCTCGTATCCCGGCAGTGGCACGGTGAAGCGGGGCAGCAGGGGTAGTGAGAGCGCGATGCGATTCGTATTCGATGCTGAGCAGGCGCGGGAGGAGACGGAGATTGTCAGCGAGTATTTCAAGGACGAGTTTGAGGAGTACGAGGTGGAAGTGGAGGAGGCGATCCCCGAAAGCGAGCATCCTCGCCCGGGGCGGAATCATCCCCGCCATAATCACAACCATCGCGACCATGGCTGGGCGCCGTATCAAAGGAACCGCCACGGACATCACGACCGCCACCATAAGGGGCGAAAGGGGGGCCATGGGGGTTATTATTAAAAGGCGCATATCGTCCTGGGACTTGGCATCATGGATCGCTTAGAGATGGCGTTAATGGCGAGAATCGATACCCCCTGATCTTGAATATGTCTGCTGAAGTAGGTTACCATTTCCGACGCATCACATGATGCGGAAGTGTGCAAGTGGGTGGTGTAAGTAAAGTGCCCGTCTAGTTTGGCTGTTGAGCTTGTGAAAATGCAAGCCATTGAAGCGATGCCACTTCTAGACCCTCTGTGTATTGCCTCATTATTTCATCCCCTTGTGATGGCAACTCTAAAATACCTACCTATATATAATGCATCCAGACATGTAAGAGAGGTAACTCCTATGCAACCATGACGACGGACGTCCCCACATGCCACTTTTCACCTCAGCAATCTTATCAAGCCTCGGCACTCAACATCTCACCTGAACCTCTCACATTGCGGCTCCGAAAAGCACCCAGTCGGTGTTGACAGTTGATTATAATCCTTCAAGATGGGTCCCCGACCAGGCCAGAAGACAGTCTTGATAACCGGGTGAGCACTTAATCTTGGGGAAAGCGCGTTGGCGGAAACGTGGCTTTGGACTAACAAAGCTCGCCAGGTGCACGCCAGGCGGCATCGGCCACGCGCTGGCATTGGAGTTCCATGCAAAGGGTTCGTCCCGGGTTTCCAATAAAACTGGCTAGCCCTGTTGCCTGTTGACTGACAAGGCTACCACCAGGACTGCATGTAATCGCCACGGCCAGGAGGACTGAGGTCCTCACCGAGATGGCTGAGATGGGCATGAGCACCGTCGCGCTTGATGTCACCAAGGCGGACAGCATCAAGGCCTGCCACGAGGAGGTCGCCAAGATCACGGGCGGGAAGCTCAACATACTCGTGAACAATGCGTAAATGCCTGGTGCCTTAAAAAAAACGAAGCGAATTATTCCATGATATAATTCAACGACGTGTTTAGTCCATCCCACGCTAACCCCCCCTCCCCAAACAGCGGCCGAACACACACCATCCCAGCCACCGACATCGACATGGACGACGTGCGCGAGACCTTCGAGACCAACGTCTTCGGCGTCATGGCCATGTGCCAGGCCTTCGCCGACCAGCTGATCGCCGCCAGGGGCCTGATAGTGAACATCGCCTCCCTGGCCGCCGTGTCGCCCTACGTCTTCGGCTCCGTCTACTGCGCCAGCAAGGGCGCAGTGGCCTCGTTCTCGCGCACGCTCCGCGCCGAGCTGCGGCCCTTCGGCGTCGGCGTCCTCGTCGCCATGGCGGGCACCGTCAAGAGCAACATCGCGTCCCACGCGCACCGCCGCCTGCCGCCGGGGAGCCTGTACGAGCGCGTCGGGGATGCGTTCGAGCGCCGCCTCACCTACTCGCAGCAGAGCGCCAGCATGGGAACGGCCGAGTACGCGGAGAGGCTGGTGGGCCGCGCCCTGGCGGCCGAGGCGCCCGTGTCGGCGCTCAGGGCGTGGTTCTGGAGGCCCGACTGGTTCTGGTGCGGGGGGATGGCGTCGTTGGTTTGGCTTGGGCACACGCTCGGCGAGTGGGTCATGGACGAGGTGGTCTACAGGATGTTTGGCCTGTACAAGCTGGAAGTGATCCTTAAGCAGGAGGCTGCGCAGAAGAAATTGGAGTGACGGATAGGCTTCTTGTGGAGTTGCATCTCTCTGCAATTTCTGTCGTTGCAAAGTCACTGATTTAGGCCGCTGTCGAAATGGAAATCATCGCAGCTCTCCCGCTGTAACTCGCAATGTTCAGATGCGCTTCGCTAGGCTTGAAATGCGTATCCCCCAAACCACCACAGATGCGCGCATATATGTTCCACACCCTCCATGGTATGCTATATCAGTCTTATCTACATCAGAGATGAAGATTTATGAACGGGCAAAGACCCAATAATGCGTGCATACTCGTTTTCGCTCCATGCCTCGCCCTTATGCACCTGCCACGCTTTGTGCCGTCCGTTCCACTCGCCTCTGCCGGACGGCCACAACTCGCCATGTGGCCCCGTGAACCCATGAAATGCTAAAGTCGCTACACCTCTCTTCAATTCGATCCCGGCTTCTGGGCATACCAGAAGTAGTAATTGAAATACCGATGGACGCTCGAGTCCCCCAAGGCGTTCCGCGCCAGGGCCAGCGTCACCTGGCTTTCTGCCTCCGACATACCCAAAGCCTTGAACGGCCGTCCAGCAAGGGCCGGCATGAAGTCGAGAACAGCAGTCTTCTGGTACAGCCCGATGAGCCTCAGGGTCTTGTCTTTGGCCCAGACGCCGATGGGGACCTTCTTGACTATGCACTGGATGTTTTCGAATCCGGCGTCGCGGAGCAGGGGTTCGAGCTTCGCGGGCAGGACCACGTCCATGCCGAACTTGGTGAATGCCTCTACGATCAGCTCGTACATCCGCTTCACCGGGTCGTCGTCGGGCATTGTGCCGTCGTCGCAGTGCAGAGAGCTGTTGAGCTCCTGTAGCTCTATCCAGCCACCTGGCTTGATGCTCCTAGTGCAGATACGCGCTTAGAAAAGACGGCAGAGGGTGTGAAGGACCATTCCTAGGGTTTGGAGGATACATACTCGTATGCATTGCCTAAGATCTTGGGGACGTCCTTCAGCACTGGTATCGTGTATCGGAAATGGGCAAGATCACAGTCGCGCATCAGCCATTCGTTCTCGCAGTTATCCACTAGGAATTCGACATTGGGAGGGACCCAGACTGGCTGGATCGGAGACAGATCCATGCCGCGCACGCGAGCGCCCGGGTACTGGTCGCCGACTGGTGTACATCTGATGTTGATCAACCCGGGTAGCAGAAGGACTGTGGTGTACACGAACCATCAATAGCCCATATGCCTGTTTTTGTCTCTGTCAGATCCCAGATGGTCAAGCGAGCGGAGGAAAGTACGTCGGTTCCTTACCTGTCCCAGTGCCAATATCTACAATGAGCTGGGGGTTCTCGACAGGAGCGTAGAACAACCTCCCGTCAGTGAGCTCCAGCATCATGGCATGCTTCATATCCTCCCTGTTCTGCTCCATGTCGTCGTTGGGAACGGGATAGCGACCATTCTTGAAGGACTGGTAGCGGCGGCCATGCTCGATAGTGTGGGCGTAGATACTCGACGTGGCACTCGTGGACAGCGCAGACGACGTCTCGTAACCCTCGCTGAGGAACTCGTCTTCTTCGCCGGCTTCGCTGGCGGCCTCGATTGCGGGATTCTCCGAAGCTTGCTCTAGAGCTGGCGATGGAGCTGGCGATGGAGCTTCGGGGGTTGGAGACTTGGCCGGACTCTGGGCTGGAGACTTGGCCGGACTCTGGGTTGGAGGCTCTGCCATCGTGTCGTCTCAACTGGCTGAAGTCTAGTATACACACGGGAGGGGTCAGACTGGAGAAAGTTAAAAGGGAACGTCAGAATAACACACCGCCTTGGGCCGGGCGGTTTTAGTAGGTAGTTCTCGTTGATGATCATTTTCCCCGCTTGGTACGGTGGGCCATAAGGGGACCTGGCTCATAACCACTTGTGGGGCATTAGACTTACCCTATGTGGGTTAGGGCGTATATCCCAACTTCACTCTTTTATGGCCCACCGTAGCTTGGCTCTGTGAGGATGCTGGGTACTGCGTAATTGCTGGGAAACCCCCACTTTCCCAAGTTGGGTGATTCGCTTCGCCCTGGATTTGGTGACACAAACTTTCCCCATGGAATGCATGGAAGTCGCGCTGATTTATTGGGCCGGCTGCACACCGTGCTAATGATCATGCGGGAACGTTGCTTCATGGAGCTTCGGTAGCACAAGGACATTTAACGGCAGAGACACAAAGACAACGACATGTGCATATTCAAGCAGATCTGCCATGCCCATGAGTTACCATGAGCATTTTCCCAACCGTTTCCACGTCCAGCGAGTACTCGGCTTCCTGGAGGGACTGCTTCACAGCTTTCACGCCTCTCTCAACCATCTCGGCGTCGAATGCAGTCATGACCTTCTCCCTCGGCCCAGCATCGGGAGAATCGCGGAGCTGGAGCATGACATCCACGTAATTGCTAGCATCTGTAAGAGCATGCTGCAATCCCTGGCCACGGACTTCATGCAGTGTTAGCTAGTGGCGCGAAGCGAGCATCAACGAATCGAGGCATCAGGGGGGTGCTTACAGGGCAGCATCGGATGAGACGCGTCTCCCAAAAGTGTCACCCTCCCAGAATGATTATCCCAGGGGACGGGAACCCAGTACTTCATCTCGTCGATGTTGCATTGGGCGTCCTCGGGTGTCCAGTCGATGGCGGATTGAAACGGCTCGCAGAGGTTGCTTGTGTTCTCCCTGACGTAGCGGACAGCTTCCTGGCCCTGGAGGTTGACCGACGTTCCTTTCCAGATCTTGACCCAGAACGTTGTCCAGGTCGATGTGTCCTTGGGATCTTGGACATACATGACTAAGGAAAGGAACCATCAGCCTTCGGGGATGTTACGCTGCTTTCAATGGTTAGTCGAGGAGAGACATACCGCCGCAAGCGCCTACAGCCTCGGTGCCCATCATGATAGCTGTTACTGGATGTGCTTTCACGATGAAGTCGGTTTTCTCCGCGTCGCCGTAATTCACCACGCCGGTGGCAAACATGAAGCCAGATAAGGCGGGTCGGGCTGCTTCAGGTCCCAAAAGCAGTTGGCGCAAGGTTGACGAGACGCCATCAGCCCCGACAACATAGTCCGCCACGTACGTCTCTCCGTCCTCAAACTTGAGCTGTATCGAGTCTTCAGCCGAGGACAATTGGTCGAGCTTCTTGCCCCATCTGACCTCGAACCCTTCGGCCAGCACTTTTCGCAGCCCTTGTCGGGTGATGCGCCTCGCTCCCGGGGTCGCGTTCTTGAAAAGGATCTCGCCAGTCAGGCCGTTGAAGCAGGGCAGGCTTTCCACTTCTTCGTTGAACTCGAGATGGGGATTGCAGATCGCCTTGGGGAAGTTATTGAACACGTCCTCCGGGAGCAAGCGAGCCAGTATCGGCATCGCCCAGTGAATGAGGATCGTCCAGTCCCGGGAACGGACGTCGATGTCGGCATCCCGCTCGAACACGGCGACCTCGAAACCGTTCTGGTCCGTGTTAGTGCCGAAACAAAGTGGATTAGAATTTGACAATCCCTAATCGAGACCTTTTGCAAGCCATGTGCAGTGAGCAATCCGGTCAACCCCGCACCGATGATGGCGATTCTCGGTTTGCGCGGTTCACCAATATCACCCATGATGAAGATCTGATTATGAACAGACAAGAGCAGGATCTCTGACGGTGATCAAAATATATTTCAAGTTCAGGAGAACTATTCAGTTGCAACCCAAATCTCTCCACACATGCAGCGAAAGCGT
Organism: Phialemonium atrogriseum; assembly: GCF_030411735.1. Lineage (NCBI taxonomy): Eukaryota > Fungi > Ascomycota > Sordariomycetes > Cephalothecales > Cephalothecaceae > Phialemonium > Phialemonium atrogriseum. Next base: position 499,509 of record NW_026848147.1, read on the forward strand.
TCCATGGGAGCGGCACCGCTCGTTTTATCAAATCCATGGAGCATCCTAGTCCTTAGCATGGAGCCCCCCACGCCTAGTTCGCCCTCCGATGTAACCTCTCCGGTGATAACGGCGGTAGGTCCGAGCTAATCAACTACAGGTCGGTCCAAGCAATACTCAGTAAAACCACACAATCTGGCGATACCCACTGCCATGGATCTCAGCAACCTTATTAAACTCTCAATTCCGATGTCCACCATGGTATGCGCAACCTCAAACTCAACCTCAAACTTAATGCCACATCATGACGTGTTATACATGGCCATTTGGCATCTGCGACATATATTTCCGAAGCTGCATAAAAGTCCTGGCCCCTCACTGCTGTCTGTGCCTATAAAGGCCGAGAGATAGTTCTCAGACCAATTTCATCTCTGTCCCACGCGCCAAGTTTCAACTATTCTCGAGCAAGAAACCTCTACCCACCTATTATCGTCCTCAAACCACACCAAATTATCAAACCCTCAAATCTAATATTGATACACCCAGATCATACTTCCAAAATGCCGGTGTTGGCTGTCCAGGGCTTCAGGATGCTGCGTGACGACCTGAACAAATTCCTCGTGGACAACGGGCTGTCAAAACGTTTGGCACACAGACTCAGGACCTCTGAAAGGGGATGACGATGGGGTTTCTGAAGAGGAGGAAGAGGAGATTGTAACGGTGTTTAGACAGAAGGGCATAGACTGCAACCTCAAAATTGTGCTCCCCTAGGTCGACGACGACTGGAATTTTGACCCCTCGACATAGGTCTTCGTTTGCTTCCACTGGGTTTACCTTCTCTCCAACAAGAGGATCGACAACGAACTGGACAAGCCAGTTCCCACGTCCTTTGAGCATCTCCGTCAGATGCTCCAGGTCCAATCGCCTATCTGCCAGTACCTCTTGAAGACTGATAAACCGACTAAGTGGAATTTGGAAGGGCTAAATGAGCAGCTAAATAAGGTAAGCAACTCCTCCCTTAAGAGAACGTTTCGTTCTAGACCAACATGCGATGCAGATTCCGGTTACTTGCGATAAGTGCGGTCTAATATTTACCACCGACAACCCCGACAACCCTGAATATTCTCCGCGCAGAGCAAGGTATCACCACCGGGCCAAGATTCACGGAAGAGGGGGATATTGGCCACTTCCTGACAATATTTGAAGGAGGCTTAGTGTAACTAGCCTGGCGACAACAACGGGCTGTCACAGGTAAGAATACATGACACTTGCCTAAGTTTAACCAGCGTCGGCGCCACCCACAGTGCAGTAGATAGCTACTAGGAAATGGAATAGGGATATGACTCCACTGCTTACAATTTGATGCTTCTGCCCGCGACAATGATTAAGCCTTCGCTGCCTACGAGGGCATGATGTCGCCCTTTAAGTTCTCTCGTGTCGGGTCCAATCCGCAAGAGAGTGCGACAGCCTTATACAATGTCGCGCCGGGAGGTGTTGCGAGCCAGCGTAGTTCGATAGTTGCGATCAAGTCATGTAACACATCAGGAAAAGGCAAATGGATACGTGAATAAAAGGGAAAGTAATATGACGAGCAACCGAGACTTCTGGTCCGGGCGAGGATCTGCGCTTATGATGAAAATATTTAAATTTCGTATTTTCGCCTTCTAGAACACCTAGGGCTTGAAGAGCATATAGGTGGCCAGTCACTTGGAATGGAGTCGTACTGGGAAACGGGTCAGCATCATTCAGCCCGGCTCGATGGATGAAGCATCAACTATTAACCACTTCTCTGGAAGTAGATTGGGTAGCAGTATCATTGCTTTCACGGTTCTCGCTCTAATCGTGATCACCCATGCCTCAATAGAAACGTATTCAAAACGAAATTAATTTTTTGTACCGCGTCAACATTATAATGGATTCCGCAGGAAGGGAGAGCCTAACGCAGTCAAATCACTCCACGAAATCGTCTCAAACAAATCCATGGCCGCCCAAAAAGACATCAGCGTGCCCTGTACATGCTCCCCAAACTGCGGCGAGAATCCGGCGAATGTGGCGATGTCGAGGAGCCACTTCTGGCGCCCAGTCTCCTTCAGCTCGAGACACGCGACCAGCAGCGCCAGATCGATGCATCGGACGGGCTGCTTCGTGGCGGCGAGGGTCATTTCGAGCTGAGTCAAGATGGTCATCGACAAGACTTGCGCCGGCCCATCGTTCACGCCAAACGGGTACCGAAGGCGATGGGTCACCAGCAGCGCCGCCAGCCGCATGACCTGCGCCTGGCAGAGCATGTGGGCGACCTCGATCGCATTGAAGCGGGTGGTGAAGTCCTCCGGCACCTCCGGCTGCCACTGGCGCACCGACCGCTCGACGGCATCGAGGTCCTCCAGGACATCCGCATCGCCCGTTTTGCCGTGCGCCAGCGCGTGGCTTACCTTGCAGATGTCGTGCAACAGCGGCAGCAGGGTGGCGCACAGGCCGGCGTGGCGGTCGGCGTACGCCTCGGCGGGCGGCCGGAAGCGCAGCGTGGGCACCGCGCAGCTGAACAGACAGCCGCGGAGCTCCCACATGACCATGCAGCCCAGGAACACGCGCAGCTCGGGCGGGGCCGGGTCGCTGGCGGCGTAGACGGGCTCGATGAGGCCCAGCGTCCGGCCGCAGATGGCCAGGATGTCGTTGAGGCGCAGCCTCACGGCAAACGTCGAGATCAGCGCGCCGAGCATCAGGCAGTCGGTCATGGTCTGGGAGTCGATGACCTGGAGCGACGCCAGCGTGGCCAGAGCCGACGAGGCGTACCGATAGCAAATGCTCAGGCGGCCTGGGTTGGCCTGGCCGTCGTCGACGTCGCCCACCCACGAAATGGCGCAGGCTAGAAGCCCGTCTAGGAGCGTCGTCTTGGACAGCAGTAGGTGTGGGATTATTTGTTGGCGCGCCCTGTCGCTGAAGCTGGAGCCTACCGAAAACATGTCCAGCAGATCGCCCTGAAACAAGAGGCGCTGGACCAGCTGCTGGTCGCCCGTCGGCACGTCGCTTAATTCCGAGATGCACTTTGGAACCGTCGCGACGTGGCCATTGCTCCGCATTCGGCGTCCGGCCCGAGCGTACAAGAGGCGGCCGTCGTCGGGTCTGCCATTTCGGTGTGATCGGAGTTCTGGCGTAGGCCGCCACATACCACGTACTCCTGGCTTCCTCCCTGGTCTGCCCTTCGGCCTGATGGTTTCGCAGACGTGCTGCAGTCGGAGGCAGCGCTCGCACTGTGTCCCATCTGGCATCCATTCACAGCGCTCTTTAATGGCGTGGCATCGGTCGCACGCTCGCGGCGGTTGCAGTTCGCCGTTGATCACCCACGAAGACATTTTTGGTTGCTTTGTTGTGTGTTAGGTGGTAGTAACAGTGGCTCTCTGCTGCTAGGGTACGGTATTCTCCCGGGGACTCCGGCGCTAGTCCCATTTCCAGTCATACTGTGTAGGTAAGGTATACGCAGATCCAGTATTTGTAGTTGAGTTGAGTGTTTCTTAGTGATCCTAGGCGTCAATGAAACGCGGAACAACAATGGCTAACTGTTCGCAAGTCCAGATTTTTTCGGTGTCAGTTGTCCGCGCCACCACCGTAGATATGGACGCCACGAATCCCAAAGTAGGTACTGTACATGTACCACAACAATCTACGTCAGGTAGGTAGGTATTCATCTGATCAAAAACTAGGTAGGATTAAGGGGTCTACGACGAAAAGCATATCGGCTGCACGCTGCCATGCAAGGTACGACACTAAACTTGTCTTATCACCGCCATGCCACGGCATACTTCTTACAGTATATGGAACCGTCAACACCGTGGACTTCAGTGTGCAGCTTCCCTCAAGCACGCATCAACGACCCCCGCCACCGCTAGACACTCTTCATCGCGCATCCGACTGGTGAATATCTGGATCGAGCAAGGAGCCCCCTCCACGACTTCCGGGTTATCTAGACATGTCTAAATCAGCGCATGGCCTGGATCCAAGACTCCTTGGTCCGGGAGTAACTCACATGCAGGGGTGCCTTGGCCTGGCTTCCTGGTAAATTCCAGTTCACTTTTTGTCGCCTTACCGAAGGGTATGATGCATGCCGGATACTGTTGCTTGCCATTAGCCACCATCCAGGGGATGTGTGTCGGCCACTCTCCTTGGGCGTGAAAAGCTTACGTCGAGAGCATTCAAGAAAGTCGAATACGCTGGCCAGCTATACCGGTCGTGCTCTACCGCTGTGTTCTGCGCCGACGGCGAAATCACCGCATCAAGGTCGTGCCTGGCCCAGAGTTTCCGCCAAGCCTCGACGATTTCTGCCCGCTTGTTTTGCAGCGTTCCGAACTTTTGGAGCCCATCCATCGCGCTGAGGTCCGGTACAAAGTTCCAGGCAATACTTCCCATTTGTTCGGCGAGCATTCCCATCGATGGCACGGCCGGTTCGCTGCCGGATGCTATGATCTCTCTGGGGGTGTTGTCTAGGGAGAGAAGCCCTCCAGCCACCTGATTCGCCGCCGCTACGTGGCATTCGGCCGCGTCCAGAACCATCACCTCGTGCCCGTGTGATTGCAGTATCTGTACTGCCTTTGCGACTGTTTCCTTCACGGGCGGGTGGAGTGGGAAAAGCGGGTCTTCGGGGAGGAGCCCCAGGCGTAGCTTGGGTCGCAGTGGTCCGTTGATGCGTCTCCATGGTACGTCAATGGCTGTGGCATCGTGGCGAAATGGCTTGGCGTCGATGACAGCTTTCATGAAAATTTGGAGGGCCTCCATGTCGTTCGCGAACGGGCCAGCCGACGGCAAGATGGCTCCGATGCCCGCGTTGAGAGGCATGACTTGTCTTCCGTACGCAATTCTGCCAGCCGATGGTTTGAATCCGTACGTCCCGCAACACAGGGACGGGATCCGGATAGACCCTGGATCCAGGTCAGAGCTTGTTGCCTTATATAGATCTCCTTCTGTCGTTCACTTACCCGCAAGATCGGTGCCAACCCCGAGCGGCGATCCCCGGAATGCAACCAGGGCGCCTTCTCCACCGCTTGATCCCCCAGCCGTAAGCATGGTATTCCACGGGTTCAACACGCGCCCAAAAACATTGTTATCGGAATCCACGGTCTTCAAATTCATTAGTTGTCTTTTCAACAAGGAACGCACCATCGAAACATACCATCAATACCTGGGATATGTTGGTCTTGACGTAGAGGACCGCCCCTAACCCGAGCAGAATGTCCACCAAGGCAGAGTTCTCCTTCGACGTCCGATCTAGATAGGCCACGGCACCGATGGTCGCTTGCGTACCCTCAACCTGGTATGTGTCTTTGAGACTCACCGGCAGCCCGTGAAGGGGCCCGGCCAGCTTGCCCTTACCGCGCAAGTCATCCAGGTATCGTGCTCTCTCCTGGGCCTGTTCGAAGAACGTTTCCGTCAAACAGTTTGTCTTTCCAACTTGTCAGTAACCCTGCACATACAGACGGCTGCCTCTAGCGACTTGTTATGGTGGGAAACCTTTTTGGGGTATGACTTACCAGTTGCTGCGCAATTGCCGCTCGTTTCGAGAAAGCCAGCGTCACCTCGGAAGACGTGAATTTGCCGGATGCAAGGCCTTCAAGTAAACCTGATACGTTGTGCGATTCCGTGATTTCAAGCTCCCTCTCTGTCAAGATGCCGGAGCGGCGGGGTATGTCCAGCGAAATCATGTTGACCTTGGTCTTCCACAGGTCCGATCGCTCCGGCAGGGTCTCTAGGAGCGACTGGGGGAGGGTCCATGCTTCCGGTATGGCCTTCTGGCAACTGGCCCGTTTCTCGGCCACCTTGCTCTGCCAATCTCCAGCCGATGCAGAGATAGAGGATTGTGAAGCCATGGTCACTTCAAGATGATCATGTGTTGATGCCAGAGATATTGGGTCAAAGAATCCTCTCATGATGTTCACTGGCAGGCCTATATATAAGTGTTGTTGCAGCGTGCCCCCAGAACGTGCACTATGCCTCCGTACAGCCATGGCCAGTCAATCAGCGAGGACGGCTCCGGAAGCCGACCCACTCACGGCAGCAGCCGGCAATATCCCGGTGGGGCCTAGGCACGAATTAGGAAATAGGCCGGCCAGCAACCTGCCGGTCCAGACTTCAAGTCGAGTAACGATACGCCAGGAAATAGACCGGCTGCAACCTGCTGGTCTATAGACTTGCCGGTAATCAGAATACCGTATAAGCACAGGCAGGTGGTCCACCGGACGTTGAAACGTTGATTTGAAATCTGTCTAGTTGCATCACCCGGACGGAAGCTTCTGGCTGAAGAAAACAGCGGGTCGCGTGGGGCAAAAGGAGGAATCAGAAAATCAAACCCTCCATCTTCTACGTCCGAACCCATTTTATAATTTGAACAGCCACATCCCATGCAGCACAAATCCCGCCCAGTGATATGGTATCTTGTTCCGCCTCCTCAGACCCAGCACCGCCTTCTGCATAGCAATGGCCAAATTCACCACCCTAGTGCCCTTGCCTTCGCCATCATCGCCCTTCCCAAGACCATCCTCCTCTCGCCAGAACTCGTTGTAGAACAGTTTGGAGAACTCCAGCCCGTCATCCGTGTCGATCTTCCACAGCGTCGACAGCACCGAGCTGGCCCCGGCATAGTGCAGCGCCGTTGTCAGGCCGAGGTGGTCGTCCGCGCCCGTGATGACGGACCGCCCGCTGCGGCAGCCCATGAGGGTGACGTGCGTGGGCCTCGGCAGGCGCACGTCGAAGATGTCGTCGGCCTCGAGCGTATCGGCGGCGGAGAGGTCCCCGGCGCCGTCGTCGTCGTCGTCGTCCGCTCCACCAGCATCGCCGTCAATGGTCGACGGCGCCGGCGGCCGGACGCGCAGCTCCAGCCGATGGTGCAGCGGGCCCGACTCCTCGAACTGCACGTGCCCGTGGAAGTGCACCACCGGCGCGCCCCGGCCGCCCAGCGCCGCCTTCACCCCTTCCTTGGTCATGTCCGCCTCAGCCACCACGTCGCCGCCCAGCAGCGCCGCGATCGAGTGCGCCTGCGAGTGCGCCGCCCCGCCCACGTGCAGCGGGTGCAACACCAGCGGGCGGCCCCGGGGTGCCGAGGCGGAGGAGGCGGTGGTGGTAGTGGCGGCCATCTGGCACAGCCGTAGCACCGATAGGCTCTGGCAGTAGACGACCGGGTTGCGCTCAATCAGCAGCCTGCCGTCCACTTTGAGCGCGTGCAGCGGGATGCGGTGCAGCGCACGCGTGGGGCAGAGGACGAGGACCTGGCCTGGTTCGGTATAGGTTGCCAGAGGCGCCACGAGCGGGTGCATGGTTCGCAGCTGGCGCTGGGATGTGTCGCGCAGGAGCGGCAGGTCTTCATCCAGCTGCTCGGCGACCCAGCGGTCGACGTCTCTGAGCTTCAGCGGGAGCTGCGTGGTCTGGCGGAGCCTGCCGTCGGCGCAGATGACCATGAGCAGGTCGGCGCCGCTCTCGAGGCCGACGTGCACCCAGTCGACGAAGACGACGTTGCCGCCGAGGCGCTCGCCCATCTGCTCGACCTCGGCCAGACTGACGGCCTGGCCCTCGCGGATCTGGTTGATGGGCACCAGGGCCGGGTTGGTGCGCATCCTCTGCCTCAGCCGCCCCAGCTCCCCGTTCAAGGCCAGCTTCTCGGATATGGACTCGACGCTGGCGATCCTGCCGCGCAGCGCCGTCTCCTCCTCCAGCATGGCGCGCGCCTCGGGGTCGTCTTCCACGGCCTGCACCAGGGCCGCCGGCAGCTGCGCGTTGATGCCCATCAGGTCCGTGAGCACCCTGGCCTTGCACTTTTGCACGTGGTCGTAGAAGCCGGCCCGCAGCAGGGTCGGGTTCTGGAAGTAGTGCAGCCACTGGCAGGCGCCTATGGGCTGGCGGAACCGCGCGCTGCGGATGTGGTCCATCCAGACGTTGTACGAATGCTGGACTCCTCTGGTGAAGTGGTACGGGATGTCATGGTCCTGCGCAAACGAGGACCGGACCATCAGCGCGCGGCTACCCTGTAGAGACGAGTGTTGGTCGCGGGCGAGCTGGTAGATCACGTCGCGCTCCTGCCAGTCTAGGTAAGCGGCCAGCCTTGGAACGCTCTTGAAGTGGAAGCGTCGGTTATACAGGAGGAATTCTCGCGTCTTCATCGCTCTTAGAAGCCTGTCGAGGTTGCTGGCGATCTCAGGGTCAGCTATGTCGTCACTTATGTAACCTACTGCGTCTGATAACACGTCGTCAGTGACGCGCAGGTCCTCAGTGGCATCGCCTCGCGTGCAGAGCAGGACCAGATCTGAGCAGTATTGTATCCGCTCCGTGCGGAAGATCCGTGACACAAAGAGAGATATGTCGAGTTCAAGCATGGTCGACATGAAGCGGTGCCTCTCGACGGCCAGTTCATAGAGAAAGTCCCGGTCCGGAGCCACGAGCCCTTGCTGGTGGGCGCAGAACAAGAGCTCTACGCGGCATTGTTGCAGCTTGCTCAGCAATCGATGTCGTTCCTCGACAGTCCGGCCTAGGACGGGGGTATCCCTCAGCCATGCAGTGACGACAGCGTACCAGGCGCCCCATTCGTCAGATGATACGGGAATCCCGTCCTTGCCAAAAATACGGGTAGACAGCCTCTGGCAGTCTTCCTCTGTAGGTTCGTGGTAGAGTTCGGTGATCTCGGCGAGATGGTCAAGTCCACCGTGCTCGTTTGTGGTACCTCGGAGTCCGAGGCAGGTAGAGGCTATCTCAGGACTGCACTCTCCTATCAGCACTGCCTGGTGGAGCCAGCGCAACAGGATCCTGCTGGAAACCGGGATCATGTAGTCCCACGCTACCTTGCGCGACATTGAGACGCAGGCCGCGTTCCAGCTGTGCCCGAGACTTTCCTGCTCAGCCTTTCGCACGTTTTGCGGTGCGTCTTTCGGACATTGGCTTGAAAGCATATCTCGCTCGTCCGTGAACTTGGCAGTCAACCTGTCGTCGCCGGACCACTTAGTGGCCGATATGGCCGAGTGCAGCAACAGATGCAGCAAAGTCGGCACGTCAAACCGGGGGAACTTGGCCCGAAATTCGGAGTAGTACTTCAGCACCTCGGAGGACCTTGTCCCGCCGCGGTATACCAGCTTTCTTAAAGCTGAACTTAGTGCAGCCGCCATGAAGTAGGCCGCGCGCATTTGTTGCTCCTCGAACTCAAGATAGGAGCTTGTGACATCATCGTGCCACTCCCACGGATCGCCCACGTCTTCTTGCTCCTCCGCGTCCTCTCGATCTATAAGCGTGGTCTCCGCATACGTTTCGCTTAGTTTGATGAGTTTGTGGCAGATGACGCGGACCATGGGGAAGTCTCCAAGCTCCGCAGCCCGCTTTTGGAGGTCAGTTACCCGTTCAATTGTGACGACGGTGCCCGGAACTGCGAGGTCTATGAGGATGCGGACCCACTCCATATACACGGCGCCACGCGGATAGGATGTCTCGAGGTCGTCCAAGGAGCGGCCGATACTGGACAGGAGGGTTACCAGAGCGCCAATTTCATCGCCAGCCTTATCAGCAAGCTGCTGATCGGCCAAGTTCCAAGCAGCGAAGATGTGGTGAAAGGCCATCTTCGTAATGATCACCTCCGACTTTGCGTCTCCGGTGCCTTCAATATACCGCAGCCACTCGCGATAGGGCATAAGAGATAAGTCACCCTCGTACATGTTAGCCTCGGTCTTGCAGAGGCGGTATGCCAGGAGGGGCTTGTTCTGCGCCTGCAGAGCCCGGCGGACTTGTGTCAGAATAACCCCCTGCCTGTAGATAAAAACGTCATCCTGACTTTCAGGCATTTCGAGATCCGAGGGAGCCGCCGAAGCAGGTAGCAGGCCGTCGGCGTCCATCTCAGCCCAGCAGGATGACAGGCGCACGCGATTCATGAATGTGTGGTATGCCATCAGACATTCAACCTGGACCGAAGTCAGCCTCGGCAGATGTTAACGTGATCATAAATAGAGAGAATTGGCTGCCGTACGCAGAGATCGTCATACTCATCGATACTTCTTGACTGCAGAAAGGCCTGCAGCTTCCTCGCCTGCTCCAAGGCGTCCCGCATGGTACCGAAATTGAGGAACCTGCTCTCCGCCCGGTGCATCTCAAGTAGCTGCAGAATCGTCCGGTCTCTCAAGCTGTCGTTGCTCTCACTCTTGGCCTGGTCCAGGGCACCCTCAAGTACCTCCAGACGCACCTGCTCAAGGCCGGAACGACCTAGAGTGTCTGCCGCTTCCAAAAGATATGCTAGATGGGCAGATGGGTCAAGCGTGTCGCATTTGTCGTTGTAGATGTCAATAGCTTTCAGGTAATTGCCGCATTGAGCATACTGCGCGGCTTCCTCCAATAGGTCGATGTCCTGTGCCCTGCATCCAACGTAGAGGGAGCTGTGGATGGCCCAGTACGGCCCGCGATGTGGGCGAGACAGAAGTTGGCCCATCTTGACCCAGATGACCCGGATTCCAGACGCTGACGATGCTGCATCAGCGACGATGGACTGTGTTTAGAGCCGAAGCTGGCGCGGCGACTTTGGGGCCTTGCGGCTTTTTATTGGAGATGCCATGCGGGAAGCCAGCTGAAGTGAAAGCTACTCGGCGCCAAGTATGGTGATAGTTGATGGGCGCTAACCTCAGTTGGTGCGGCTGAACTGGATCGGCCCGTGGCAAAACGACCGTCCCGACGGGATCTAGTGATGCCTGAAGTCAGCGGACGATCCCGCACAGTCAGATTAAAGTGATTGAACCTCGTCGATTCCCAAGCCCAACTATCAGTATTGCGTCCTCCTTGCAGATCAGAGAATCAAGCGCCTAATAGCTACAGCCGGCGACAATGGCAGAATCCTCGACGACGCTAAACGTCCAGGAATGGAAGGAGATCACGTTCGAGCAACAAACCCCTCAAGACGACGATGCAGCGACCGGCCTCGACCTAGAGGTGCCGTTGGTCCTAGACAAGCTAAAAGAGCAGCAGCTCGGGAGCAGCGAGTATCGCAACACGGCCAAGAAGCATCTCCACGAGCCGCGCTCCCTGGTCGCCGCCTACGACTCGCGCCACTTCTACTTCCACGTGCACTTCTCCCACGCCACGTATGGGCTCTACCGGTCCAAGCCGGCCTGCCTCGTGGTCCTCGACCTATCCTTCCAGAAGAGGGGCAAATCCTTCTCACGCTTCCAGGCTGCCGAGGTCGACATCGAGTTCCGCGATGCCCCTCTCACTCCAACGGCGACCAAGACCAGTGGAGGTGCCCACGGCTCGGACTCCGAGGACGTCGACGACGACGACGACGATCTGCAGCCGACGGTGCTAGCATATGAGCCACGGTTGTTCTACGGGCCCGTGGACGTCGAGAAGGGCAGCGCGCACGCTACGGCCAAGCTGGGGCTGACGCCACCGGGGGGCATCGCGGCGCTGGGCCTGGAGCTGGGCCGGCAGTTCCACTACCCCGAGGAGGGCTTCTTCAAGGCGCACGGGACGCTGTGCGACAACCCGCAGTCGCGGGTGCACCTGAGCCTGTCGGAGAACGCGCTGCGCCGGAGCGGCATCCGCGAAGAGGTCTCGGCCGCGCTGGTCGTCGGCTACGTCCCGGGCCGCCGCTTCTCGGCGCGCGTCACCGTGCGCGCCGACCTGTACCTCAACCCCCTGACGCCCGTGTGCGGCGAGAAGGATGAGCCGATTTACTTTGATCCCGAGTCCATGATGGCGTCCGCTGGCGGTAGTAAGAGAGCGAAGACGGTCCCCGGCGTGGAGGGCGACCTGGACAATGTCAATCTGCTGCAGAAACTGACACGGCTCGGCCAGTACGGAGGGGTGTTTATCAGAGAAATAGACCCCTAAAGACATTTCTCTTTCGTATACATAAAAAGGAATTCGGCAGCAGTAGAGGGACAGAGTGAGAGGTTTTGTTGTCTAGTTTTCCTCAAGGCCTCCCTATCGATGGCAAACATGTCCATCCCGTCTTGCGCACCCTGTCCACCCTATATCTAATTCCTAGGTACCTATAGTGTTTTAAGAGCAATCCCACAGTCTGTACTGCCTCTGTCCCAGCCATTGACAAAATTGCATCTAGCAATGAAACTGCCAACTCTACTCCTCTACATCCTCTTTATTCTCACGTCGTTGTCATGGTAATTGGATTAATAATGGCGCGTCTCTCTCAATTACAAAACCATACAGATCAAGCGCAATGCTGAAACGGGACTTACCTTCCATTCCTCTAAATTGATCGCTTCGGCTAGTCATATTCTACCCCGGTATTTCTAGCCATGTGTGGCTTTTCATTTTTTTCTTCTATTATCGCCGGTTTATTTGTGACGTCTCACCCCTAGGCAGATAGCACTTTGCATTGTCTCAATGGCATTCTCTTTTTCATCTTCAGCCATTGTCTTCAGCTACTTCCAATGTCAATCAAGCGATGCCCTCCACAGTTTGCGTTGTGGTTGTACTACCTATCCAATATGAAGAATATAAACAACCTCCTCTATGTGCTTATGCCTTAAGGCCGGCTTCAAGTTTGATCCTTATACAATAGGACAAAGTAGTCCTTGTTCTGTTTGGAACAATATGTATCCATTTATGTTCTAGGGAAGTCATTAGTTTTGTCATTCTCAAAGCAGTTGGCTATGATTACAGACTTTGTGTAATTAACTGCTTCTCAGAGGACTAAGAGCCTCCAGGGTCTACTAACCTGGGACTCCAAGCTGCAGGCCTTATCACCAGGACCTTGATCATAACATGGGTGCCTGTTATCCTACAGTGTGGCTGAATGTAAAACCGTGCAGTTGTTTGACTTGGAGACTCAGACCAACAGGTACAAATAACTATGGAAGACACATGCCTTGAGTCCCTCGGGGAACAACAAGGATGGAAGTTGGAAGGTTCCATGAATCTCGAAGGTCCTTTATTTGTTCTACATGTCAACACCTGATCTGGGTTTCATAGGAGGTCTATCAGGCATATCGGCCAGTCCCTGTCGGCATACCCTCTTGGCGATATAGCACGATGTGGTGTACCTCTTGCGAGTATACTTGAAAAATCAAAACATCCTGGCTTGTTTTCTTTTCTCTTTTTCCATCTTCTTCCCACTTTTCCTTCGGAGATCAAAACCACCTCAACCCACCTTGCCAATTGCCTGGCTGCCCACGCTCCAGCCATCACGATGAACATCGAGATCATCGACCTCTTGGGCAACGTGGTGACATCGCCCCAGTCGCTGATGCGCCCAACCGGTTCTCCCACCTTGTCCGAGGATGCCGCGTACGGCGACAAGAACTGCGCCAACTGCGGCCAGAGCGGCTCGACTCACACGTGCACCGGCTGCAAAGTGACCGACGTGGGCCAACTGCGGGTTTTCTACTGCGGAAAGCAGTGCCAGGAGGCTCACTGGAAGGCTCACAAGGACAGCTGCCACGGGCGTCGCCGTCTCGCCCGCGCCGTCTCTCTCTTTGGCGAGATCTGGACCGCCTTCGAAGAAGCGACTTTCACGAGCAACGTCGTATTTGTCGGCCAGAAGGATGGCATAATCTCGCTCAATCTGCGCGAGCCAGGATTGGACCCTCGAGGATGGGCCGGCGGGTCGGTTATCAGACCCTTTCCGGGTGAGATGTTCCCAAGCGACACCAGCGAAGCGATCAAGCAGGCAGTTCTCTTCGACAGCGAGTGTTGCGACGTCGCTACTGTTGGGTTACCGCTGCTCAACGTCTTTCTCAAGCGTACGTTCCAGCATCTAGGGTGAAATGAGAATAATGTCACTAACAGGTACATATCTAGCTATCTGTGCAGAGCTCACAGAAGCAGCCGTCGAGCCTAGAGATCCAGCTTTGATCGTCCATCTCCGGGGAACCGACTATTTGGACTCGGATCACAGAATCCTCCGAGTCACCCTGCCGACTGGAGAGGTCTTCGCTATCGACTTCACCGGCGCTCAGTATGGATGGAAGGAGACGCTGTACTCGTGGGACACGTACGTGAAATACCGAGTCCGCAATGTCCAATCGGTCGGACAACTCGGCTGGGGGAGGGAAGCCTTGGACGCAATGCTATCGACGTTTGCCCCCGATGGGCCGGAGAGAGCTATCTTGGCCGTTCGCAAGGCCGCCATGCAAGGGCTGAAGACTCAAGTTGACGCCCTGTTGGCATCGCAGGAGATCAGCGCGAGAAAGGTCAGGCCCTGGCCCGACAGCGCATTCACGACTGCCCGCGAGAAGCTGGTCACCGAGGCCAAAGCCTACCTGCACGGAATTCTCCGGGGCCTCAAGGAAAATGGAATTGGCCGGCTCTACTATAACCGTCTGTATCTCCACCGCGTGACGCTGTCGGCCGAAGTTGCGAGCAAGTACGACAGCGTGTGGCTCTCCGACGAGGAGAAGGACGCGGAGAAGGGCAATGTGGATGCCCTCAAGCGCATCTGGGCTGAGAGAGTGGCCAGAATCAACTAGGGCATCGGGATCATGACGACCTGGAGCTGGAGATATCAGCCACAGGTCTAGGTACCTATGACAAGTTGGCAGTATGTGTGGTACTCGAGCAGATTACTAGGACAGCTCCGGCAATAGGCCGTTCCCAGTCAATAGATCCAGCCGAAAACGGGAAATATGCCCTCATTTGAGACATGGCTATTCTCCCGAGGAGACACATCCCATCCGTAGTCATCAGTGATTAAAACATGTCGACAGTGAATGCAGGCAACGTATCCTCATTTGGGCTATATTGAAGCGTACTAAAAAGGAAAGAAAGTCAGGAATCCCTACCAGGGAATCGTCAAGTAACCCAGATTCCGTGCCCCTTTGGCTCTTCCTTGTTTTACGACACGGCTTCCCAATGTTCTGGTCTCCATCCTCGTCGTTGTCTCCTCACAATTTGTAGGCTACGGCTTCGTTGGCCTCTTACGCCGGGTCTTGGTATATCCAACCAAAATGATACGGCCGAGTCTCCTGCCGATGAACACATTACTCGAGACACTCTACCGCGATAGGAATGAAACTATGCAACGCTTACGATTTTTTTGGCTGGTTCTCGTTGCCATGCCAGTTTTGACCGGCGTCAGCGTATTTTGTTTGGCAAAACGGGACAGTATGATCTTCACCAACATCTTCGGTGGCTCAAACGGCAACGAGGGTCTCGGCATTCTATCACCTGGCTGGGTTTCTTCTGGGCCGTCTACAATCATTTTCCTCCCCAGTTACTGTTCGCGCATCACCCAAGGTATCATTGCCGTATCGCTAGTAGTACTGTTCATAAACCGGCGACGAACTAAGAGATTTGTAACTTCCAGACATCGCCAAGCCGAGAGTTGTCCTCAGCAAGTCCTCCATGGACAATGATAGCGTGCTTGCCTCCATCTTCTCGCACCATGTCCGCGTCAAACCACCCCCGCGGCGGGGGCGCATCTCCCACAGGCTCAATCTTTGCCCACTTCAGCTCCTGCACATCGAAAGCCCAAACATCGGCGAGCATCTTCCCAGCTCCGGCGTGGCCGAGAGAACTAGGGTCCCGCTCGCCAAACATGGTGACAAGATAGCCCCAGCCTTTTGCCTTCACCGCGACGAGAGTCAAGACACTGCAAGGACATGCATCGCAGTCATAGACGTCTAGGGAGCCACCCTGCTCCGTCGTGCCATTGAAGCCGTTCATGCAGTATAGCTTACAGTCGAAAAATGCGATAGATGCTCCTCCGCATGCCGGCAACGGGGCAGCGGGAAGCTCGGCCCAAGCCCTCGAGTCGAGGCTGAAGGCCCAGAGGTCAGACAGCCGACCCGTTTCAGGGCAGCCAGCGTGGACGAAAATGTTGTTGCTGCCGTCAGAAGCGCTGCAGTGGTAGCTACAACCGGCAGGGAACGCCGCCGAGGGATCCTCTGGCTCGACGAGGTCCCAGAGGTCATAGCGCGTCACAACGCCGACCTTGGTAGCCCCGTGCTCCGGGTCTTTTTCCATTCAGTTGCCGGGTTATGTTGCTAGCACGTTTAGGTTCTACACTGTGTCTGCGCAGAGATGTACGTCTGCACCAGACAAACTAGGCATTTGAGTGTACTGGGACTTCATGGACGCCTCGGGCGATTGCCAGAAGGTCCCGACATGCTCGCCTAGAATCACACGGAACCAGCAGGTATACAGACTTTGATATCATTTCGATTCTATCCCATTACGGATCGACTCCAGCACCTGGAGCGTCTCGCACATTCCCAAGGACATCAGCCCCTTAAAGATTTCTAACCCCCAGTATGGCAACAACATCTGCATCGCCAACGTCTATAACGAAGTGGCCACAGATACACTCTGGACACTGACCGACCCCGGGCACGCCGGACCACATGGTGGAACCATCGTCCTTGGAGACTTTAACTTACACCACCCTCTTTGGTCCACGGTAGATCGGCGCATCGCGAATGGGCCAAGCGTCCGACAGCTCCTTACGATCCTCGAGTACTTCCAGCTACAGCTGCTCACAGTACGTGGAACTCCGACACACCGATGGCAGGAAAGGGACACCACGATTGACCTAACCTTCGCCTCCGAGGACGTAACGTCCCGGGCCATCCACTGCCAGATTGATGAGTGCTTGGACTGCAACTCAGACTACCTGCCGATCGCCGTGGGTATAGACTGGACCTGGCAATCGGCGACGCCGACAAGAAAACGCATGTGGACCAAGACCGACGACGGGGTACTCCGGCGGACCGTCCAGGAACACCTCTCCCGAATTGACGAATCCCCAGAGCTCAGGAACGAAGAGAGCATCGATCGATTTGTCTCCATCCTCGTCGAGGCGCTCAGCGCCGGTATCGAGGCGTCCACACCATGGTCCAATCCATCCCCACGCTCCGTCCCAGTATTCAACCAGGAATGCAAGGACATCTGCACAGAGGTACAACAACTCCGTCGCCGATTGCAACGCACGCGGCAAGACGAGGACTACGAGGCCTACGGACAGGCATGCAACAAGAAGAGCCGAAATATCCGGAAAGTCCTCCGCAACACTCACCGACAGAGGGTAGAGGAAGCATCCGAGTCCCCGTCCGGCCTCTGACTTCAATTGGGAGGGTCAGGCTTCAATTCACGAGGTTGACCGGTGATGCTTGCGACGTCACTAGGAAGGAACGGAAAGTAATTAGCAGGGGGTGCCAATGGGCACATCGCCCACGTGACCATACTGGCCCTCAATCAACCTACCTACCTGCCTACGTACTTGCTTTACTTTGCTTTGCAAGTGTGATCTCGCCAGTCGCGCCATCAATCCTTTTTCATCGCGGACATACACACAGATACATCTTCTCTATCAACCAAGCAGCCTAAATATTCTCGCCGTCTCCATTCAGAACTTTTAGCGTTCCCAACTCTCAGTCCGTCACCATGCTTTCCGCAAAAGAAATCGCATCGAAAAAGGCGCAGGTCTTTGCACAGCTTACTGCGGGGGGTACGAACGCACAGATGAAGGAGTGGTATCAAGAGTATAAAAAGCTCGACGATGAATTCAAGGCGGCCCAAGGCCACGCAGACGACAGAGCCGAAGACCACGGCCAAGGACCCGCAGAGAACAGCACCTAGAGAGCCCTCTTGCCACAGTAACCCCGATGACACTTAACGTAAGCCTAGTTTCAGAATGTCTAGTGTTGTGGATTTACCTAAAATAGAAACAGGTTAAACTAAATTTCGGCGTGGTGGCAACGACAGGGTGATGTCAGTTGGGGCAGGCTAGGGTGCAGGCATGCTGACTCTTTCTTGTCTTGATTTGCAGTCGACCTCGCGGTCAAAGCAGGCGGTACCTGGAGCCTCGGGTCAACGAACAAAATAAGTCTCGGTTGCCGTTTTGGTAGGTGACGAGGATGTCGCAGGATGTCGCAGAGTTCCGTGTCATTCTTCTCGGATATATCGTGTAGGAGTAGCGCAGGCGACATCCCGGAAGAGCCCCAGCTCGACCCGGTGCAACCTGGAGCGGCAGCTTACCCGTCGCAGCCGACCCGGGCGGGACCGTCCCTGCCCGTGGCGACCAAGAACCCGGGTACGAAATCATCAACCCGGCGCACTGTCGTGATCTCACCCCGCCTCTCTCGTCTAAACACGCCGCCGCCGCCGGGCATAAGCACAAGAAGAAGAAATACGGATCACCGTAGTTCCATCCCACAGTCGTCAAAGGGACAGTCATGAGTTATTTATGATGATCGAGATGGGACATCCTGTGGATCGTTCCTCTCTCTTTTGCAACGGCGGGTTGAATAATTAGACCGCTTTTTGGAATTTTTTTGACGACATGCCAAAGAAATACAGAGCCGTATTTAAAAAACTATGAACATTGAAATGGGAAAAGAATCGAATCCCAGAGCTCCGTCTTGAAACAATGGTACATGGAGAGACTACCTTGGAACATCAAAAACGAAAACGCCTGGCCGCATTCGGTCCTGCATGCCCAAGCGAACCCGAAATCCCTCTCCCCCCCCCCAAGTCTCACCATCATCCATCAACCTTCAAAACTCCACCTACGGGGCCGCTGTTTCGGACGGGGCAGCGACGCTCGTCGAAGTCGGCTCCGCAACACTCGTCGAAGCCGGCGGCGGCGGCGGCGGTGGCGCAGCTGCGCTCGTCGTGGTCGGGGCGGCTTGCGTCTCGACCGAGGTTATCGTCGTGGTGCGCGTGACGAGCACCTCGGCCGTCGAGGTGACGCGGACGCTGGACGTGGTGGTGCGCGTGACGAGCACGTTGGACGTGGTGGTGTGGGTGACGAGCACGTCGGACGTGGTGGTGCGCGTGACCAGGACGTCGGATGTGGTCGTGTGGGTGACGAGGACGTCTGACGTGGTTGTCCGGGTGACGAACACGTCGGACGTGGTTGTGGCTGTGGCTGTTGCGGTGGCTGTCTCCGTGACGAAGACGTCCGACGTCTTGGTCAGCACCGTCGTCGATGTTGCGAGGGCGGTGCTGGTCGCGACCGAGGTGCTTGTCTTCACGGCCGTGGATGTCGTCACCGTTGTTCTGGTCTGGACGACGGTGCTTGGCACGGTCGTGACGGACGTGGCAGTCACGGTGCGGTCGATCACGTTTGTGACGACCGAGGTTTCCAGTACTGTGCTCGTTTGCGTCATGACGACCGTGCTGGGGAAAATCTCAACCGAGGTGGTTACGCAGGTCCGGTTGGAGACACCCGTTGTCGAAGTCAGGGTAAACGTCGAGGTGGTGTTGACGACGCCCGTTGAAGTCACAACGACTGTGCTTGTCGCAGTCTTGGTTTGCACGACTGTGGTCGGCACGGTCGAGACGGAGGTTGATATCCTGGTGCTGTTGACCACGTTCGTCGAGGTTGCGGTGATCGTATTGGTCGCGGTCCTCGTGACAGTGACGCTGATGCTTGTCGTCTTGGGGATGGTGGATGTTGAAAAGGTGGTCTCTATGTCTGTCGTCTCGATCGTGACCGTGGTGTAGATATAAGCCGTCTGTGTCAGAGTCGATGAAGGCGGAGGGCGGGTAGACGTAACAGTCGCAGTCTTGGTCTCGGTCGCAGTCTTAGTCTGAGTCGCAGTCCTAGTCTCAGTCGCAGTCTTGGTGACAGTAATGCCCGCTCCCGGCCCCCCGTAACAGAAACCAAAGCCAGCGAGGCAACCGGTTCCGCAGTGGTCTGACGCGCTTCCGCACCACCCTTCATCCGAGCAGCAGTCCCCGTATTCCGAGTCTGGGCACACCTGGTTTCCACCGTCCGGCCCACAACGGCCATCCTCACTAATTGGGCCCGACGCCGTTGGTATCCCGACAGGGGCGCTGGCGGTAGCGGTGGGGGTATTGGGGGGAAGGGAGTATGTATCGATCAGGTCAACACAATACTCCTGGCCAGCGCTTAGCACGCAGTTTGACAGGGCCGGGTTGTTGCGCAGGAATACATCGAGAGGGATGCCCCAGCGTGTCGTAAAGGAATTGCAGGTATCTCCTTTCTCGGCCGGCATGGTGTATTGGCACACGGCCGCCGCGGCCGTGGCGGACCGGACGAGTACCGCGAGAGTGAGTGCCAAGGCAACAGATGCCCTGACAAAGTACGTGAGGCTCATGGCGGCGGACTGGAAGCTGCGATTGGGGGCTGGGATCCGGTGTCAGGGCTGTGCCGCGTCGATTGGGTGACAGAGCTTCACGGAGGGAGGCAATGGACTTCTCAATGCCACGGCCGCTAGCCAAGGATGGGGTGAGGCAAGGGCCCCTTAAGTCCCATTTCAGTATTTACCAGCGAACTCGACAGTCTGCGTGGCTTCGTGGCAGGCAGGGCCTGGCGAGACCCGATTCATATTGAGGTACCCGCCCGGACATAATGAAACGTTTGCGCCAATTCAAAGAGGGGAATGCTGAATATCCTTCCTATACTCCATTCATGTAAGGTAATATGAAAGCAGGCCTCGGCATCTGCGAGCCTCCCGCTACGTTGGATGTTGGATTCCGCTTGTGGTCCCCCCTAGCCACTACCGGCATGCGAGAGAAGTTTAAGCTTTGGCCTTATAGAGCGGTAGAGTGGGATTTTAATTACCAGTTACGTGGCAGTTCTTCCGTCGGTTCTTCCATTCTTTCTAGCCTAAACCAGGTTCTTTTCGGGATATTTCGTGCTGCCGGTCGGCCAAGAGATCCCAGGGGCGATCCGGCTCGCCTCTTTTTGTTTCACATAATGGTAAAGAAACAGAACATAAAAAAAAGGAAACGAGGGGGTCAATTCCCTCAGCAGAAGCGGAGGAGGCAGTGGTCCAAGGTCCTCCAGTCCTGTAGCTTGGCCGCGAGATGAGGTGTGCCAATGTCTCCTCTCGGAAGAGCCCGAGTCTCCCTGTTGATTCATCTATCCTGGCCCCTGCCCTAAATTTTGCCGGTGAAGAATCAAGCAGCGTCATCACTCATCTCATGGGTAATTCTGCACTGGTAGCCTCAAGTCTTGAGCGACGATGCGGGATTGAACCTTGCCCCCTTCTAGGGCGATCTGGGATACGCCTACCCCTCATTTGCAATATCCTCACTTATATTGATCGTGAGGAAACATCCAGTGGAGAGTTGGAGCTCCTCAGAGGCTGTAACGTTCGCTTTATGATACGGTATATAGCCCCAGGACCCGTTTGCCTCCACCTCGGCGGGCGAGCTCCCGACCCTGCCAAGAACATCCGAGCTTTCTATGATTGAGAATTGAGCTTAATTGTCTCGTCTCATGGAGGTTTTTCGGAGCCCCCCGGTCTCAGCCTAGACTGCCATAAGCACCCTAGGAGGATGTTGATTCGATCTCCAAGAGCTGTCCATCAAGATGATGACCGAAGCCAAGGATACGTCGTCAATAATACCTTGTCACTCCACTGTGAGACACTTCATGAAAGTGCATAAGGAAGTGCACAAGAGAGTGCAATCGAGCTTGCATGTCTGAAGGAGTTGCTATACAGAAAGTCAAAACATAGAAGGCCAGCACATGCAACCCCGTTCTCTTCCCCACCTTGAAGGATTCGGGGAATGTCCTTGCCCCATGTCTATGAAAAGGACAGGAGCCAAAGGAATGGCTGTAGCGCAAGAACCTCTTTGGGGCTCACACGTGTGTCGGACACTTTTCGGAGACTTGAGATCTAAACCCTCTCTTGGCTTGTTAGTGAGGTACATTGTAAGTAGAAAACCGACCCCAGATTTAAGGCAAAGCTCCAAATTCTATACCAAAATTCCTAGAATGAATTGCCAGAGCGGAGTCTCCGGCTTGGGATCAATGTAACGAGCTAACCAACCTCCAAGTGAGATTGGAGGAGCAGGAACTCACAACCAGGGTCATTGACCACGGAACCTTTTCGGAAACTTTCATACAGGCGTGTATATTGTGTATATATATGGCATATTTCAGCAGTTTTGAAGAGTTATCTGCATCATTCATCATCCCCAAAAGTGACTCATTGACAGCAGCCCATCTCCCTGACAAGCACGGAAGTGATTGAGACATCCAACATGGATCAAGAAAAATCCGAACGAGAAATGCACAAGTTCTACAAGAAGTTTGGGAACGAGGGCTACGAGTACATGGCAGACAAGGTCTTTGAGTTCATGCGACTCGTCAGCGGTCCCCTGGCGGTCCATATGCTAAGGCAGATCGGACTCGACGAAAACACCAACGCGCCTTTCGAACTCCTTGATAACGGCGCCGGGTCTGGCATCGTTGGGGCCGAAGTACAAAGCAGGATCAGCCCCACGATCCTTGCCCAGAGCAAGATCGTTTCGGCCGACTTTGCCGAGAATATGGTCGAGATTGTCAAGCAAAGGATCGTGGAGCAGAATTGGGTCAACACGGAGAGCAGAGTCATTGACGCCCAGGTCTGAACGAACCAATGCCACCTCTTCAACTCGGTGCTAACAAAATAGACAGGACATGCAGCTGCCTAGTGCATCGTTCACGCACGTCACCGCCAACATCACCTTCCACGTGATACCGGATTCTGAGGCAGCCCTAAAAGGTGAATCCAAATCCCAGCAGAGAGCGGTGCCGGATCGGGAGCTAATAATAGCGAGACAGAGTGCCTCCGGGTCCTGAAGCCGGGCGGGATGCTTGGCTTTACCACTTGGCACAAGGGGGGGATCGGATGGGCAGAGGGCGTAAGGGACGCGTTTGCATCGTTCCCGTTCGAAGCTTCCTGCTCGATGAAAATGCAGACAACAAAGTGGGGAGATTGGTCCGATGTCAACTGGATCAAGAAGACGCTGCATGACCAGGGCCTCGAGGACGTCAAGGTGGACGTGCTCTCGCACCTGCAGCCCATCGAGAGCGCCGCCCAATTCGTGAATAACTACAGTTCAATGCTTGAGTGGCTTATCAACGCACGCTGGAGTGAGGAGCTCAAGAAGGAGCATGGGTTGGACGAGGTGAAGAAGCTGGTAGAGGACTATTTGGGAGAGAAATATGGAGGAAAGGGCTGGGATTTGACCTGGACATCGATCATTGCCAGTGGACGCAAGCCTTTAGAGTGAGAGGGTGGGATCCAACCTAATGCTTGCATTTAGTAGTGCTGCAGAATGTACGGATCCGTAGGCATGTATCTATGTATTCTCCGTATGTAGCCGCATAATTAAGGTAGCAAACATCCATGCCTTCCCGGAAAAAGTGGGTACAAGTTTCACGCAGGATAGGACGATTCATGCATACCCACGTGATAGCTTCGACCTCTCTCTCCTCAATCCACCAACACCAACGTCAACATCCGTGATTGGACTTTCTTAAGGTGTACAGCGAACCATCTTTGTACACGCACCGTATTTGAGCCCGATTTACGACGTGGCCAACCTTATTTCCCAGAAACTATAGCCTAGGACAGCACCAACCCCACGCGTTGCAGCCATGGCGGAGCTCACTGGGCTCCCGCCCAGCCAGCTCACGACGCTCCTCAACACCCTCGCGTCGATCGAACAACGACTTCAACGGATCGAAACTGCCGTTCGGGTCCAGGCATTCAATCCCATGTCGCCGGATCCCTCCGCGGCGCCGCCCGCCGCGGCAGTCACGCTGGGCAACACAAGCACGCAGGCGATGCTGTTGAACCACCCCGCCAACGGCCCGACCGCGACCAGCCCCGGCTCCGGCCCCGGCCCCAGCCCCGGCCTCGGCCTCGGCGCCTTCACGCCGCTCGAGGCGCCCCCGCAGGGCTACACTATATCGTCGCGGGACTCGATGCAGGCCGAGCTGGACCAGTGGACGATCCCGCGGGGCTACAGCATGCGCATCGCGGGGGCCAAGGTGCAGGGCAAGAAGAAGGTGCGCTGGGTGTGCTACCGCGGCGGGGAGACGCGCCACCACCGCGGGCCCGTCGACGAGTCGCTGATCCTGCAGGCCAAGGCCGAGGGGCGCCGGAAGCCGACGACGGAGCGCGCCTCCAAGAAGTGCGGCTGCATGTTCAAGTTCGAGCTGGTCGAGACTACAAAGGGCTCCGACCTGTGGGTCCTGCACTACCCGAACGCCGCGAACAAGGTCCACAACCACGGCCCGTCCGACGAGACCTCGGACCCGAGGGCGAGGAAGCTTCCCGCTTACATGGCCGCCGAGGTTGACAACTGGTTGAGGGATGGTCGCCAGGTCAGCAAGATCCAAGAGGACCTGAAGGCGCGCGGCTTCACCAACGTGCTGAACACGGATCTCTACAATCGGAAGCGGGTGCTCAACAAGACCAACACCTAGTCAACTCCCGGTTCGACGTAATCCTTTGCCACCATCCTGTGGCAAAGGACTATCCGGAATACTTGCTACCTGTCCGCATATCGATCCACTGTCATAAGCTTGGGGGCTCCTAGTGCAGGCCATGGAGGCTTCAAATTATTTTGGCCCGTTTTTGGCTGCATGTGCGAAGATATGCCGAGATATAAAATTGGGCAGGTCAGTCCATCTCAGTAAGCGTTCTCCCGGCTCCGAGTTGGCTTTACTGCCCAGATGGCCAGATGCTAATCCGAAGAGGATGTAGATACGTCTCAGCCCCGAGCTCCTAGCAGATCGAACGTCATGGTTCGTGGAGCGAAATGAAAGTCCAAGGGATATGCAACCACCTTTTGCACCCAGGACATCACACAAAATGGCTGCAGCATCTATACCAGTCGGCTTCTGAGCCCATCTGGGGCCCTGCCTAAATGGCGGGCTTCCCAAAGCTGAGCCCCGTTGGTCGAGGCCTTTGGAGGTCGTTGGGCAGGCGTGTGACATGGTCTTGTGGACATGTATTGAACGTGCCAGCATTTTAAAGGGAGAGGAAACGGGAACGAGGAGCTACGAGGTGAATTAAGGTCTGTCTGGGGAGCATGGATCTCAAGAGGGTTATTGACCAAGCCATCGTTACCTTGGGGGTAGATAGTGATTCGGTTGATATGTCCTGTCGGATAGACTCTTTCACTCCCCTGATTTATTTCTCGTGGCTCTGCCCTCACTTGCCTTTCTACTTTCCCGGCCAAGTTTCGCCCATGGTTAGCTTCGCTGCAACCCCCTATTTCTTTGGTCTCCTACACCCAAGAAACAGCATCTAAGTCTGAGGGTGACGTAGCCCTCTTTGTACGGATGAGGAAGCAGCCAGGGTCATGTCCAATCAAAAGTCGGATTGTTTCTGGAATCTTCTGAGACCCGACCTCTGACAAATCATCTTCGCCGACAGTCTGCTGCTCGGGAGCTAAGAGGACCCTAGCCAGTTGCCCCGCCTTAAGAGCATCCCGAGCTCTGGCCTTCAGTGATCAACGCTTCCATCTTACAGATATAATTGCCCACCTGATTTTACTCCTTTTCTGGAATCTCTAATACCCCTCCCTAGGTTCTGCTTTCCCTTCATTCTTCATATCTCAGCTACCTTCGCCTTGCTACTTGCCTTCAACCGTATAGTTAAATCACCTCCAGCACCCCCGCTATCGGAGCTCAGTGACCATGTCCAAATCTCTTCTCCTCAAGGAGGAGGGCAATCGCTACTTCCAGAATCACGACTATGTGAGCGCCGAGGCTCTCTACTCCAAAGCGTGAGCTCTTTCTTCCCGGCGCACAGATGGCCAACTGGGCCGGCTGATAGTCCCCTCTTTTTTTTGCTGTAGCTTGATAGCGGACCCGAAGAACCCGGCGCTCTACACCAACCGCGCCATGGCGAGACTTAAGATGTCCCTGTGGGACTCGGTGGTGTCGGACTGCAACGACTGCCTCGAGCTCTCGCCCGACAGCATGAAAGCCCATTACTACCTCTCCCAGGCGCAGCTCGCCCTCCACAACCCCGCCGACGCCCTGGAGCATGCCAAGCGCGCCCACGAGCTGTGCGTGGTCTCGGGCGACAAGTCCCTCGCCTCCATCACAGCCCAGGTGCTGAAGTGCAAAAAGGAGCACTGGGACGACATGGAGCGGCGCCGGAAGCGGGAGGGCGCCGAGGTGGAGAGCGAGGTCCTCGCCCTGATGCAGGGCGAGCGGGACGGGATGCTCCGGGACGCCGCCGGCGAGGCGGACAGGCGGGAGATCGGGCTGGAGTGGGAGCAGAAGATGGCCCAGCTGCGCAACATCTTTGAAAGGGCTCGCGTGTCCGAGGATAGGAGGAGGACCGTCCCGGACTGGGCCATCGACGACATCAGCTTCGGCATCATGGTCGACCCCGTAATCGTGAGGATGGCCCGTTTGCGCACGAGTGGGGGGCCGAGCATGATTTGCTAACTGAGAATGGCAGACCAAGACGGGCAAGTCGTACGAGCGCGCCTCAATAATGGAACACCTGAGGAGACACCCGACCGACCCACTCACTCGGGAACCCCTCTTGGCTTCTGAGCTCCGGCCAAATCTTGGCTTGAAGCAGGCTTGCGAGGAGTTCCTTGACGAGAACGGTTGGGCCGTCGACTGGTGAAGAGCATCCGTACAGAACAAGGCTTATGTTTGCATCATTTGGGAACAACACGGAAATTGCATAGCAAGGCGTTGCAGGGGATAACCATAGCTGGTAAGGGGTTATTATTTTTGGAATTAGCGAAGACATGACTAGGTAGGACAGGTCCCTATGAATGAGGACAAAATATTATAATCCATTCTATTAATCCCTTCCTCAGCCTTGCACATCGGCAACCATGACGGCGGACTTCCTCGTGAAGACCTTCCTAAACCGATCCAGCATGCTCTCGCGCCGGCGTACGGTATTCTCGCCCTCGGCGTTCAGAGACACCTCCTCGAAGGACATGTCGAGGGCGATCTTGCTCCGCTTGAGAGTCAGCCGCCGCGGCTCGGGCACGGCGGCCTTGGGCCAGGCCCCGTCCTTATCCTCGGCGACGGGCCTCTTGACCTCCTCCCTCTGGCCGTGTTTCCTCCTGCACTTGTTGTACTCTGCGGGGCCGACCTCGCGGCCCATCTCCCTGAGCACCTCGCGGACGATGGCCTCGAAGGCCTCCTCGACGTTCTGGCCCGTCTTGGCCGAGGTCTCGAAGAAGGGCACCTTCAGTGTCAGCGAGCGCGACAGCATCTCGCCCTCCAGCCTCGAGACCTGCCTCTTGCACGCCGTCGTCGCCTCCGAGTCCAGCGAGTGGGCCCGCGTCATCTCCCCATCCTCAACCTCGTCCTTGCCCGCGCCCGCCGGGCTCCCAGTGCGGATCCACCTTTCGATGGCCTCCGTCTTGGGCGCCCGCGCCGGCATCCGCGGCAGCACCCTCTCCCTGCCCTCCTGCACCGACCTCACCGACCGCCTCGACAGCGTCGACATGCGCTGCTGCCCACTGCCCAGCAGCAGCTCGTGGTCCGCCGACATGGCCGACCTCCGCCCCGCGACGTTGCCCGTCGAGTTCCGCATCCCCGGCCACCTCTCCTCGGGTATGGCGGCGACGCCCGGGAACCGCCGGCTGCTCGCCCGCCCCAGCGATACCGGCGACAGCAGCGGCGGGGCGGTGGCGTCCACCGATCCGTCCCGCCGCGGGCCCGCCCCCGGCAGCAAGCCCAGGAGCATCAGCGCGTCGCGCGTCCTCCTCGCCCGCCCCTCCTTCTTCCTCTGCTCGTCGTCCGGGTCCCCGCTCCCGCCCTCCTCGAAGACCTGGCTCCCGCGGTACAGCGGGTGCAGCAGCCCGCGCTGCTCGACGTCAGCCTCCTGTAGCGCCCCGCGCTTCTCCTCGAGCAGCAGCTGCTCGTCCTCCTCGGGCGGGGTCGCGCAGCCGCAATTGGGGCCGCGGTCGGGGCCGCCGGGGCCGCGGCAGTGGCAGTGGTGGGGCGACGGGGGGTCGTACTCGGCGTCCACGTCCGCCTTGTTGCCCACCAGCGCAACGACCGTCTCGCCGCCGCCGAACACGCCCCCGCCGCCGCCGCTGATGCTCACGCTGTAGCCGTTGTGGTGGCTCCCGCCGAGCGAGTTGCCGCCCTGCTGCTGCTGCTGCTGCTGCTGCCCGTCTCCAGCCGGGAGGTTTCCCCCGCCGAGCCACAGGCTACTCCGCCTGCGGCTGAGCCCGGACCCCCTACGGCGGTGGTGACCGCCGCTGCGATGGTGGTGGTGCAGGGGGATCTCGGCGTGCAGGGGCCGCACGGCCTCGAGGGAGGCGCGGCTGCCGACGTCGTAGACCAGCAGGACGGCGTCGTAGTCGCCGCCCGCGAGGACGGCCGCGCGCGTCTTGGCCCGCTGGAGGGCCGGGTAGTTGGTCAGCTCGACGAGGTAGGTGTTGGCTTCGCGGAGGCAGTCTGCGCAGGGGGTGGGGTCCGCGTCTGGGGTTGGCGTTGCGGTTGCTTCTGGCGTCGGGGTTGGCGTTGGGAGGGGCTCGGTTGGCGGAGATGGGGGGTCTGGCTGGGGTTGTTGCTGCGGCTGGTTGTGATGGCCCTCCTCGTTCCGGTGGCGCGAGGCCGGATTCGAAAACGTCGACGAGGCCGACCTGGGGCGGGAGTCCGGCTCGAAGCTTAGGATGGGGTCTTCCTGGTCGGATTGCCGGACCAGCGGTAATCTCGCTGACAGCCCATACGAGGTGTTCAAGGGTCGCGTTATTGCCTCCGGAGGAGTCGGTGGGCGGGGTGTCAGAGTGAAGAATCTCCGGCTGCTGATAGTCAAGGCCGGGTCGTACAATGGCGGGTACGTGGTGGTGGTGAACTTGTTTTCTACGAGTCAGTCTCTTCCCAAGACGACGAGATGGAAACGGATCGAAATGAGGCCGAGGCTGTGTGTGTGTGTGTGTGTGCTCACTCGCGATTCCAGGCAGTTCTTGCCCACCCCAGGAGCCCCTAGCATGAGGATTCTGATGGTGGGGTTTCCGCCTTCCCGACCCATCGTGGAATTACGACCAGTTGAAAGGACAAAACTCCTCCCGTATTAGTCTTCTGTTGAGATACTGCTAGTCTCCCCGGGAAAGCTATCTCAACCGTAGTCCGGGTCAAGGTGGGAGCTGGTCGTGGTGAGGGAAGGTTCTATTCAAACGAGTGACAGGCCTGAGCAAGACCCAAGATGCAGAGGCGAGCAAGTGAGCCGGTGTAAGGCACAGAGGGAAGAAACCTTCAACCCTCGACGAGATAAATAACAGTCCAAGGAACACGACTGGCCCAAGGCGCATTGACGGGACCATGTTGGCGGCGATCATCAAGCGTGGCTGGCAGCCTCTAGATCCTATTTGTTACGGGTAGAAAGCCAACTGGAGGTACATCACCTCTTGGTCGGGCCGTGGGTGTTTCTCACCAACTACTGGCAGGCAATGCCTTGCAGTTCACGTCGCACGTCTCGGGATGGTTTGGCTACCAGTCCGGCATTGAGTCGCCTGGTGAGCCACCAAACAGGCTAAACGGCAGCCCACACGGGCCGGCAGTCTTCGAGGTGGGACTTTGGCAGAGTTGGAAAGAGGCTCTGTGTAGAACAATCAATCTGGGGAGTAAGATAAATTGCGCCTGCAAAGCCGACGGTCAGCAGTCACTACCCCTGATGTGCATTGGACTTGGGAACGGGATATTTTCATTGTGGAGAAGAGGAATCTGGGGAAGAGGGACAGGTTCTCCTGAAGCAAGACAAGCTGGAGAACTGGGAGATCCCCCCCTGCCATTCTTGCTGCAAACTGACAGCATGCCGGCGGCGCGACATTACAGAATGGCCTGTTGGAGAACTCGATCCCGATCCGTCGGTATCGCCGAGGAGGGAGTGTGCTCGACCTTGCCGTCACGCTCAGACTCTGTATGCATGGGGAATCTGGTAGCGGGCCGATCCTTTTTCCAATATCGTGATTTTCTGGGCGGCCAAGGCCCATCACCGCGGCAGAACTCCTATTTCTCCTTCCATAGAAGCTAAATCGGTCCGGGACCGAAGATATAGGCCATCCACGAGCAGCGCGGACTGAACCATGATGGGGGCTCGAAGCGGATGATAGTGTGAATAGATACTCTATTAACTCGAGTCTGCAACCCCCATCGTGTCTCCGCTAGGTGGTGCATTATCCCCAGAGATAAAAAGGTACATACACAGCGCGCCGGTGTGGTTGTCTATTATACAAAAACATGCCAATGCAAAATGCGACGTCCCAATCATGTCCAATCATCCCTCATGGCAAGAATCATGCAAGAATGCTGAACCCCAGCCAATGCCATATATATGCGCCCTCCAAGGTAAATCGTACATGCAATGGATCATCAACTCCTCGGCGAGCAAGAGAGCTCTTGCCGAGGAAAAAGGTGAAACGTGGTCGGTCACCTTGCATCATGAACGCCTTCGCCCGTCGCTGAATACCATGTAATCAAATGAACGCCCCGCCGTTGCCACCTTCGGGCGGACTATGCCTCCTATACCCCGGCGGCGGCGGCGGCGCGGGACCGTCTCTGCTTCCTCCGCGGCTCTCGTTCGACCGGCCCCGTTGCCGCTCGTAGTCGACGACTTCTCGGTCCGAGGCCGCGGCGGCCTTCTCCCCAATACCCCTGGGCGGGCTGTTGGTGATGCCTCGGCCGTATCGAAGCCCCTTGTCGTCCACGTACGGCTCGACATTATCCTCGTCGTCGTCAAAGTGCTGCAGCACGGGCATCGAGTGCGATTCCGAGTCGCCCGTAACTAACCCCAACCTCTCCTCTTCAGTCGACCCCTTCACTTGAGGGCTCGAGTAGCCGCGTGGCGTGATGCCCGGGCGATGATGGTGCGGAGCGTCTCCCTCGTTGAGAGGGTCGACACCATGGGCGTGTTGCTGGTGGCGTCTGAAGACATTCTGGAAAGAGAACTGGCGCCGGGCGCCATGTGGTGGTGGAGTCGGCGGCGGAAGATTGCTGCTGGAATCGCTGCCCTGGGATGCTTGTCGATTGTCACCGCCAAACTGAACCCTCCTCTGGCTGCTGCTCATGCTGGCCCCACTACCGTCGTATGCAGTCTTTCCGGACGGGAGTCCGTACCCTCCTCCGTACATGTTCGGATGCTCGTCCCCTTTCTGGCCACCAGGAACCGAAATCTCGGTCAGCTGGACGGGATGCAGGGGGCTCTGGATTTTGCCGAAATCCTGGCGATTGATCGGCATCTCCGGGTAATTCGGCGCAAGCACACTGCGTGCCCGGGACCGGATCGTGCCAACGATACTAGACAGGGCTCCTGGGGAGGTGGGCCGGCCATTCGCGGCCATCTCCTCCTCGGTGGGGAAGTATGACATTCCCAAGGGTGGGTGTGGTGTTCCTGGAAGCGGAGTGAAGGGGGCCGGAGATGTCATGGGCCTTGACCTGTGGACGCTGCTGATGGTGGTCCTCCTCCTCCTTAGCCCATCCCACTCATACATCTGACCATCCTCGCTCACCGGGTCCAGTTCTTCCCTCATCTTCTCCTCGCGCAGGCGCCTCATCTCTTCGTATTCCATTTTCTGTCTCGCGGTCGAGAACCTCCGCACAATGGCGGCTGCGCCCCTAATGGCGTCCGCCTTCGGCTCCGTCTCAGGCTGCTCCTGTTCAGCAATGGTCTGAATCTGATCCAGATTTCCGGCAAACAACGCCGCATCGGGAACGTCCTTGGCGGATTTTGATAGTTGAAGAAGCACAACTCCCGAGCAAATGGTCAAGAATCCCATGACAACCGTCACGATCGACGTCGCCGTGCCCTTGAAACCCTGGAACAACACCGCCGAGGTGATGATAGTAGTGCTGGTGAAATAAACATAATACGTGGGTGTGACCATAGCTGCATTAAATAGATTAAGCGCTTTCTGTGTGTGGTCGTTTGGTTAGCAAAGAAGTTCCAACGGGGAGTTTTCTCGGGCGGGCAAGGGGGTTGCTCACATTCAGGTAGATGATTTCCGTCAACAAAGTTCCAATGATAAAGACCAACAAGACATATATGAACCACTGGTTGAACTGCGGTTTGCCCCCAATCTGGGCGACAATGGCGGCTCCGAGGCCCTGGGTGGCGACCACACTCAGCCCTCCAACCCAGCTGCATATGGAAATGTAGACGAGCATATTCTTCTTGCCCCATCTCGGTCCTGCGTAGAAGGCCGTGATTGCGGAGCCAATAATAATGACTCCGGTATAGGAGAGGAAGCCTGGTGTGATGACAAAGGCCTGCATCTGCTGGATGTTGGCGACCGAGGACTCCTGCGGAGCGTTCATGACAATGACGACCGATCCTACGATGCAGAGGAAGCAGGCGACTTTCCCAACCATGCTCAGCCTCTCCTTCAGGAATATGGCAGACAGGACGGTCGTGATGACGACCGAGAGCGCTCCCAAGGGGGTGACCAGGATGGCATCGGTGAAGGCATAGGCAACGAAGTTGAGAATCTCGCCAAAGATCATGAGCAGCATGCCCCCCCACCAGAAGCCATTCTTCAGATATCCGTAACCTTCGCCGGCGACCTCCTTGTACTTGTCGTTCGCCTTCAACAGGCCCAGCTTTTTCAGGACGAAAGAGGTACCGATGAATGCGCCAGAGCCTATCGCCAATGATATACCAATCGCCTTGAAAATCGGGGGTCGCTCGTCTGTTGACTGCTTTTCCTCGTCGGCCCGGGAGTATATTTCGTGGGCTACCCCCAGGACTTGCGCTGCGTGGTCCATGATAGCTCCGGCGTCTGCACACCGACGACGACGGCTCGTCGTCGTAGTTGCGCGGGAACTGTCACTGTTTGCGTCGTCAAGCCCGTCCGATTATTTCTTGTCCGTCTATTTGTTTGTATGCTTGTTTGTTGAAGGTTCCTCAACCAAGCATGGGAGGTTCGTCGCAAATGTTAGAACGAGCTGTAAAAGAGCTGCCGGGTCGAGGACGGCATAAACGTGAAGGGTGCGAAGATCTGGTGGCGAGCGACGGGGGCGTGTAGGGTGTAGGGGAGTGTGGGTGTCGGGGGGGTTGAATAGGGTTGGCTCGGTTGACGGAAACTGCTCGTTCGCAGGCAGCGAGGGTGTGTGAAGTTCGGGCCCGAGGTTTCTCTGTTCTTCTGATGCAAAAGAAGGACAGGATTGACCGGGTCGCTGGCGATCTCGGAGGTTTAGCCGACTCGTATGGGACACCAATTGTTTGGGATATTGGGTCAAGGCCTATTTCGATCTCGAGTCGCCGGAGAGTCGGCCAGAGAGGGACAGGAATGGCTCGAGTACCGTCTTGGTTGACCAGGGTAACCGGGGAATTTGGCAGGTGGTCGCGAGAGCGGGCCCCCGACCTGAGACTTGAGACGTTGTTTGTTGCGACAGCCAAGCGACCACAAAACAGGTCCCCTGATTTCGGAAACCTGGTGTCCAACCGGATAAATTCAGGGTGGGAGAGTCCCTAGTTGCGTCCTGTTTGTTGCTATATAGAGTTATGTCAAAGGAAAAACACAGCGCTTAAGTGTTTACAGTAAAGTATGAACAGCAAAACATCGCTTCCCAATATCTTGCAAGACAAGAAGTTGGCAGAGCTGAGGGACCAGGATGGGGTAGTTATTTTGGCGGGCCTCTCCACCTCCTTCTGTTTCACGAACTGATGACACCCCGCCAACCAGCCCCCCTTTAAACATGGTTAATTGTTAGTTAGGCGGCGCAGTCTAGCGTGTACCTACATATAGATACGCTAGATACGACTAGATACCCTAGTTGGGCCCAGCCCTTCGGGCCTTCATCCGGCCCCCTTTCTGTTTCTAGACTCTCAACTGCTGGGCCGTATCTGCACGTTGCTGAGGGAGAATATCGAGGATATGAATATCGCGAGGTTTCCATCATTGGAAGATGCCAAGTATTTTCTCCACAGGACATGGTGGTCGCAATTGTAGCCTAGTGCGGAAATGATAGCCAGCTCTGACGTCGACCCTCTGTGTATCATCTTCCTCCTGTGAAGTAACCTCTCCTCCATCTCATTGCGCCTCCGTGCCGGGCTGAGACAGCTGCGTCCCTCATCAACACGCCCGGCTAAAAAGCTGCAGGTCAATGACGTTTGATCCAACCACTGACTTTCGAGGCCCACCCTCCTCGGTCGCTCTCAGCTGCGCTTCCCGTATCACAATTCCCCACACGCATTGGGATTGCTAGTTGTTGGGGGGGTCGGGTAACGGCCTGGTGCACATCAATACATCCATATACTTGATTCAACGATTTACAGTGCAGTATCGGGAACAATGTGGGCACCTAGTTTATTATCTGATCGGCATTTCTTCTTGTGGGCTGGAAACTTGGAATGAAGGCGTTGCTGGGTTAAACTCATAGGTCCCGCAACCATAGCTCCCAAATATCTCTCTTGAAGAAAGGCTATCGAGACGTCTCAATCAAGACATTTGGCGCTTTCTTTTGCTTCTTTTTCGTTTCGGCGACTTGACCCAATAGAAAAATTGCCGCACTGCACTTAGATATAGCTAGGCTACGCCGAATATAGATGCTCACGATTGACGCCATTTCTTCAGGCGAGGCGTTTCGTAGAGACTGGAAGTGGCAACCCTTGCGAAGTCTAATGGCGATGCATATTATGAAAATTGATAAGTAATTAAGTCGTATACTTCTCATTAGAGCAACGATTAGGAACATTGCTGGACTTTGGGAAACCAACCCCCTTTTTTATCGTCAAGGCGGAATTCAGCAGAGAACCTCCTTGTCTACAGAACAACAGTTGGTATTGCCTCGGAGGACTTACAGCTTCTGTTGCTTGAGACTCGAGTAGAGTCTGCCTAGGAAGGCAGTATGGCTTAAAGGCACAACCTGGACTATAAGCTATACACCTTGGAAAAGGGACAGAGGCGAGCAAGAGTAGTTGTGCCTCGATAACCTAGACAAGCAGTCGCAGCATGCCAAACAACACTACTCCTAGTTAACCTACTGCTTGAGGAACTAGATTCTATCATCAGTTCTTCAAATAGAAGTCCAGAATTTATGTTTCGAGGACTGCCTCTTGCTCTTCCCCAAGGGCAACCTCAAGGTACATTTTATTCTAGGTTGTCCGTATCCTCAACGACCACTATTGCTGCAAGATACGCGTTCTAATTGCACTTGTTCTCTTATCTAGAGATATCTTAATGCTTCTCTTGCTAATTTGCAAGCTAATTTGTTTCCAGGAATATTCGAGTGACCCGATGCCAAATACAATTTGACTTGGTCGCTGGACTTCCCTCTCTATCGCCCCAACAACTTCCATGACTTCTAAAACACCACCTGACCGTTCTAGCAGTTATGATCCTACCAGGTGTGTTGAGTGTAGATGCCAAGTTCCGGTCCTTCGTTTGTGAGCCAGTCAAATCACATAGAGCCGCAGAATGAGGGCTGAGAATGCTTGGCTTCTGACATGGTCCATGGTGACCTCTTATGTTCCTCATCGCTGCTCTTGGTACCTGTCGACAAAAAGAGTCTCAAGTTTCACTTGATAATTAAATTTGGAAACATGTACATTGTTTGTACTCCGCCAGCCCTGTAAGTAATATAAATACACCTCAATCATTCAAACCCGACAGCCCTGATCTTCCACCCATGGTATAATCCCGTTTAGTCCAAACGCCAGCGCCCAATCCTTCATGATGCCAGCTCATCAGCCCTCATCAACCCATTCAAAAAACTACCCCATCCACCATGCAGGCTTGCATATCCGCCCCCGACTCCATTCATGGGCCTGCCACTCACTTAGGCAACGACGGACAGTGTCAGGCCTTAACAACCCAGCCGGCGTTGACAAAGAAATCAAAAATTCTGCTTCCCTTCTGAGGGTCTAGACGGCAGATTTCCTTGGCCTGCTTCTTCCTCAGGCTACCATTGCCCTTGACTGCCTCCTTGAGGATCTGCTCCTTGACCATCAAGTAAGGCTTGGGCTGCAGCCGCAAAATTTCGCAGAGCTTGGCCTCTTCAGCAGTGAGCAGGTGGAAGTCCGGCGCATTCTCCTGGCTGAGAGGGAGCGGCTGGATGCCCGGGATGGGCTGAGGGATGAACTTCTGCTTCTGCGGAGCTCCGTTTGCGACGACCACATCGCCGTCGTTGATGTGATTCCCGTTTGCGAGGCCCTTCGGATCACCGTTGGCGGTTTCTCCGTTCGTACCACCGACAGAGGCTGCTGAGCGGATTGGCAGCTCAGGGGCAACCAAGAGCGCCGAGCCACTTGGCGGGTCTGGCGGCGGCTGTTGCTTGTTACGCTGCGTCGTCGTCGCCAGCCGCTCCCGATCCATCGATCCCAGTGGCACTGCTTTTTGCATGCGCTGCGTCTTTTCTTGTTCATATTTCTCGCCGCTCCGCAGGTCGCCGATACGGAGGGTTCTCCACTCCTGGAGCTGAGTGATGGCCTGGCGAAGATTGAGCTCATCAATTAGCCCCTGGCAGAGAGCTTCGAAATCGGTGCCGTTCATCATCCGGGCGAAGGGTTTGGCCTTGTTAAGCAGATCCCTTTCTTCCTTTGACCGTTTCTTCTCCGTCTTGCTGTTCTCCCTATAATCGAGAAGATTATGCTCAAAAACGACCTTTTTCCGCTCCACGCGTTGCGTCAACCTGCAGTTGTAGATCTCCATCACTGTCAACTTGAGCTCCATCTCAGGCTCCAGCTCCCCCGTTCGAGGGTTGATGCCGTCTCCGGGGTCGAATTGCATGAGCTGCACCGCCTCCTCGGCTTCATTCGCATACTCGGTCTCGAATTCCAGGCGACCAGGCATATACCCCTGAATCTCGTGACAGGCGGGAACACTGGCCGTGGGCTTCGTCTTGGGCTGGAGAACTGGGGCATTCTTGGCGGCCTCTCGTCTCTCCTCGATTCTCCGCTTCTTCCGTGCCTGGAACTCTTCGCGCGAGATCTCGTTGGCCAGTTCCATGTCCTGTGGACTGCATCGTTCGGGGAGAGGGAACTTGGAGGATCCGACGTAGACCTTCAAATAATGATCCCTGACCTCGTCCTTGTTCCGATAGCCGCCGATGTGGTTCGCAATGTCGGCCCATGAGCCTAGCCCGTAGATCTCTGCACCCTCCAGAAGCAGCAATTCTTCGTCGGCGCCCCATTCTCGGTCGAAGATGGGGAACGAGTTCTGCTCGATGACTCGGAACGGATGCGTGGCGGGTTGGTGGTTATTGCTGGACTGGCCGCTGGCGAAACATTGAACGCAGAGGTCGTATTCATTACAGGCGCTGTGCGCGCATCGAATTCTGACCTATTTGGTTATGTTAGCAGGTGGTCGTTAGGTGACGGGATGGCTCGCACGGTGGCGTGTGGTTGGCAGGGTGGCGCGGGCGCAGGCTCGGCACCGATTCCGGCGCCGGAACCGGCAACCCCAAGTTGACCGCCCGCCGGCGAGGTGGAGAATAACCTACCGTTGATGTTATATCTGCTGAACACGCATCGCAAACATATTTTACGCCTCCTTCGCCGCCTCTCGCGGCTACCTTCTTCCTGATGACGCCCATCTCCCCTGTCGCGAGCAAGTGGGGGAAGCGCGTGCTGACAGCGCCCAGGCAAGGTCAGGTGGGATTTCCAGGAGCAAACCGACGCCAAGTCAGCGCATAAAAGACGTATCTCAAGAGTTCATGACAAGGATAGATGATTTAAGGGGATATTTCGATGCAAAACGACTGGGAAGGTTGTTGATTTGGATGGAAAAGCCGTCGTTTGAACAGTTGATGTCGAGAACTAGGCGCGGACCACTGAATGTGGAGGTCTGATCGTTGTAGGTACGTACCCCTGCACATTCTGCCGATGTTTCCCCGGACTTTTGCAAAGACCCGCACCTAGTGACGTAATCATATAAAAGTCCCGCCTAGCTCTCAGTGCAAGGTACGATGCTTTAGCGTTCAAGCCTCTGCAACTCTTCGTCGGAGCCTTTCTTCTGGGTACTGGAGGTACTGGAAGGTCTATAGGTAGTTGGAAAGTGCGAGGTTGCGACACTCACGTCGCCAGGAAATCATAAATGGAAACCGCCGAGCGGTGTCGCCGAAGCCAACCCACCGTCAGTGGCTCTCCATAGATAGCTCGATGCAACCACCTGCATGGATGTTGGATGTTCCGCCGGACGGGCCTTTTTTCTCGCCCCTCCACGGATAAGCCTTTTAGGTACAAGCGGGGCCCCGCGCGAAACATATCTCGCGATATCTCATCCCGATCCCCTCAAGTCTTGAGCCCTAAAAAGTTCTCCTCCCTCACGCCTTCTCCGCTCGAGACATACTCGTTTTGTCTTACAGCAGACCCCATTCTCCAGCCATGGCCGAGAAGGTCCTGAACGATATCTCCCATCGCCGATACAATCCGCTCACAGGCGGGTGGTTGCTCGTATCACCCCATAGAACAAAACGGCCATGGCAGTAAGACCTTTTTGATATCCGCCCACTGCTGCTTATGGCGACTGTCCCTAATTCAGAGAAAGAGGCCAGCAGGAAGCTCCTTCCAAGAACCAATTGCCCGAATATGATCCCAAGGCGCGTACACCAAGATAGTTAGTTGATGACGAAGAGGCAGCCCTGACAGATGAGCAGTGCTATCTCTGCCCGGGCAACCAGCGAGCGCAGGGGGATTCGAATCCGCAATACGAGAACACGTTTGTCTTCGTCAACGACTACAGCGCAGTCAAGGAACAACAGCGGGAATACAAGCCAGAGGGCTCGGGGGATGACATTGCATCACTTCTCCTCCAGGCGCAGGCCGTCACCGGCCAATGCTATGTGCTGACCTTCTCGGCGAAGCACCACCTCACCCTAGCCGACATGGCCGCGCAAGATATCCTGCCCGTCATCCAGACTTGGACTCGGATCTTCGCTTCTCACATGTCACCATCGCACCCGCTGGCCGCCCAGGCTACCGAAGTTTTGAGGACACTACCCTCTTCGCAAGAAGACGAGGTCCCCCGGCCTGTGAACCAACTGCGGTACATGCAGATTTTCGAGAACAAGGGCGCCGCGATGGGGTGCTCGAATCCTCACCCCCACTGCCAGATTTGGACGACGTCCGCCATGCCCGAGGAGCCTGGTAAGGAGCTGGCGCAACTGGGCAAGTATCGCGCGGACCACGGTGGGAGGCATCTGCTTGCGGACTACGTCAAGCTGGAGATTGAGAAGAAGGAGCGGATTGTCTGGCAGAACGACGCCTTTCTGGTCGTCTGTCCGTGGTGGGCTGTCTGGCCATTCGAGGTCCTGATAATCGCGAAGCGCCATGTCCGCGCCTTGGTTGATCTAAGCGATCAGGAGAGGCTGCAGTTTGCCGAGGCTATCCAGGAGGTCACGAGGCGGTATGACAACCTGTTCAAGACCAATTTCCCGTACAGTGAGTGTTTTCCCCCTTCCTTGGGCAAAATCGCATGTGTATCCGCGTCCTGACGACGGGCTAGGCTCTGGAATTCATCAGGCGCCATTGGAGTGCACGGAGGAGGAAGCCGAGACAAGCTACTTCCACATGCACTTCTATCCCCCGCTTCTTCGGTCCGCGACTGTTCGCAAGTTCCTCGTTGGCTACGAGCTTCTGGCCGAACCACAGCGAGACATCACGCCGGAGCAGGCGGCTGCGAGGTTGAGGGATTGTGGAGGCGAACTCTACCGCAAATCGATAGAGTGAGCGCATGGCTGACCAAGATGATGGAACGCATGCTGCGACACCTCGAATTGGTTAGCTTGGCAATGTACAAATGTACATTTCCCATTTTTACGTTGCTCTCGATCTAGCTCTGATAATTATCTCCAATATGACTATTTTGGCCGGCGGAGTCGACCCCCTCCTCCCTCCCCCTTTTGATGTAGATATATACCCTCGAAGCGACACGGGTTGCTCAGTTGGCAACGTAGTGACCATATTGCATAATCATCCACAGCGACCCGCCATACGCAGCGGCGAAGGGGAAGGCCTGCGGCCCGGTGAACCTGATGGTCTTGAACACGAGCATCTCGCTCGTGAAGTGGCCCGCGGCGATGAGGTGCGTCCAGATGGCCAGCTGGTACAGCGAGGGGTTCGCCAGGTCGTAGCACGCGTAGAAGCGGATCACGCCGGCCATGAACGTGTAGGTACCGAAGAGGCGCGCCGCGAGGGGCGAGACCTGGTCCTGGGCCTTGTCGGCATCCTTGGATCCCGGGGTCGCGGGCACCAACTTGGCGACGCTGTCGTCGGGGTTTGAGCTGGTGGTCGCTTTCGGGAGGGACTGGTTTCGCACGAATCGGCCGTTGTAGGTTCGTCGTGTGTAGTGGAGCGTGGCGAGGTTTTGCAGGGCGTTGGCCACAGCCACGACCGAGACCTGAAGCAGGGAAATATGGGTTAACAACAAGGTGGCCAGCAACGAGGTATATCGGTCATGGTTGACACTCACAACCAGGAGATAGTAGGGCAGGTAGCCCTTTTCGGCCGATGGGAGGAAGGAAAGAATGCGATCCATCTTGCTAGAGGAGGCAAGAGCTGGAGAGGAGTAGAGTCGTAGAGGAGGCTCGAAGGAGATGGCTGCAGGTACAGGTACTACGTAGGTGTGACTGCTCACAGCATCCGTGTTACGATGCCCAGTAGTGAATTGTTTTACTTGGGCCAATGTCAGTGCCAATCATGGGGCTTATCGGCCATCGCGAGCATGGATCCTACGTACCTAAGTTATTTACCAGGTGGTTGCCTGTAGACTGGTAGAAACATCACGGTCTGGAAATTTACCTACTTTCGTCCCTTCCTGCTCTGCAGGGGCAGGTTGAAGTGAGCTTCGATTATTTCGAGTATTTTGTATGGCTTTAATTGCCTGTTAGGGTTAATACAAAATCTTAAAGCTTTTATTTATCAATTATCTTGGTACCTGGATCCCCTTCTTTTCCAACTGTTGAGCTCAGCATTGTTGTCATTGGTCAGAGCTGCCCAATTCGTTCCTTGGCCCCAACGGCGATGACAGCCCCAAAATCCTTGGTCAGATCTTCTGTTTTCAGCGGTAGAACTGCAAAATTCATCCTCGTAAGGCCAACAAGCAAACAAACACGTCTGCTCCGTACCTCGTGGGGGTTTCTACCTATTCGCTTCTGCCGATACAAACCGCGATGGCCACCATTTCGGAGCTCTTGGGCCTTGTCCCACAGGGTGTGCAGTGGGCATTGGCAGGTATTGGTGCTCTGTACATCTCTACCAAGGTCCTCGGTTACCTGCAACTGGCCCTGAACCTGTTCGTGCTCAGTGGCACCAATGTGAGTACTCGGCCCATTTAAAAACGTGCCTCGCTCCTCACTAACACCAGACTTTCGCCAGCTCCGCAAATATGGCAAAAAGGGCACCTGGGCAGTCGTTACCGGCGCATCCGACGGCCTGGGCAAGGAGTTTGCTACCCAGCTTGCCGCGCAGGGCTTCAACCTCGTTCTCGTCTCGCGGACACAATCGAAGCTCGAGGCTCTGGCGACAGGGCTGGGAAACAAGCATGCCGGTTCGGGACTACAGATCAAAGTCCTTGCCATGGACTTCTCCAAGGACAGCGATGCCGACTACGACCGCCTCGCGGAGCTTATCTCGGGGCTTGACGTTGGAATTCTAATCAACAACGTGGGCCAAAGCCACAGCATTCCCGTGCCCTTCCTCGAGACGCCGCATGAGGAACTCCAAGACATTGTGACTATCAATTGCTTGGGGACTCTGAAGACGACACAAGTCGTGGCACCCATCCTCGTTCGGCGCAAGAAGGGCCTCATCCTAACCATGGGTTCTTTTGCCGGCTGGATGCCCACCCCGTATCTTGCCACCTACAGCGGCAGCAAGGCCTTCCTGCAGTACTGGAGCAGCTGTCTCGCGGCGGAGCTCAAGCCCCAGGGTGTCGACGTCGAGCTGGCCGTGAGCTACTTGGTCACGACGGCCATGAGCAAGATACGGCGGGCGAGCGTGCTGATCCCCAATCCAAAGCAGTTCGTTCGGTCAGCACTAGGCAGGGTCGGTCTCAGCAGCACTCAGAAGATGGCGCATACATACACGCCGTATTGGAGCCATGCCCTCTTCGTCTGGATAGTCGAGAACACGGTTGGTGTTGGGAACAGATTTGCCATCTGGTACAATCTTAAGATGCACGCGGACATCAGGACTAGGGCATTGCGGAAGGCGGCGCGGGAGGCTAAGAAGGAGTGAGGGAGCTAGCCTACCTGGCTGCTTGGTCATTCGCATGCGCATCACATCTCCCAATCCCTTCCAACGTCCTATCCTACTATCTGGGGGTTTCCCCTTCCCGGTATTGACGTGGAGGGCATTGTGGTGTATTAAAAAGGGTTGGACATATATATGTTAAACCGTTGATGTACGAATAGCTTGACCATAACGTAGACTTACCTATGTGACACTTAGGTTGCTTAATGCCTAACTGAATGAACAATGGCTGGGCAATGCCGGCTTTTCAATGCCAGTTGGGAATCTTTCAGCCTTGTCGCCAAAATAGGCTTAGCGCCTGGATGTTGGATCTCAGGCGCGAGCAGTTCGCGTCTTGACCGCAGGTCCAGTGGCCCCTGCTCAGAAATTGTTGACAGCCTCCTCCACATTTTGAACCAGCTCTTGGAGCTTCACCTTACCCGAAAAACCAAAGCATCGAATATTCGGCAGAGCAGTCACCACCAACTGCCATCGTAAAGCACCATTTTCATGGGACAATAGCAAATACCGTTTCCGTTTGAGCATCGGCTCTGTTTAAACCGCCGAGGAGCCGTCTTCCTGGCTCCAGAGAGCTTGGTGCCACGGTCAAGGTGAAGAAAATCAGGGCGCCCGATTGCGACAATGGCTACCTTTCAGCCGACCGCTACGCCCATGCGGCAGGTCCCTGGGGCCTTTTTCAATACTCCAGCTCCTGCACGAACCGACACCGTTCGTCGCCGTCTCTTCGGCGAGCAGCCAGGCGCAGGATCAAGCACGAATGGCGGGATCCCGTCTGGCGCTGTCACTGCCGTCGCTAGCAGCACTCCTCTCCAAACCCTCGGCCAGACCCAGTTGCCACAGTCCGAGGCTCCCCTTCCCCCGATTCTCAAGGCTGCAAGATCGATCAACCAGGTGCTGCAGCTCGATGATAGCTACCCGGATCTCGATTCTTACTGCCGGCGTGAGTATTTCCAGACCGGTCCAGTCCATGCTTGCTTTGCTTGCCATGATTACTGATCTGATTCCCCAACAGCTGGCGCATCCTCCTCCGACTATGATCTCCAGTCTCCCGACTCAGCATGGGCGCCGTTTCACAAGGTTCAGATGTACCCAATTCCCGACCAGATCTTCGAGAAGTTGAATGGTGGAGAGGTCGTGACCAAGATGGGCCTGTTCGCTGGGATCAACCATGCTTGGGCGACCATCGACAGCTCTCTCTTCTTGTGGGACTATACGCATCCCAATCCCGACCTGATCGGCTTTGAAGAGTCCTCGCATACCATTACCGCGGTAGCTCTACTGCCGCCAAAGCCGGGTGTCTTCGTCAACACCATCACCCATATCCTGGCGGTGGCGACCACTTCTGACATCCTGCTTCTTGGCGTCTCCGCGGCTTCCACCCCGACCGGGGCCAAAACCATCTCCCTGTATCAGACAAAGATGGGCGTCCACAGAGGAAGCAGTGATGTTAGTATCATCGTTGGTACCGCGACTGGTCGCATATTCTTTGGGGGAGACAGCGACACGGATATCCACGAGCTGTACTACCAGCAGGAGGAAAAGTGGTTCTCAAGTCGGTGCGGGAAGATCAACCACACCCATCCCGGATGGTCATCCGTCGTCCCCACCCTGGCTGCGCCGATCGACTTCTGGTCACAACGGCAGCAGGAACACCTAGTGGACATTGTTGTTGACGATACGAGGAATCTCCTGTATTCCCTGTCCTCCAAATCCACCATCCGAACTTACCACATGGAGGCATCGGAGAAGCTGAGGGAGGTCATCGCGAAGGACAAGACTCAGTGTCTTCGCGAAATCTCACACATGGTCAATGAACGTTCACCCCTCCTCGACGAACGCGTGACTATCGTATCAATCAGTCCCATCTCTGCTCGCGAGGCTTCCAAGCTCCATCTCATGGCCTTGACCAACACGGGTTGCAGGCTGTTCCTTAGTGCGACAAGCTCGGCATCATACATGGTCAACACCTCATCTAATCTCGCTCCTCAGAGCATGCAAGTCCAGTTTGTCAAGTTTCCCCCACCCGACATCACAGCGGGAGATAGGCGAGCGTTGGGACAGGCGAACGGTAGCCCGGATAAGCTCCAGATCCAATCGACGTCCTTGACAGCCAGCTTATTTGGCCAACGATTCGCCCCTGGCTATTTTTTCGACTTTATCAGAAAGGAAAACAACCCAGGTGCCGATCGTCTCTTCATCTCCACCCCCGACACTGGCAGGATCAAAATCACCACACCCGCATCGGCGTTGAAGTATTACGAGCAGGGTAATTGGGTCGATCTCGGTGAGAACAATCGGGCCTTGGCAGTTGGCTCCATCACGAAGCCCTTTTCTGCTGCCACGCAGCCTCTCGGCTTCGGGAACGAGCTCGCTGTTCAGTTTGACGATGCTCCGGGCGAATTCGCAATCCTGACCAACACTGGAGTCCATGTGGCCAGACGGAAGAGGTTGGTCGACATCTTTGCCACGGCGATTAGGAGCGCCAGTGGCGATGAAGGGTTGGAGAAAGAAGTCCGGAAGTTCGTTATACGCTATGGTCGGGTGGAAACCATCTCCACCGCCTTGGCAGTCGCTTGTGGCCAGGGCAGCGATCTTAGAACTGGCACTGGCAGGGCAACCGACCGGGCAACCGAGGATCGCGCCCGGACTGCCTTCGTCGATTTCGGCGGCCAGCCTACGCTCTCCGAAATGGATAGGACCTCGACTGAATCCGTCACACTTTCCGCACGACATGATGCACTGGCTCTGTACATCACTCGG
Source organism: Phialemonium atrogriseum (assembly GCF_030411735.1). Classification (NCBI taxonomy): domain Eukaryota; kingdom Fungi; phylum Ascomycota; class Sordariomycetes; order Cephalothecales; family Cephalothecaceae; genus Phialemonium; species Phialemonium atrogriseum. The sequence continues at coordinate 544,088 of NW_026848147.1, forward strand.
CTTATCCGCACGCTCTGGAGATCAAAGATGGTCTCTATCGGCATTGACCCTGCCGGGGGCATTGCAATCAGCTCCACCGTGCCGTCAGCCAAATTGGTCTCTGTCCAGGAGAATCTGGAGAGACTGAGGAAATTCCTCGACGCCAATAAGGGATTCATCCAAGGATTGTCTGGCCCTGCAGATCTCCAACGGGTCGCGAGCAGGCAAGAAGAAATCGCCCTCCAAGCCGAGCACCAAGCCCTCCATGCGCTACAAAAGCTGATGGAGAGCATCTCGGAAGGCATATCTTTCGTCCTGATGCTTTTCGACGAGCGAGTCCCTGATATCTACATGCGCCTCGACGTAGCCTCCCGCCAACAACTGAAGGAGCTTACGTACGAAAACCTCTTCTCTCAGTCTTCGGGCAAGGACCTCGCAAAGCTTCTGGTCAAGGCCATCGTCAACCGGAACATCGAAAGCGGTTCAAACGTTGAGACGGTCGCGGATGCGTTGCGAAGGCGATGTGGAAGCTTCTGCAGTCCGGACGATGTTGTCATCTTCAAGGCTCAAGAGCAGCTTCAGAGGGCCACTGAGCAGGCGCAGAACCCCAACGTTCTTCGTGCTTTGCTGAACGAGAGCCTGCGGCTCTTCGAGCGTGTTGCAGGCAGCCTGACTTTCGCCAACCTCAAAGCGGCGATCCAGCAATATACGGACCTAAAATATTACGCCGGCGCCATCCAGCTTTGCCTGGTTGTTGCCCGGGAGAAGGACCGTGGCAACTCGGCACTCTCGTGGATTAACGAAGGCCGGCCGGCGAACGATCCGCGACAGAGGGCGTTTGAGGAGCGGAAGCACTGCTACGACCTGATCCACGATGTCATGAACCAGTTGGATGCTGCCTCCGGGTCGGAGCCCGAGATGATCGACGGCAGGCTCACCCTAGCGGCGACAAAGAAGGTGGAGGCTTACGATGTCGTCAACGGCTCCGATGACGAAGTCTTCCACTTCGACCTCTATGAGTGGTACATCAGGCAGAATTGGACCGACCGTATTCTAGCCATTGACTCGCCTCATGTTGTCACCTTCCTCCAACGACTCGCAGACACGGATGCTCAGCATGCCGATCTGCTGTGCCGGTTCTACACACATCGCAGCCGGTTCTTCGAGGCTGCCCAGGTCCAGGCCAGCCTCGCAAAGTCCGAGTTCGCCATCGGCATCAAGGACAGGATCACTCTGCTCAGCCGCGCCAAGGCCAATGCGAGCGTGGGCACAGCCGGCATCAGCCGGCAACAGCAACAGCTTCTGAATCACGAAGTGACAGAGCTTCTCGAGATTGCACACATTCAAGATGATGTGCTGGAGAGGCTCCAGGCAGACAACCGACTCCCCGACGACCGCAGAGCCGTGGTCGAGAAGGAGCTGGACGGTCCTATCCTGGACTTGACTGAGGTGAGTTGACTGTCGGTGAAGTTGATTTTCCGGGTTTGGCTAACATCGAGGCGCAGCTCTTCAATACCTACGCAGACCAAGCCGGCTACTTCGACCTCTGCCTCTTGATTTACCATGCTGCTGACTATCACAACTCCCGGATTATTGCCGAAACATGGGATAGCCTGATCAACAACACGCATTACGAGGTCGAGCAGCGTCAACAGATATGGGACGAGCACCGGGCCGGGCGGCCGCTCCCCAAGGGTGTCGAGGTCCCAACCGCACCTCCTCCCCAGCCCTACGAGATGGTCTCGGCGCAGATCCAGAACATCGCCCATCGGACGTCGTTGGACAGCCTCATCTTCCCGATCGACACTCTGCTGCCAATTGTCTGCAGGTACGCCATCTCGAATGGCCAGGACGTCTCGATCGGCGCCGACCCTTGCTGGCCGGTTCTGCTCTTCCTCCAGCTCAGCGTCCCACATGCCCTGATTGTGCGCATCCTGGAGCAGATCTTCGACGCCCAGGAGACCCCCTTCACCGGCCGGCGGAGGAAGGTCGTCGTGCAGTGGATCAATGTCGTCGTCGAGTCCTGGGCCCGCGAGGTCGAGAGGCGCGGGGGTCCGGCCGCCGGGTCCGCGGGCGGCGAGGGAGCCCTGGGTAGCTGGGTGACGGAGCTGCTGGGCCGGTGCGACGAGTTCCTCGGACAGGTACTCGGCAGCGCGAGGGGGATGGCGGATGGCGAGGAGCTCGCGGATACCCGGCGAAAGACAAGGTTGTTGCAGAAAGCGGTTACCAGCTTGGCTGCGTCCTCGGTACAGGGTAGTCTGCGCTTTGGATGAAGAGGCCAGCTTCCAATAGTCCTCGTCTCTTTTTCCTCTTTCTTTCCCCGCCCCCTCCTCTCTTGTCTTTTATTCTCCCAGGCACAGTACAATCCATGGTGGATTAGACGAGACCGTCTGTGCGACTACGAGTGGGGCGATCATGGTTCAGGGAGGCATCATCCAGAAGGAAGCGTGCATTTGGAGTTTTCCCTGCTAACGTGTAAATACGAGCTCGCGGGGGGTGTCAACAGAACAAAAATAGAAAATTTTGAATTTCAAAATTCGCTCGAGAGTGTTCTTGTTTGTTTGTTTATTTATTTTACAGCTGAACATGTCGAAGCTCAACTAGTCCAACATCTCCTAATACAGTTCCCTCCCCCCCCCCCCCCCCCACCCCCCCCAAGCCCCGGCAGCTACCCCCTATTCCCCTCCCACCTCATCATCAAACTCAGCCATAAGCCCATTCCCCAGCACGGCGGCCGGGAACTCGTCCACGCCCAGCGCCGTGGTGTGCGCCCACGGCTTGAGCCCGACCTCGTCGCGCACCACGCCCGCGAAGCACCTCGCCCACCCGTGCCGAGGGAAGGCGGCGTGCGCGTCCGCCCGCGTCGCCGCGTGCACCAACCCCGGGTTGCCGCCCACGTTGTCGTGCAGCGTCGCCAGCTGCAGGAGTTGGCCCAGCAGCGTGATGGTGCCCGTCATGCCTAGGTCCTGGTGCCGCCATATGGCTTCCGCAACGGACTCGGCTTGGGCAACTGCGGGGGCGGGGGAGGAGGAGGTCGCGCGCTGCAGAAGAAGGGAGTGGGCTAGGAGGCCGCCGTGGAATTCGAAGGAGAGGCGGGTTGTGCGGAGGTTGGAGGGGGTGGTGCCGATGTCGTGGAGGAGGGTTGCGAGGGCTAGAGTTGAGGGGGAGAGGGTTGTGGCGTGGGAGGGGAATTGTTGGTGGAGGATGGCGGTGGCTGGTTTTGTTGTTGTCAGTTTCTTATTTTAATGGCATTGTCGTGTATGGGTGATGGGGAATACCGAAATAGTACACCCTCATGGAGTGGTTGTACGTCTGTGGCGGGAGCTTCTCCCGGGCGTATTCCTGGATCCTTGTGACCAGGGGATCCTCTGATGGGAACTTCATGTCCTTGATGAGCAGCGGCTCCGGCTTGTGGATGTACTCCTTGCCGCCCAGGAGGATGCTTGTATCCCTCGGCACGGCAGTCCAGCCGTGTACGGTAATGGGATCGCTTGATGAAGCCATGTTCTAGTAGACGGCTGTCGAGGTTTGGGTTCCTGTACGTCTTTTGACCTACTCTGGAGCTCTGGAGCCCGGAATCCCGGATTGTAGGGGAAGGGGCTTGATGCCTAGATACAGCGGGGGGACCGCGAATATTATATATTAACCTCCAATGGCATTATGATGACAATCGTATGACTCTCGTGAAGACTGCGTTAGTGACGTACACCCGCAAGACGGAGATCCCGAGCTTCCTCCTTCCCAAGGCTCTCTGACTCCCACTGCAGCATCCTGGACAATACTAATCTGATTTCACCGAGGAGATCAGATAGGCCAGTATGTTCCTCCCGATGACAAATGGGCAGATTAGCAATGGATGGGAATACGGCACAACGCTGCCCGTAGCTGCCTACCTTTCAACGTGCTGCAAGGTGCTTACGGTGCAGAATGGGACCTAGCTAAGTGGCACGGGATGCAGCAGCAACCTAAACCAACATCAGCAGATACCACAGCTATGACGACATTTGGCCGAATTCGCAACGCAACTCAAAAAGCAACAGACGGACAAGAAGATCATGACTCCACTCAATTGTACCTATCCTTGACTGGTCTGGCCTCTTTCTGGTCCACCGTCTTCCAGAAGGGTTAGGCACTACCTATGCTATACGTGTAAAGCCCCTTCGAAGAGGTTGTCTCCGCTGGCAGGGGCATTTAGCTATTCGGGTAGGGGCATTTAACTGTCAAAGTAGGGGCATTTGGCTAACCGTCGCTATCGCTATTGCCAAAGCTCGGGTACTCTTGCTGTCGCCGTCTCTGTTGTTGTTGCCATCGCCGTCGCCGTCGCCAAATGCCCCTGCCCGCGGAGACAAGCTCCCCTCGAAAGGCTGAGCTCACCGAGTTACGGAATCTCGGAGACCCGCATGCGGGGCTGCCGTCAAGCATAAAGACGGACGCGGGCGGGGCCGACCTCCCCGCAAAATTAGCTACCTTGGCGTGCTTGGGTTGGAAAGTTGAAGGACATGATAGTACACCAATTTTACACTAGGAGTGCTATCAGACTCTCTCACAATATCCTCTCGTATTTGTACCCTGTAATAACTGGATCCTTGGCATCCAACGACCCCAATGCAAATGTTCTGCTTCCCCTATCCTATGCTCCTGCGGGTGGAGATGCAATAATGAAAGCAAACTTGCCAACTCCCAAAAACGCCGGTTTGGATGTGTGATGCCAAGCCCAAATGAATGGGGTTCAAGAATATTCAACGTCCAGCCGATTCGCCCTCGTCCATTTTTGTCCCTCTACAAGTGCCTGGCAGGGCGAGCGTCTGCCGACAAAGAAAAGCAAGCGCGCCTCACAGTGGAATGTCGAGAAAGGAAACCGCCAATCGTACAGGCAGGCGCCGGAGGGGGCCGAGGAGACCTAGGCGCACCTTCCAGTGCAGCCCGAGCAAAAGCATCGCGAGCAGCTGGCCGGAAGATCGTTCTCAAAGTTGCCGTTAACGCATCTAGGATTGACGTTCATCGCGAGGCAAGCGTCTCGGTCGGCCCGGGGGCAATCCGGCTCGGTAGCGAATGCTTGCACGGCGTCCTCCGACGCAGGAAGGGCGCTGACGCTGAGAGCGCCCGCAAGCAGGACAACGAGCTTGGATACAATCTGATGAATGGGCCAGTGGTTAGTAGGTAAGTTACTCGGGGCACAGCAAAGCGGGAACGGAACGCTTCGTCAAGAGATCCACGGATAGTGACCGAGACCGTCCAGAAGAGATGGTCCTATCACCCCCCACCCCCCCAAGAAAAGGAGAAAAAAAGAAAATTTTGATGGCAGGATGGGGGAAAAGATGGATTTGACGATAGGGAAAGGCGGGATAGGATGGTGCACAAACCTTCATGATTACCAGTCCAGTGGAAGCGAATCAAGTCGGAACACGGAAATTTCGTACGGAAATTTCGTGCAGCAAGAGGCAAGGCTTGAGATGGATCTTCTTGGGATGCGGATGCCAAGAGCGAGGATCGAGGATCACAACGTTTGTGCGACCTTCCCGGGTGAAATGATGATAAGGTCCCAGTCCTGCGGGTTGGAGAGTCGGGCGGGAACGGAAATAGTAGCAATACGAAGGTGGTTGGTTGGTTAGGAATACGGAAGTAAGTGCTGATCTGTTGGAGATGTTGGAGAATATATCTCGAGTGGGCCAGACGATCAACGGCTGCTCTTTATATGAAAAGAGAAAGTTGCTAGCTAGGATAGGCGAGCCAGGAATTCAAACCTGGTTTATGAACTGCCCATTGTCTGTGCTGGGCATTGTCTGGGCAATGGAAGCTTGCTAGGCTTGAATCGGCCTGGGCGGATGGGGGTTCGGTGGTGAATTGGTGAGTGATGAATGGTGAATTGAGAGGGATCGCCAGGTGGAGAGAGGATCGCCAAGTGGTACTCCCAAGAGAGCCGCACCAGCAAGGGGCTGGAGGCTAAAAGAGGAAGGTGTGAATGTGGAGACAGGTTCGTCGCTCCGTCGGGATCTTGGAAGAACACCGGGCAAGTTGGTAGGAATTCCTTCTTCAGTCACTCATTCAATGACATGGTGAGCAGAATGGGCATGCTATGGATACCACGGACGGACCAGAACCATGGGGCTGGCGGAGAGGGGGGGGGAAATCTGCGGGAACATAAAGCAAGAAGGCACGCTAACATTCCAGAATTAGTACCACGTAAGGCACGCCGAGATCTCCAAGATCGCTCGGCACCACACTTCCTATTAGTGCTTCCAATTGACCCGTGGGTGGGTGGCCGGAAAGGGAAATTCCCATGGCTCGGCTCCGTCCTGCTTTTGGTGCACCCGCCGCCCAAGTTCCTGGCTTTTGATGGAGCGACGGCGCTGGATGGACATATGTTTCCCGGTTATTAAGCACCAGGGATTCAGCCGGATCCGTCAATGTAGGTGGATGCAACCTCACTTCTGGAATGTCACAGAAGGGGCAGCAAGACAGACACCTAGACAACCTCCTTGACTGGAGCCACTGGGCTGGCCGGAAGCTCAGGAGAAACAGATATTCGGGACCGGAAGGTCAGGAGTCGCCAGAACGACGGCCAAACGGGCCACGGGAGTGACCAGGCCGTAGAATTGAGCCCTTCCAAAAATACATTTCCAAGACCCAAGCCAGCTTTCGTCCCAGCTTGTCCCAGCTTCTTGTCCGAACGGCCGTGCAATTGCCACCCCGGCCATTAGCAATGGGCAATTAAGCCAAATCAACCTCGATATTAATTAATTAACTGACCACCATGATCACAAGCCCGCTCTTCCCGGCCTTGTTCCTGTGCCGCCTGTGCCTTTTGTCTCAACTTCGACGTCCTCGTTGGCCGACCATGCTTGACCCTGGCCTTGATGGGCTTTACCCCTCTCAATTTCGGAAACCAGGAACGTGGCCTGCCATCAACATCGTGTCTGCATCAGCTGGAATGCAAGGGGCTGTAGAGCTCCAAGATATTTTATGTTTGGCCGAGGGGCTTCTTCTTATACCAGGGTGGCGCCGCTCCCTTTGTTCAAGTCCTCGTCTTCTTCCCCTTCCCCTTCCCCCCTCGACCCCCCTTCGGTTCAAGCGTTGATTGGCGCTTGAATTGCCATCCCACCACTTCATATCTGTCCTCTCTCAGCCGATCACCTGATTTATTGGTTTGGGGGGAAAGGGATATCGCAAGAACAGCAGTGAGCTTTCTAATCTCCTCGATGCTGGAAAGCAAGAGATCTGCCTATCTCTGAAAAAAGACGGGACCTTGGAACTCGTTGTGGCCTGAGGCATACATAGTGTATGTTCTCAGCCCTCTTTCACGGCAGTCCTCTCTTGGCAAGGAGGAGATGCAGCTGGATCGCTTAATTATAGTTGCTGTGCCACACCCCATCCTTGCTCGGCATATGCCCAACTTATTACCTACCGCAGTCCACATTCACATGCACTGGCCAGTGGCAATTCCTTCCCAAGCCGCTGGGTCAACTCGATCCACATCGATCCAACATTTGACAATCCAGCGTTGACAGGTGGGCGGAGAGGAGCGTCCTTTTTGGCATGTGCGACTTTCCCAATTAATCCTTAACAAGGAAACAATTAGGACATGTCTAATGCAAGCAAATGCACTAGTCAAGTATCAGCTGAACTTCGCACAGACTTGCCAAGATATGGCCGCCTCTAGATCTGGGGTTTGTTAAAGGCCAAGCGGGAATGGAACTTGCCGGCATACTTTTAGAACCACGAAGACAGCCAGAACGATGGCCCAGGAGGCAGCCTCAAGGGGAACACTAACAGGGCTGAACCAACCGCCAAGCAAAATCTCGCTAAAGATCGCGGCTGTGATGGCAAAAACCAAAGAACAACTCCAATGAAAAGCGCCACCACCAATGAGACACAATCCAGCCAGAGGAAGATCCCAGTCCATCACCAGTCAGACGCTGCCAAGGACGCCCTGTGGCTTGTTTAAAATCATGCCTAACCATCGAGCATTTCAGACTCTTGGGCCTAGACTCTTGCGCTATAGCCCTGTGTGTGCCGTATATAACTCAGGATGCCCAATGAATGTGCAAGATCCAGATCTCTGTAGGCAATCGCAGATGCTGGTATCGAAGACTGGCTGAAAGTCTGAAACGAACTCGAATAAAACCAACGCCTCGTCCGACTCCGGAGGCCGGTCGGGAACATGCCATCTCAGTGAAAGATTGGCAGCAGTAAAGGGGGTTTGGTATATCAACAACTCAACAGCGGATTTGGCAAATCATGGCCTACCCCTATTCGGACAACAGCGAATATAATATTCGGCGGAAGTCCGTCCCCGTCCCAGACACGTACATCACGCCTCTTGTTGGACACGGGGATGGGCCTGGCGAGTATGAGACGACGTATCGGCCTGACGCGCAGTCGTACCACGACAAGACACCGCACTTGGCCGTCCAGCCGGAGCCACCGCAAGGCCCCAAACCAAACTATAAACCGTCGCCCCTGAGGTGGCCGTTCCTCTGTGCGCTCGTCGCTATCCTCCTCGGTCTCATTGCCTTGACCGAGTACGCCTGCCACGTACTGCCGGCCGAGGATATCCAGGTGTTTCTCCCAACCACGAGATCGGTCGTAGCCGCGACGCCCACACCCACGCCCACGCCGACTGTGGGAAAACGGCAAGACCCGCCCCCAGGATCGCCAGGTGATGGCAGCATTGCGACACCATCTGTAAGTTTGCCATCTGGCGTCCATGCAAACATGCCGGCCTCTGCGCAACCCAATACCCTCGAGCTCAATGCTGACGTCTGTTGGTGGTTATTTAGGTAGGAGATGAAGCCGGATCGATGACAACTCTATCGGATGGTCGAACAGTAACGGCAACAAGACCAAAGCCCGACTTCGGCACTGTCGGATCCGTTATACTGACACCAAGCGGCGGCGGCGACAGCACGCCCAACCAGGTGCCTCCAGAGTCTACCCGGCCGCCGAGCGATCAAGCCAGCGGTGGACTAGTCACCGTGACCGACCCGCTAGTCCTGCAGACGCCCGAAATTGTGACCCTCACCGACCCCCAAGGGATCCCAACGGCCACATCGACGAGCACGCCGCCGCCCCTCTCGACTCCGACCGTGGTAACTCTGACGGATGCCAACGGCAACCCGACGACGGTGTTGACGAGTGCTCCAGCACCCCCAGTAACAAGCGTCTTCACCGACGCCAATGGAGTGCCCACCGCAACGGTGACCCAGTATCCAGTCGCCCCGACGGGCCCAGCGGACGGACGCCACGTCTTCTTCATCTCCCAGGCCGATTACTTCATCGGGTACTTCCTGCCCGCCATACTCTGCGTGCTCCTCACCATCCCTGTCCGCATGATCGAGCTGAGCGCGAAGCAGTTCCAGCCGTTCCACCAGCTGACGCACGAGTTCGGCGCGCCGGCGAGGGATTCTCTCGTGCTCCAGACCGGAGGCTTACAAGGGTTCATGACGAGCGTCCGCTCGCTCTTCGGCGGGCAGGCGCTCATCTTCCTGACGACCATGCTGTCCATCTGTTCCATGATCCTCGTCCCCGTAGCAGTCGAGGCCGTCAGCTTGAAGCTGCACGGAAGCTGCAGCCAGCTGAGCTTCAAGGGATGCGCCATGACCCTCGGGGTCTTCCTCATCCCGGCCAGGGTTGCCATCGGCATCCTCGGCTTCATGGTCGTGACCCTGCTCCTGATGCTGGTGGTCCTCCGGGACTGGCGGTCGGGCGTGGCCACGAACCCGTGGAGCATCGCGGGCATGGCCGTGCTCTCCACCAACCCGGACGTGCGCGCGCTGTTCGCGTCTCTCCCGACGGGCAGGTCCGGCAGGATCGGCGACGGGCAGCTGGCCGACGCCCTGGACGGCCGCATGTTCAAGCTGGGCTACTTCGTCAACCGGCACGGCCAGCCCGAGTACGGCATCATGGTCCACAACGAGGCGGGACGGCCGCTGCACAGGCCGGATGATCAGGCGGGCGAGCATGTGCGCCACGTGGACTTTGGGGAGGAGCCGTACCGGATGAAGAGACAGCATTACCTGCCCTTCCTGATGCTCTCCTATGGTTGGAGGATCCTCTTCCTACTGCTGCTGAGCGGGGTGTTGGCAGTTATACTGTACTACAACAACACGGGCGGCGATACGCCCTTCGAGAGGTTCATGGACATGCAGAGTTTCGGAGTGCGCTTCCTCTTCACGGCGCTGGGTGTCATCACCACATTCTTCTGGTCGTCGTTCTTCAGCAGTGAGTCTAGCCCAACCTCTCTTCCTTCCTCACATAAGATCCATCCAGTGCTAACCAGAGTGGGGAACACCAGGCCTGGCTCTACTCAGCCCGTACCACCAGCTCTCCAAGTCGCCGCAGCCGGCCGGGCAGTCGATCCTGCTCTCGCCGCCGATGACGGCGTTCACGGGTGTTTTCAGTGCGATGCGGCGGCGGCACGGGTTCCTCGGGCTGGTGGGCGTCACGGCGATCCTGTCCGAGTTCATGCCGATCCTGCTCAACAATGTGCCGTTCCGGGTGACGCAGACGTGGGTGGCACACATGGTGTGCACGTGGCTGTCCGTCGGGATCCTGGGCTTCATGTGGCTGGTCGTGGTGGGCAGCTTCTTCGTCCGTTGGCCGCACATGCCCGTCGACCCCAGCACCGTCGCCGGGGCCATGTACTACCTCTGCGACTCGTGGATTCTGTGGAGTCTCGAGGGCATGTCGACTCTGAAGAAGAAGGAGAGGGACTGGAAGATCAGCGAGACGGGGCTGAAGTTTAGGTTTGGCGAGATCGAGGGCCTCAGCGGGCTCAGACGGGTTGGTATTGACGGGGTTCGTGATTCACAGCCCTGACAACGGGAAAGAAGTATTGTGTTATACTACCGTTGTTCTGCCTACTGTTGTAATGGAGGGATTGCGTTAGGTACATATTATATTTGCTCGGGGGGAGTTGAAATAGGAATACTTGGAAGCTGCCAGCTGCCAAATGCAAGTAAGTTGCAGCACCGCCTGGCACGTGAGGTTTATGTCCACGGACCACTCATGATTGCTCTTTTCTCAACCAGGCAACAACCGTGACTTCTGTGACTTGTGTACAGATGTGTGAACAATCCAATAAAAACTTCGAGTGTAACGCATAACAGTTAGACAGGTACCTATTTGGTACTACCTACCTACCCCTGGGTTGGTAGGTGCGCCTCGAGAAAAGTAAACCTCGAGGTGGCTGTCACGAGCTCTCCACCAACCTCACATATCTGCAACTTGCCTAGTAGAGCCCGAGATGGAGACAGACAAGATCAACGCGCACGAAAGGAGGCTGAAGTCGAGTCTCCATGGTGATAATGATCAAAGGCCACCTAATCCGGTCGCCCATCCATTGCCGGCTCGAAAACCAGGATCAGGCGCTATCATGCCAGACGAGCCCAAGAGGGTGGCCCACTACCCGCTCGATATACCCCTTCCTTTTGAGCGCTACGAACACCGACGTCTCGGCGCTAGAGACATCATGGTGAATCGCATCATGACCGACTTCATGAACCCATCCCGGGTCAAAGGTCGCATCTACGACGAGTCCATAGCATACCGCTCTGACCGAGAGTTTACCCTGATCAGGGCCGAGGATGACGAGCTAGGCCTGGACCTGCAAGTGCTCCGGAGGATGCTCTTCACATCCCACGCCCATCATCCGAAGTTTCCCGACAAGCCTGTCGTGTCGTACATCTGGTGTCCTGACCACATGTCCATTCACGCTGTGTTCGGAGGACAGAGCATCACCCCGCCCTCGTTTGGAGACCAGATCCTCGATCTTGTGCAGCGTTATTACTTCGAAACGGACGACTCGGCCGTTCGGCTGTGGATAGAGAGGGTACGACCGCCGAGGTTGACCGCCGGGCCAAGTCAGTCCGTCTCCAATCCGCGCAACCCTCGTTCACGCAGGCGCGTAGTTGGGGAATTCAATGAGCTGGTAAAACAGCAACGGTCGAGAGAAACAAAGCAGTGGTGGGTCGAGCACATCGAGCATTTGCGGAGCTTCCGAGGCCAGGTTTCAATACAGGATGAGTATCCCCTGTACGACGGTGGCTCGTTTCTCCCCACCCTCCGACAGCCCATGTATCGCGAGTCCAACGGGGAACACGGATCACGCTCGAGTTGGAAGGGCTCTCACTGGGCGCTATCATCAGGCCGGCCATCCTGTCTTACTCAGCCCTCGCCGACGTTGGAGAGGAGCCCCTTCATGCGGTTCATCCTCCAAGCCAACCGGGCCGATTCGATAGTTGGCTCGTTGCGCCCTTGCAAAAAGACACGGCTGGCCCTCGACCTCAACACGGGCAGGGGAATGAAGGGCAATAGTATCTGGGCGACAGCGTCAAGCGGCAAAACGAACGGGTGCACGACCCATTGGGACGAGCAGCCAAGGGGGCGATCTGTCCAGCGGCACCGGCGCGCAACAAGTGAACCTCCTCCTGGATCGTTCGCCATTGCTAATTTGCCGTCTGTGGGCAATAACTATGCATTGGTTAAATCGCTGCAGGTGATATTCCCGCGCATGAAGCTGTCGCAGCTGGACCGGCGGTCTAGACGGCGGAGCCTTAGCCGGACGCGGGTGGCCGAGATGTTCGACTGGGACCTGGACTTGGACGAAGCGAAGCCGGCCACACCGGAATCAAGGGGCGCGACCAAGGCGGACCGCCAGAATGCGAAAGAACAAGATAATAATAATAATAATAACCCTACACCAGATGCTCCAGTCTCCTCCCGGCGGAAGCCCAAAATCCCCAGGCCATGCGACAACTGCGGGGAGACATCCCACACAATACGGACATGCACCGCACCCTGCGGTCACTGCGGCGCACCGAACCCCAGGAACATCCGTCCCCGCTCTCCGACTCTCCGCTTCATAGGCTACTCATCCGGTTCCGGCTCCTCTTCAGAAGACGACGACAGCGACAACAACAACAACAACAACAACCACGCCAGAAAACCCCCCACCGGCCGACCACCCAAGGGCACACGCCGGCACAACAACCCGCACCTAGCGCCCTCGTGCCCCCTCCCGCGCGCCTCGCGCTGCAAGTGCGTCCCATTCCCGACCTTCCACGCGTCCTCCCGGTGCGCCGTCTCCTGCTCCCGGGCCTGCGGCGGCAACGGCCCCCCGGGCTCCTTCGGCCACCGCAACGCCATGACCTGCCGCTCGCGCTGCTGCATGTGCGGCATCCGGGGGTCGCACTCGGGCCGCGAGTGCCGCCTCCGCGCGTGCCGCTGCGGCGGCGCCCACCTCGGCCAGGACTGCCGCTGGCTCGTTGACTGCCCGGCCGAGGGGTGCGACCGATTCCTCTGCGGCGTGCACTGCGGGCGGTGCGGGGGTAAGGGGCCGTTTGTTGGGAGGAGGTGCGCTGCTTGTAGGGGGGAGGAGGTCGTCGGCGAGGGGGTGGGAGGGGAGGGTAAGGGGGGGAGGAGGCGGGGGAGGAGGGGGAAGGCGAAGGAGGATGCTGAGTCGGGAGAGAAGATGGCTGGGCAGACTGCTGTTACGGAGGACGGCGGCGGAGTGAAGGAGAGTTGCGGAGTAAAGGAGGATTCAGGTTACAAGTCACTGTTCGGGCCGTAAGGAACCGATCGGTAGATATCACGAGTTAATGAAGGTGACGACGGGAGGCTCATGCCAAAGGCGTAATGTCAATTGAACTTGAACCCATCATATGATGATAGGCTGGTGTCTCCTGAGAGAAACCACATATCACGCCAAATATTTAGACAGCGAATGATGACCTATCAACTTAACAGACCTGCAATCTCAGCCGCGCCGAACCTGGTCATGAAGTGGTCATTACAACAGAAGTAGAAGGATGGTACACCGTAAATACAGCTCGTAGCAGATAAGAGCCAACCTCCTGAAAAGCGAAATCCCTCCACTCCAGATCATAATCATGACGCTTGCGCCGATAATTTTTGATATCACGGGCGCTCCATCCAACCCTCCATCTCTTCCCCTGTTATTCATCTCGTCAGAGCAGGTCGGGTATCATCCGCGGAAGCCAAAGCACGTTCAGAGGGACGTTCCCAGAACTCCCACACTCCGCCCTCCCACCCCCCCGCGGCCCGCAAAGAGCCGCAAACTCGGTAACAAATGCGGGTACTAGAACATATCCCCGTTTGGGGAGACCAGCAGCAGGGTGGCTGGGGGCGAAGGCGACGGGGAAAGAAAATGGTAAACAAGGATAACAAGAATAGACAAGAAAAGAAAACAAGCTAAGCAAGCAAGCAAGCAATCTCTCACTCCTCCTCATCCTCCCAACCACCCCCACAGTCCATCTCCACCTCGACGGTCGTGCCAAGCGCCTCCTTGCCCTGCCGTATCATGGCCATGAGCCGCTTGTTGAACGCCTCCATGCGCACGTCGGCGTCTCTCTCCGCCGCAATCTTCCTCTGCGCCAGCTGCCTGGCCTCGGCGTCCAGCCGGGGGCTATCGACTGCGGCGGCCCCGTCCTCCGCGCCGGCAGCACCAGCGGCCCCTCCCACACCGCCAGCGCCGCCGGGCCGCGCCCCCGCCGCCGACGCCGAAGCGGCCGACGCGGAGCTGCGCGTGCGCCCGTGCGACGCCCGCACAGGCGACGAGACGCGGCTCTGCAGGCGGGACGAGGGCCTCGGCACCGAGTTTGGGTTTGTGGCGAAGGGGTTGGGCCCGTGCCCGACGCCGGGCGCGTACGAGGGGACGGGGATGCGGCTAGCCGGCGGCGGCGAGGTAGGAAGGGTGGCGGCGGTGGTGGGGGAGAGGCGCGGCTGCGCGAAGCTGGCGGGGGAGCGGGCGCTCAGGCCCGGGGAGCCGGCGTGCGAGATGCGCAGGGAGGCGCGGCGGGTGCGCGTGGAGGAGGGGAGAGGCGGGGTGGCTGCGGCGACTGCGGCGGCAGGGGCGCCGCCGAATGAGAGCCGAGAGACGGGTACGCTGATGCGCCTGCCGCTGCTGGCAGCCGTCGGCGTCGAGTAGCGAGGGGGTTGTCGGGAGCGGGTCGTTCCCGGTCGGGCCGGCGCCCTGTGCATTACTGGTGGCGTCTTCTTCTCTTCCCGCCCCGGCACGGGCGGCGGCGGATCCTTGACGATGACCCAGTTCCGGCGCAATTCGTCGTTTGTCTCCTCTAGATGCCTGCGCTTCGCCGATGGCCTGGGCGTCGTTTCGGGGGTGCTCATCTCGTGGCAGTCGGCCATGTAGGGCATATAGTCGGATTGTGGGAAGTTGCCGGGTATCGAATTGACCATCTGGGTGGGCTCGTATGTTTGGAGAGTTGGTATATCGTGCTCGTTGCACCACCGTGTTCCCCCGCGGTTCGCATCTGTTTCTGTCACACCGTTAAATTCGTAGCCCCTGCCACCACCGGCGTGGAAGCCCCGGAATGCTCCCGCTCTGCAAAACTCCCACACCTTGCCCACAACCTCCCCAATGGTATTGAGCGCCACAGCGCTCCAGCCAGCCGAGCCCGGGGATTTCGGCGTTCCAGGGTCGATATGGAGGCTAGACAGGCGTGCAGCCGGTGACTCGGTCTCGTCCCTCAGTCTTTTTGGACCTAATGCTCGTCGGTAGTCGACGTCCGAGTAGACGCTATCCTCCAACATGCCGCTCTCAGCGTTGGGTGCGCCGCTACCCGGGGTATCAATTCGCCCTGCCAAGGTATATCGAAGGTGCTGAGCGCCGCCGCTCAACCGGCCATCCTCTCGAGGCTCGGTGACACCATCCATGTTCGTGGTCCAGTCTGTCATGGGAGTCGACTCCCGTTTGGTATCGGCTCTTGCTCGCTTCCTCTTGGCCCCGGATAGAGGCGTGTTTGCCATGGAGATGTCCGAGTAGAGACTTCCGGTGGATTTGGCTAGGTTGTACACAGAGCTAGAAGCGGAGGGTGAGATGGGCGGTCTGAAGATGCCAGCGTTGAGAGGTTGGCCGGAGGTGTTGTTGGGACCATCAAAGTGATAAGCCCCGGGCATGTGAAAATCGGCTGGGGGCGACATCTTGGATGACGGGAGTGGGAGCTCTTGCGAATGCCGATGGTGTTGAGAAGAAAGTTGCTGTGCGGAGGTCGCTGTGGCTCGTCGTACTCGTCGTACTCGTCGTAACCCCCAGTCTGCTCTACCTTAATGCTAACAACCACGCATAGTTCTCCGTATGCACCTCTCGTAGACGTTGGCGATCGTGCCGGCGATTGTGGTTGTCGGTATTAGACGCAAACGGTGTCGGGTCTGTGAAGGTCGGCAGGTAAACTTGGGCCCGCCAAGCTCGTGATTGCCGGGTTCAACTTTCGGGGGTAGAAAATTCCGCCGCAGGCAGCCGGGCATGCACTTCAACCCGTGATACAAATTGACGGCGGGGGCAAAAAAAAATGGCAGGTACACAGCGCGCTTCTCACCGCGACTGTTGTTGTTGTCGTTGCTTGGATAAGTCGTTTTATCCAGCTCTTTTCCGATCCAGTTGCGTACGGTAGCAAAATATTTCGTTTTTTGCGACTTCCAGCTCCCAGTTTCGCGCCTGAATGCCTGGAGCGCAAGGTGTTGATTGAGTGGTACTTTAGGTGAGACCCTCGACCAATACGCTTATGGGGGGCAGATCCTGTGACGTAGGTTGCCCGTACCCGAGTAAAAGCACCCGCACCCGTTGCGACGGAAGGTCCGCGTGGCGCGTGCCGTCTGTAAACCAGTCACTGAGAGACAAGTCGGTGTCTTTGCTGGCTTTGCAGAATATCCACAAGCATTCTTCAACGATCTGTAGCCTTGTGTTGACCATCGGCTGCTAATTATTTTCCCGTCGTTGCTAGGCGACGAAGGCCTCGAGACTGATTGGTTGGGGGCGCCGTATGGTGGGGTTCGCGAAAACACACGAGGTGGGGTGTGAAGAGAATATCTACTACGGCACTGTACAAGTCGGGCAAGCATCACTACCATAATCGAAAGAGACTGTGTTATCAGAAACTCTCGTCTATTGTGGGCATCAAAGGAGATAATGTTACCTAGATATTTCCCTGTTCCCCGTGCCATCCGTTGCTGTGTAGCATCCGTTTAGAACCGCTGCCCAGAGAGTCAACACTCGCTGTAAAATGAAAAGCAAACGCGACAAAAGATCATGATATCCCAGTGCTTGGACATGGGTCATTAAACATGACTTCCTCCCTCCTTATTCCTTGGAATAGTACTCATCCTGCTTCGCCAGTTTCTCCGGTTGGACGCCCCCCTCGACACCTTCCTCGCCGTGAACATGCTGCTGCGCGCCCCAGAAATCCTCGCGCTCCTTCAGGATCTCAGCGGCCCAAGCCTTCATCTCTGGGAGTACCATCCTGGTCGCAACATATGCGAACTCGCCGAGGTCGACCTTGCCCTCTCCGCGCTTCTCGTACTCGACCATCTGCACCAGCAGCTCCATCTTGTCGATGTCGTGCACGTAGTGGCTCTCGAGAGTCTCCGAGTCCTCGTACTCCTGCCAGATGGCGCGGATATCCTCGCCAGCGCCCACCCCGCCGTATAGATTTCCCAGCAGCGTCTTCGTGATGTAGTCCATCGTCGCGGCCTCGCGCCGGTTCTTCTCCGGCTTGGCCACGCCATCCACGGGGGTTATGTCTCCGACGAGGGATTCGGCCATGTCGTGTATGAGGCACATCTTCATGCACTTGTGCAGGTCCAGTCGCGGCGCAAGGGTTGGCGGGGCAAGCATGGACATTAGCGACATGCGGTACATGTGGTCGGCGATCGACTCTCCCCTTTTAATACGTCAGATAGCCATTCGACGAGTCCCAGGAGAGGAGCACCGCCAACCTACCGGTTGATTCCAAACCGTCGCCAGCCCTCCCGCTTGGTGGTCTTTAGCCGCTCGAGAATATGGAAGTAGGGCAGGGGGGAGCTGGATCCCTCGACAGGTTTCCCTCCCAGAACTGTAGCGAGGACCTTGTCAACGGTCCATGGATCGGCGATTTTGGGGGTGATGACAGTGGCGATGTCTAACGATGCCCTCTGGACGTCATCGTTGGTACTTGGGCCGGCGGCAGCAGCACCACTCTCCTGTAGAGTGACATTTGGAGACATTTTGTCCTTGGTTATGCCGTCTGCAAATGAAGAACCCATGTAGTGTGAACAGCTTGGCCAATGTCTCCACGGCCGTTCTGGAAGTTATATCCTCCAATACCACCAAAGCTGCTGAGCCTGAGGCGCTGAGAGGAGACGCGCGACGTGTTTGTAGAAAGCTTTCACAAATACAAATATCTGCAGGTTTGGTGTGTCAGAGAATGGTAGCGGTTGCGGGAGGTCCCCTAGCGGATGCCAACCCCACGTGCATGACACTGAGCTTCGTTTTAGAGCCTTTCTAATTGGTCCCAGGAACTTGACAGGAGATGTTTGGTACCTACAAAATAGGTTGCTACTTTCACTCCCGATGGTAGGGATACAGACCTCAACACTGCCTCTGGTCCTCCTCATTCCCAACACAGGGTAGCAAAGAGCCTCAACCATCACGTGGAAATCAATTACCAGGCCTTCTACCGCAGGCCGAGAGGTGAACAATCAACAGCAGCACGGACAAAGACTACTGTCAAGTGTCAATCCCCTCGCATTGAAGCCAGAATCAATACTCCGAGCATTTGGGCCTGAACATTCAACGGGATTCATGCCCAAGTCACCTGCCTCCGCCTCAGCCTCCCGCAATGGGCTGACCGTGTCGAATAGATGTGCTAAAATAACTATTAGAGTGACTCCGTGTACGGATCCGTATTCGCCTGGCAGTAGAGATGGCGCCCGTCCCGCCTTAATCGCTTGCTGCCTCCGAGCCGCTCAAACTAGGTATAGCATTGGGAGTATAGATCCCACAGTCCAAGCCGCATCTCGGATTTTTGTAATACCCAATCAAGTCCGCGATACTGCAGATCGTACTATGTCAATCCCATGGCCAATGAGAGCCTCATTGTCGTCAGAATGAGCCCAAATGTGAGCTTCACAGATTGACGAGTGTAATGGCACGCGAACGGAGATCTCTGCGGCCTCATTTCTGCGCGTAGATCCCTCATATAGGAAGAGAAGCACAATGGATCCGCCAGGGGCGTTGAAAGTGTATATAACCTGCTGGGTTGGGCTGCTTCCCAGGGATAGATCAAGATCAGCAACTCAAGATCCTCCCTTCTCCAAGTCAAGAACCTCACCTGCCTCCCTAGCACCAACATACTCAGGACAGTATCTATATTCAACATGAAAGGAGCCGGACTCGCCTTTGCTCTTCTCACTTCGGTGACATCGGTCGCAGCACATGCCACCTTCCAAGAACTATGGGTCGGCGATGTCGACCAGGATCAGAAATGCATCCGTGTAGTAGTAAGTCCAGATAGGGGATGGAGCAGGGCATACAATTCCATGTGTAATACCCCCCGGATATTAACGTGCAATTCCAGCCCAACAACAATCCAGTGACAGACGTCGCGGGCAAGGATATGGTCTGTAATGTGGGCGGAAGCAAAGGTGTAGCAGGAGTCTGCGAGGCAGAAGGTGAGACCCGCCGCTCTATTCAAACCACGGGAGCGCTCAGGGTATTGACTGGACAACCCCTGAACAGCCGGCCAGACTATCTCGGTAGAGATGCACCAGCAACAGCACGACCGGGCTTGCGGCACAGAAGCCATCGGGGGCAACCACTTCGGCCCGGTGATGGTGTACATGAGCAAGGTCGAGGACGCCACCACGGCAGACGGTTCGGACCCGTGGTTCAAAGTCAGCGAGTTCGGCTACGACGCCGACAACAAGACGTGGGGCACCGACATGCTCAACCAGAACTGCGGCAGGCACACCTTCACCATCCCCAGCAAGATCCCGGCGGGAGACTACCTCATCCGGGCCGAGGCCATCGCCCTGCACACCGCATCACAGCTGGGCGGCGCCCAGATGTACATGTCTTGCTACGTAAGTCAACCCCGAGGGCCTCCAGGGGGCAACAGGGGCAGAACACAGCTGACAATATCTTCCTCGCGCAGCAAATCAAGCTCACATCGAGCGGCGATCAGCTGCCGGCCGGCGTCGCACTGCCTGGAGCTTACAAGGCCACCGACCCCGGCATTCAGGTCGATATCTGGGGCAACGATTTCAAGTCATACACCATTCCAGGACCTGATGTGATCGACGCGAGCTTCTTTTGAGGCAAGAGACGGTGGCTGGGGTGGTTCAAGGCATGTGTTAATGATGGCCTCTCTGTACATGACTTGAAATAGAAAGGTGTTTACAATCTTGCGACGCGTAAGCCATGATCCTTTGGGTTGTAAACCTTTGACCATCAATCTTGGCTCTCAAGAAATAAGTTGGCAGCTGTCAGTGGTACCTGAATGTGCACTGCAACGCACTGACCCCACCCACAGAGAGCCGATCATGACCGAAGCTGGCGGCGATACCGGACGAACCCTATGTCTTTCATCGCGCCCCGCGGTGGCTCGATAGGCCGGGAAATACACTACGGTATCTACGATTGATATCCGGATCGGCGTGCAGGCTGGTTCCCCTAGAGTCCTCGACATACCATGAGTGCCTGGGTCACAATGCCACCCATCTTCCGGCGCAGGCCAGCTGCTCTCGACGAGTAGCTATGTCGGTTAATGACGTATCCCTCCCCAATCCTCCTTACGACCTCCCTACCCAGAACGAGATGGCCTCACCAACAGGCATCGACTCCTTACCCAACGAGGCATGTATCTACCCCCGCAAACCCAGCAGCAACCCACCTAACCAACCCCCCCCTTTCCAGCTCCTCCTATCCATCCTCTCCACCCTCCCAACCCGCGCCCTTCCCCGCCTCGCCGCCGTAAGCCGCCGCTTCTACTCCGCCGCCGCGCGCCTCCTGCGCGACCGCCTGTCTCGCGCCGCCCACCTGCCGGGCCACCGCCTGATTCTCGAGTGCTACCACCCGAGCGTCGCCATCTCCACCCCGTGGCTGTACTGCGACCACATCGGGACCGACGAGCCTCCCGTCTCCGGCTCCGCCCATCCGGAACCGGACCTTCCGGCCCTGGCGCGCCTGTACTCGCACTTCCGCCCCGTCGACCAGGACGACGGCCTGCCCCCGCGCCGCCGCCGCCGCCGCCGGCCGCTGGGGTCGGACGGGTCGGAACACCAGCAGCAGCAGCAGCAACCGCCGTCGCACGATGTCCACCTCGACGAGAGCGAGCCGTTCACGCAGCTCTGCACCGTCACCAACGTGGTCAGGGTCGGGCCCAGTCGGGCGGGGACGCCGGCGGCGGCGGCGGGGCAGCCGTTCTTGGGCCACGTCAACGTCAGCGACGGCGTGATCCGTGTGTGGCGGGACTGGCTGGCAACAGCAGCATCAGCGGCGGCAGATTCGGAACCGGAGGAGGAAGTCCTGTGGGCGGACGCGGCGCAGGACGTGGGGCTGCGGTTCCGGGTGCGCGAGATCGAGCCGACGGCGGCGGAGAGGCCGGTGCTTGTCGCGGCCGACGAGGAGGCGCCGGTGTCGTATCGGCTGGAGCACCGCGAGCTGCTAGTGCGGACGCGCCGCCTGCTGCTTGTGATGGAGGAGGAGGAGGAGAGGCGGCCTGCCATGGGCAATGCGCTTGTGATCATCGTCGGCTAAAATGGGAGCTGGCTCCTGCGTCCTGGGTTTGTGTTTGTGTTTATGTTTGCGTTGCATTTCACGAGCACAGGCGGTCATTTTAGCCGCAGGAGGATCTGGTGATCGGGGTTCAAAGGCATGCTCTGCTCACGATGAAAACATGTTTCGGCGTTTTACCGACGATCCCGATCCGTCTGTTTTGATGCAGGAAAGGTATTGCGTCGTGGGAAGATGGTCAATGGGGGATTTGGCAAACAGTCGCTAATCGACGATCTATTTTGGGAGGGTGGTCGAAGGCGACGCTTTGCTTGAGGTCTACTCCCTGTGCCCGGACGTCTTACGTGACCTTGGCGGTCTACTTAATCCTCCTTCTGGACGAGTGTTCAGTACCAAACCATGAGGGCCTCGTACGCACACATGGCTAGCTACGTTCGGAGAGAGAGCATGGGAGGGTTACGATGCTTAGACCAGGCAACTGCACTGGTATTCAGGTTTGTCCACGGAGATGCTCCTCAGGCAGACCGTGAGATAATGCTGTCTCACTGGCTTCACAGGCATTGTTTTACAAAGGCGAGAAATAGTGCTCAACATGTGTTTGGGTGGTGGGTTGATCGGGCTACTCCATGCGAAGACCACACTCAACTGGTCTCAGCTGCGGGAAGGGGGCAGGGAGGGCGAAGGGGTCTTCGTGGATCATGGATGAGCACATAATCCCAACGGATTGCTTGCACACATCGACAGCGCGATAGAACGTAGACTAGCAGAGATTTCTGGGCCAAGTGGCGAGACCCAACGTCCGAGTGCATTCATGTTCATGCGGCTGCTCAACAGTCCGTCATTTTCCTGTGTGTTTCTGGGCTGAGGCGGTCGGACACCCGGCGAGCAGCTTGCCGGACGCAGCGGGTGCATGATCCTCCCAGGGGTCTGACCAGGACAACCAACCATTTTCTCGGATTTTCTTGGAATTGCTTGGAATTACCTGGGACCAAGTGCCCATGTTTCCTTCTCTTTTCTCTCCCAATCCAATCCAGATGGGGGGAACCCTTGTTTACGTGCCGCTTCTATTTTGGCCGCCCGCTCTCATCCCGCTCTGCCAGTGGTGACTGGTGACGGTGAGTCGGCAAAACCGGTCGTTTCCCAGCTCACCCGGTTACTTACTATGCCTATGGCTCCTCTGATTCCCAGCGTCCCGGATCACCAGCTCACTACACATTCAGCCGCGAAACCTAGAAACAAACGTCTGCTTCTTTTCCTGGGAACAGCTGGATAATGTCCTTGTATGAACAGCACTTGGGGATCGTTGTTTGGATAGGTAGCGACTGCCGTGGCTGAGACGAAAGTTGCAAACAACCTACCGCAGAATTCCGCAGAGGTGAATAAGAAGGGAAAAAACTTGAAATGCCGAGTGAAAGATTTTCATTCTCAACATCCATCCATACTTCTCCCGTCCGATCTCGTAGCAGGTGCATGTGGATGGCGCGGCCCCTGAGCCAGCCAGTGGCGCTCCTTGGGGCAGAGGGAGGCTGCTTCCGGCGGTGTGGTAGCGGTGCGGTAGCGGGATATATTCACGTAAGGGCGATGCAGAGGCAAGGAGGCGAGCCCATTGCAGCGGTAGATGTCGGTAGATATAGCAGCCATGATGATGTAAGGTGCCATGTATGGTACTTTGCCTGCCGTCCCGTGCAGAAAAGCAAAATGGAACCTGAGGAACCCCTCCCATAACCCCTCCCACAACCCCTCCCACACGGGCCACACTCCCAAGTGGAAGCTTGAGCCAAAAGTAAAGGAAACCTTTCTTCGCCCAGAAGTGGTTGGAGCAAAAGTGTAACGAATATGAATACTCAGTAACTGGGTCAGGATGGGGCCATCGAATCGATCCTTGACAGAGCTGCGTCGCATCTGGATTTTTGGTTATTTTTTAGATGGGAGCCTCTTGTGATCTGGCGATCAAGACAGGCTTCAAGACAGGCTTTTTCGCTTCACACGGGTTTCAGCCTCGTGGGGCCTGCGATCAGGTCCCCCGCGGGTGCATCCAGTTTTGACAGGGATGGAATTGGCCAATGACGGCCCCTAATGTCTTGGTCTTTGACCTCCTAGCCCCACGTCACGGCGACCAGGTGCATAATACTGAGGATCTTGTATCCCTGTACTGACATCGCTACCATTAATGCCCTTGCGGAGGGGGGAGAGGAGCGAGAAGAGTCTTGGGACCGGGCTGAGCACGACCTATCGGAAGACAATCGGTCTCATGTCTTTCCTTTACTAGTATCTCCTCCCTCGCTCTTGCATGCCCTGCGCTGGACTCGCTGCATCATGGCCGTCTCTTCGCCACTGTGACCTTTCTTTTTCAACTCTGATTCTATCCACTCCCTTGCCCGCTTGGTCTTACCCTTCGTTTTCCTTCTGCTTCTGGACTCTCCCTTGCGGTGTCTCTTAAGAAGCCCACGGTCGACTCGTCTGCTGGACAACGACGACGGAACAGAAAGGCCCACCATCTCTTGACAGCGCCTCGCTCTTTCGCGGGTTGATATAACCCCACCGGCACCGCCTTATATATATACCACATAATAATAGCCCCAGATCTGGATCTGGCTATAAAGATGGAGCTGGACAACGAGTTTGCCCGCCCAGGGTCAAGAGACAGCGAGACAGCACAAATGAACCAGAGCCTGTCAGCGACAGTGCCACAGTCAGAAGTGGGGAGAGAACAGGAAACAGCAACACCAACAACGCCAACAACACAAACAACACAGGCGAGGCTAGGCCTTTCCCTGGTGAGGCCGCCCTCACCACCCGCAAAGGAGCCGCCGAGGCAACCGCCGCCGATGGAGGCACCACCACCCCCACCGCCGACGAAGGAACTGCCGAAGAGACCGCCGCCCCTGCAGCTGAGCTCGCGGCCGGGCACGAGCGCATCGGACGGGTCGGTGGTGCAGAAGGCCCCGCAGGCGCCATCCCTACGCGCGCCACTCAACATGAACCCGCCGACGCGGCCGTCGACGGCCACCAGAATCGTCGGCTCGAACAAGCGGCTGTCGTGGTCGTCGATTGCGACGAGCAGGAGACCCATCAAGTACGGCAAGGGGAAGTACAGCAACGTCGAGTTGGTGCCGCAGCCGAGCGACGACCCGGACGATCCTCTTGTAAGTGATCTACCTGCTTGCTTCTAGCAAAAATCCAAAGGATAGAAATGCTGACACCAGCTTTTACAGAACTGGCCGCAGTGGAGGAAAGAGCTCAACCTGGGAGCGCTGTTGTTGGTCGTGTCGATGACCGGGGTAATGAAGACGGCGTTCCTGACCGTAAATAGTGAGCTTGCCGAGAGCTACGTGGTGTCGTATACAGCAGTAGCCGCATTGACCGGCGTGCCCCTCATGCTCTCGGCCATCACTGGCTTCGCCAGTCTCATTGCGGCGAGGATATGGGGCAAACGGCCCCTGTACCTGATCTCTCTGGTCCTGCTGTTCATCGGTGTTGCGTGGAGCACCAACGTGGCGACCAGCTACGGGCAGTGCATGACCGCGCGGGTCTTCCAGGGGCTTGGTTGGGGTGCCTTTGACACCCTGGTGATGGGCTCGATCCATGATACCTACTTTGTACGTCGAAGCTGCTCAGCGGTCTCAACCTCGCACACACATTGAAGATGCATACTGACAACCTGCAGGATTATGAGCGCTGCCGCCGTGTCGCGATCTACTCCATCGTCTCCATCGCAACGACATGGGGGCCCCCACTGATTGGTGGTGTCGCCTCGCAGACGGGGATGGGCTTCGGCCTGCAGTTCACCGTCCTCAGCGGCTTGTTCGTCTTGGCCGTGCCGCTGATCACTCTGGGCGCCCCGGAGACGTGCTTTGACCGGGCCTACACCCTTGCCCAGACACCAGCAACCAGCACGAGCTACATCAAGTCTCAGCCCCTGCGTCCCCGCCAGACCTTCTCCGTCGAGGCCTGCAAGGACTACGTCGCGAAGATGAAGCCGCACTCATACTCGGGCATCATCCACCGCACGACCCTCCTCCAGGTGCCCCGCGCCGTCATCGCGCCGACCACGGCACTCCTCTTCGTAGCCACCGTGCTCCCCTCCGCCGCGCTCTGGGGCCTCTCCAGCTCCATCTCGCTCCTCTTCGCCCCCATGCCCTTCATGCTCTCCCCCTCCTCCCTCGGCCTCCTGCTGACGGGACCCTTCGTCGCCGCCACGGCCACCGTCGCGGCCTTTGCCCTGACCCCGGCCTGGCACATCCGCTTCACCCCGAAACTACACATGGTCGCCATCGCAGCGGGCACGGCACTCGCCATCACGGGCATCCTAACCCTGGGCATGCATGTCTCGACGAGCATGACCCCGCCCGCGAACCAGGCCGACGCCGACGCGTCCGTCTACGCGCTCGGCTACCTGGGCGAGCGCGTCAGTCTCCCGGGGGCGTCCGCCATGCTGGCGTTGCTGGCGGCGGGCTTGCACGTGCTGGACGCGACGGCGCGGCCGGCGATCCGGCGCAGCACGCAGTTCACGAGCTCCAACCTGGGCGTGGCGCTGCGCAACACGGCCGACATGGACGCCGGCGCCGCCCTGTGGCGCACCCTCGCCGCGGGCGCGTTCGTCGTCGCCGTGCCAAACGCTGTCTGCTCGTGGGACGGGCTGCGCATGGCGTGCGTCGGCATCGCGGTCGCGCAGGCGGTCGCTGCTGCGCTCGTCGCGGCGGTGTGGTGGTTTTGGGACGAGGATGTCCTGAGGATGGATGGGAGGGTGATGAGGTTGGTGGATTTGGACATCTTGAAGACGTCGGGGAGCTTCTTCGACATGGATTGAAAGGGATGCTTTTTTTGGCGGGCGGCCAATACTTACTTAAACTTACGGAGTGGGACGATTTCATGTTATATACCAAGAATTGGACTTGGGGAATTGGGATGGGCGGATCATGGGATATATAAGTAGTTTCTTGCCGGGATCTGGATAATAGCAACTGCTGCCATCAAGTACATGCCTTCTCTGCAAAGAAACCGCCGTCTCTGGTCTTCCCATGGGGCCTCGGAATGCCTCCACAACCTGTATAGCCTGGTCGCAGAGCACCGGCGGATAAAGACCTAGTGCTACACTGCTCGCTGGTCGCTGCAGCGGGACGTTCTGGAAGCCTTCCATGCCGTCCGTCTGTTGTTCTCCTGCTGGTTCCCGTGCGGATCAAACCCGGGGGAGCGACTTGATCCGCCCAATCACCGACATCAGACGAGGAAGATCGCCATCGTTCAGGCCTCATTAGCCGGCCGCATGTCTGAGTGTCGTTCGAGAAGGCTACCGTATTTGAGAGCCCTTTCCATTCTGAGCATCGCAGGTGCCGTTATTGAAGGCAGGGTAAGTCTCTATCTTGCCACATGACCAACCCCGGCAGCAACATCATCCAGGAAGTGGTCTAGGGCCAAACGTGGTTGTACCTCAAGTGATAGTTTGCAGCCACTTTTTGATGACTTTATGGTCGAGAGACTTAACACATTCAGTGCTCTCTCGCACCGCATCGGGTCCAGAGCGATGCTTCACCAAAGTGCCACCAAACCCCTGTTCGACTTGGCTACAGCACCACCAGAAGACCGCTCTGTGGCCAACTTTGAGACGTCACAAAGATTCTTGCTCTCCAGGATTTGGTGGCATGGTCACAACTGATGCCCATCCGCAACCACGTCTTTGGATGGCAGAGCAGTCAGGCAGTTGGTCGAGAATCCAGCATCAGTCTTGTCCGGCAACCAAGTCCACCATGCATATTCCCACCGGTGGGAACATTGTAGATGGTTACGTATTTCCAGCTCAACGTCTTCAGCTCGCATTTTGTCAAAGGGAGGCCACCCATACGCTGGACTATACGCGAAAGTGTTGTCCTCGTACTCCCTGTTGCAGTCGTGACGCAGACGCCATACATCTGATCGAGATACCATCCCGTCTCGAAGGTATGGCCCAGGAGGGTGAAGGTTTATAAACGACTGAGGCATGCTGGTCCAAGCGGCAGAATCAACAGCAGGCTGCGCATGCGGGCAATCTTGTAGTTTGGCAAGTGATGGCAGGATGGACTTTACAATTGCCCGTGGACTACATAGCGCAACACTAAGCCATAGCGGTGCAACTACTGTGAATGACAGGATCTTGGCCAGGAGTTCTAGATTATCGTTGCTGATTATAGGGTTGAGAATAGAGGTAATGGGTCCTAGCTATGCCCTAGCAAAGTTGCAGGGCACTTCTGGCTCTCAAAACACGCTCTATAGAGGAGGACCAAAGATCCAGGGACAGAGGCTTAATGACATGTAGTAGCCGAGGTGGCTAAACTCGGCTGGGAAGTCCTGGTAATCCAGCTGGCCTGGGGAGGTAACACGAGCTGGGAACGACGGCCTGGGGAGTTCGATTGAGGCAGACTTCAAAGGCGCCGTGCTAGCGTGAAGCGGGAGGGTGAGAGCTGCTGCAAGCACTACAGAGCATTGGCTACCAAGGTCGTAGGCATGGTATAGCCTTGCAAGGTAACATGCAGCTTCTCTGGCTGTCGGTGGGCGCTGATAGCCATCAGCTCCGCGAGCAAGAATGCAGAGCCCAATGTCCTCGACGCGAACTGCCCACGGCGAGACCTGACCATCGGCAATGGTCCATCCAACTCCACAAGAGGCAATCGCCTTCCAGGCAAGCTCTTGCGGCAGGGCGTAATCAAGATCGATTTCTAGACTGGAAGGACTGTCAAGCACTGGATTATAGGCGATGGAGAGGTTCTGTCTCTCTGCAAGGCTTGAACTTAATATATAGGCCCAGCCTAACATCAACAGTGCAATGCCATTGTTTGGTCAGCCCTCCCAGTCTAGAAAGTTGCGCGACGAAGATATTGAGCATGTAGTGGGGTAACGCTTTCTCAGAGCAAACCTGAAGACTCTCTCGGTTTTTGCTAAGCAGCAGGAAGCATCGGTATTTCTCCATGTGGAATATCCCTCGATCGAATTGGCATCGCTAGGAATATTTTCGGGCAGAGAGGGTGTACGGGAAAGAACCCCTTCAAGGTTAAGGCTCGCCAGTAGAATACCCTGTATTGATTCTGCGGCACCAAGGGCGGCTTGCCATTGAGAAGCACTTCGGGAATGAATCAAATCGGCTTCCGGGCCACTGTAAGATATATTGACACGATCAGGGCAACCAGATGCCATGCCTTGCCAAGATTGTTATTGCAGTGCGTAATTCATTGGACATTGATTGTTACCTACGTAGTACGTATACAGAGCTTCTGGCCAGAGAGTTGTGCAATGGAAAGTTGTGGGGTGCATACCGCACATCATCTCGAAACCCCGGACTTCCGACGTTTTCTTTGATAAATGTAAGATTCAAGCATATCGTGCAATGGTTGTCCCGTCTGCTTCCAACTGCATGCCCACTGGGCTTGAATAAGAAATTCCTATTCAGTGCTTCCAGGAGAACTTGTGTGGATCCCAACGCAAGACGGACATGGGCCACACGTGTTTTTATAATTCATGCCCTGTCGATCTCCACTGAGCTCAGGGGATAGTAATGGCCCTCGGGCTGAGGACAGACCGGCTTATTGAAAAGAAAGACGGACCTTCTTTGACCGTCTTACCTAACTTTCGTACCCATTCGCTTTCCCTTCCTGAGTCCTCCTGAGTCCTGCAGCTGGACGCAGCAGGACGATTGGGAAAGACGAAAGGTCCAACGCAAGTGTACGCAGACACGGGTTAAGGCGGGAGGGATGAGACCCCGCAATTCAAGCATTGACGGACCCTGTAATCCGTACCGAGTAATGGAGCCACGCATCATGAATTTATTCGCTCGGTAGTTTCCGTAGTGGCTGTGCTGCTCAGGGCTGAGTCCGATAACACTTTCTTCGGTTAGCTCTTCTGAGCGGAGGGATTAATGATTAAACAGGCGAGTTGTGGCTCAACCACTGGCCTCCCTTATTATACTAGAAGCGTCGTGTTTGTTGTTGAACGGCCTTACGCTAGCACTAGGTAGCGCAGGGCAGGTATTGAGATCGACACACAATGTCAGTGGCTCCTACACGACCTTAGCATAGAATTAGAGTTGTCATCATCCCTATGGGAAATTCCAAACATTGGAACAGCCCATCAGGTGCATTTTCAGCCCTGGCGTCCTCCCATCTTGGCACATGCGGGGGATGGAATGCAAGTCGCTCGACCAACCAGAAGCGAGATGATTGAAGACGTGGGAGCTTGGGAGCACTCTCATCTCGCTTTCTTTTCAGCCCATGAAAACCTTCTTCCACGCCGGCCCAGAAGGCTGAAATCTGGCATACTAGGGGCCTATCAGAGCGACGCGCCATCCTCGATTCGGCTAAGCCATTGGGGCTTGGTAGGCGTTCTCGACTTTATTGAGATGGGTGACCCCGGCTCGCTTCCGTGTGCGCTGCAAGGGTTGGTAATAACAACGGGTTGAGAGGCATCCTTCGTTTGCCGTAAAGGGGAATACGTTGCGAGAACAGGGCCCGCACCTGCGAGGGATAAGAAGCACCTCTTCCTCCCTGAAGCCCCCATTCACCTGGCTCCCAACCTCACCCTTTCGCTCCCTACCACAAGGCAAGACCCTAATAATAACAACACCCACCCCTCCCAAAAAAAGCCACCCATCTCCACCAACAACCATGCATGCCAAAACCGCCCTCCTCGCCGCTGCCGCGGCCACCACTGTCTCGGCCGACCTCAGCGCCCTGATGCCGGGCTCCCTCGCCGCCAAGCGCGACCTCATCGCCCGGCAATCCGGGTCTGCCACCGACGGCGGCGACACGGCGACGGCGTGCCTGACGGACCTGCTGTCCATCTACTCGACCATCCCCACGGCGCCGCCCGAGATCATCTCGTACGAGATGACCGCCTCCATAACCGACGCGTGCGACTTCTCCATCCCCGCCTCGCTCTCCAAGGCCTGGAACTCGTACACCAGCGAGGCCTTCAGCTGGTTCGAGGCCCACTCGTCCGAGATCTACAGCGCCTTCTCCCAGTGCCCCGAGTACAGCTCCCTCGCCTCCAACGTCGGTGACTCCCCGCCCCTCACCGTCAGCTGCGGCTCGGGCGGTTCGGGCTCGGGCTCGGGCTCGGGCTCGGGTAGCTCCCACACCACTGATACCGGCAACTCTGGTTCGAAGCCCACTGGGACTGGCAGCTCTGGTTCGCAGCCCACTGAGACCGGCGGCTCTGGTTCTGGCTCGGGCTCTGGCTCGGGCTCGGGCTCTGGTTCGGGCTCTGGTTCGGGGTCGGGCTCTGGCTCTGGCTCTGGCTCTGGTTCCAGTTCCGGCAAGGCCGGCACTTCCTCCACCCCCTCCGGCAACGCTGGCCCCAGGGAGACCGGCTATGTTGGCGCTGCTGTCGTCGCCGCCGGCTTCCTCGGTGTCGTCGCTGCTCTCTAAGGAAAATGTGTGCTGGGGAAAGAAGGGGATATACCATGTAATAGGCTGGAACGCGCTTGGATGGGGGTGTTGTGGATGACTTCTATATAAATTGACAGGGCATGTTGGATAGCACCCTTGGTTGGTTTGCCAGAACATATTAATCATTGATAATGAAGGGAGCATTTTTCCATCCCACCCAATCTGTTTCTCCGTCCCCAACTCCCCCCATGACATACTCCATGCACCCCAACTCTGTCCCCTTTTAAGCCCACCCGCTTCTCCAACTTTGCTTACCAGGGCGTCGCCGAAGGCAGCACGGCCATTGAGGTCTTGCACTTGTCGGCGAGGGCCTTCTTGCCCTCGGGGCTGGCGGCGCCGAAGCAGGGGATGCCCATGTCCTCGCTGATGCCGTCGCAGATGACGACGGCGGGGCCGCACGGGCTGGTGACGTCGAAGTTGCTGAAGCGGATGTTGCTGCACACGGCGTTGGGGCTGCACGTCAGGCGCGCCACGGCCCGCCCGTACTTGCCCGACGTGTAGCCCGTGAAGTTCTCGAAGAGGACGTTGGTGATGTTCACGTTGGACGGGTGCGCTGCGCACTCGGCCGAATTGATCTGCCAGAGGCGGTTAATATCTCATGTCCTTCCTTGCCTTTTCCCCCGCTGCTTCCCCCCCCCCCCCCCCCCCCCCCCCTTCTTTCGTGTTCTTTCTCGTGGGGAAGTGGTAAGACTCACATTGAAATAGCACGCATCCAGGAAGGCGCTGTACTCGTTGTTGGCGTTCCAAAAGTTGCGGAAGGTGATGTTGTCGATGAAGCCGTAGCCGACGCCCTGGCCGGCCCAGGTCTTGAGGCGGGCGCCGTGCTGGCCGTTGAGCATCCACACGTTCTCGACGACGACGTCGCGGATGAAGCTCTTCTCGCCGTCGTACTGGCCGATGGAGCCCATGGACTGGCCATGCGTGCCGTTGCAGTACATGGTGTCGACGTGCAGGTCCGTGGCGTTGGACTTGGGCGAGAAGCAGTCGTCGCCGATGTTGACCCACGCCCGCTCCACCGTGACGTGCTCGACGTTGAGCGAGTCGAAGAAATCAGTGTTCTTGGGCAGCGCGCTGGCGTTGTTGGACTCGGCGGTGCAGGCGACGTCCTTGTACGAGATGTGCTGGGCTGCGTGCCGGTGGTGGCGATGTCAGTCAGGGGTTTCCCTTCTCTCTCTCTCTCTCTCTCTCTCTCTCTCTCTCTCTCTACCAGCAAATTGCATCGTCGGGGGGCTTGGCTTACACGTAACGATAAAGTTTGTCCAGCAGGGCGAGTCCTTGAAGTGGATGCCCTCAAACGACAAGCCGGTCGCGTTCTCGGCGTAGAACAGAACGGGCCGCAGATACTCGTTGTCGGGATCCAAAATCTCCAGGCCGGCGAACTCGTTCCACCATCGCTGGCCGTTGCCGTTCAGCACGCCGTTGCCGTGGATCTTGATATTCTCGCCTCCCCACTTCCAGAACATCAGACTGTTCTGGAAGGGGTGGTGGAAGGCATTGGCCTGCCAGTACGGCGTGTCGTTGGTGAACTTGATCTCGCCGTCCAGCCGGACGTGGACGTCGTTGAGGAAGGTCAGGTCAAGCGGCTTGCCGATCATGTACGTCTGGCCCTTGGGCAGGTAAAGGGTGCCGCCGTTGTTGGCATCCTTGAGGCCCTGCAGGAACTCATCGGCGACGTCGTCGGAGTCGTCGGCCGACGCCCTGATCCGCACCGTTTTCCGGGAGCAGGTGCTGCGCGGCTTATACGGGTGCTTCACACGGAACTCGGAGAGCGACCGAGGGACACCGGCTGGGAGCTCGACGGACGCGAGCACACCAGCAGCGGTGGCGAGCAGGGCAATGATTGAGGCCTTCATGGCAACGGGGGTGCAACTAGCTGGAGAAGGCAAAACCCAGTTTCTCTATCCGGAAATAGAAGGCGAAGGAGTCGGGCGAGAGACCTTGACCTGGTGCTGGTGAGAGTCCAGAAGCGAGAAGAGGTGACGCCGACATGATGCCTTGTCTTTATACCGAGATCGCCGGCCCTGATACCCTGGAATTCCGTCAACTTAGCATGGGAGGAGCTGGATATTGGAGATCCGCCTATCAACGAGGTTTCTGGGGTGCCATCTAGAATGGCCTGGGGTCTCGATGGGGCTTCAAATCAAACGCACGAACCCTTGTGCAGCAGGCATACCGTTGCCCAGGGACCTGGTATATAAACAGCCTTGGCACTGGGCGGGTTAGCATGTCATTGCCGGAAATTCTCATGCCGCCTGCAGCCTGCCGGAGAAATCTCCAACATGGCGATCGCAGCGAACCCCTCCTTTCCCCATGTTTATTACCCCACAGAAATTCCAACAACAAAGTGCGTGTGTTTGGCCTGTTGTTTGGCATACATTTTGGGCAGCGCATATGTAATACACTTCTCAAAGCTCAAAGCTCGCCATGATACACACATGATTGAGATAGGCTAGAGTATCGATTAGTTGAATCTGTCTTGTCATTTTTGTTGTGCCGTTTCTGGAGTGCCACTTGCCTTGCCCAGAACTGGATTATCAGTTAGCACCGCGCATGCTTAAAGCCTTAAACGTATATATGCACCTGCATGGATGCCTGGGATATTGGATGATGAGCAATATTCTCTACGTATACGTAGTAATCAAGGTGCACCTCGCAAGGGGAGATCGCCATCAGTCTTCAAAGGCATTCCCTGTCCACCACGTTCTCCACGCTGCAAACCTCAATATGTTAAGCTCCCATCAATCCAAATCCAGCTCGAGCAAGTCCAAGGCGAGCAACTCCAAGGAGAAGGCCAAGTTTGGCAAAGAGAAGGATAAGAAGTCTGGCAAGGAGAAGAACAAGACCAAAGCGAAAACGAAAATACAACACATCAGCCTCTACTGTGCCGTTTATACACCACAGTTTGGAAACTACTACCACTGGGCCTTTGCAACCCACCACGAGGCAACCGACGAGTAGAACGTATTCCAGGTTGTACAAGACGAAGAAGATGGCCCTTTCAGCCCTGACTGTCGTGAAGTCAATCCGTTGGATTCACAAAGGTGCCGTCAGCCACTTACAGTTCTGGGGCAGATGCACCCAGGCTGGTGGGACACCTGCATCGGAACTGTTCGGACGATTCCAATTCCTGGGGAGGGTCTGTCTTGGAACTGCCAGGACTATGTTATAGATATATGGGATGCCATGCTTGCTGGAGAGATGATCAACGAGGAAACATGGGCTGAGGGCAAAGAAAGGATGTTCCCCTTTTACGGTCAGAAATTTGGTGGCCAGGAAAGTGAAGATGGCAGTAGCGAGGAAGAGGAAGAAGGACGGCAGGGACAAGCACCATTGTCAGAGGAATTTGTACTTGATTCGAGTGAATGAAGTTTGGTGGCCTTCTTATTTTCCCTCCTAACACCATCCTTGCCTGTTTATGTTATAATCCTCTGTTGTCTTGGTTAAATGAGAGATGATTCCATGAGAGTTTGTCATAGCCGGGAACACACATGCGAGTGAGTTTGGAAAGGGACAACGTCAGTCCCAAGCTTTTAGGCTTGGATTCCACCGCCTCCCTCGTTTGTCGTTTTCTGATGACTCTAAGCTGACAACAATGCACGTGATACCGCGCCATCCTGGAATATTTTAGCTCCACTGCTCAAGTTCGCGTCCTCAGGAAGAACCAACTCGCGGCATTCGAAATATTCGTGGAAATGGTGTTGCCCCCGTCAACCAGCTCTGCGAGCCGCCTGATCCAGGCCAATACGAATACCACCGCAGCAAGATTCAACCGTAAAATCATCCGCGCTCTCCAGGCCAAGTTGAAGACCGATCCTGAGGTGGACCTGAGCACCCTCCTGAAAGCAAATTACTCAGAGCAGCTACGGTCATTCAAGGCACCCAGTAAGCACTTCTCTACACGCTTCTCGATCTGCATACTAATTTCCACTATTAGTTGCCCAGCGCACTACTACCACAACCGTCCCAGACAACGACATACGTTCTAGACTTTGATGCAACTGACCCATCCACGGTCGTGTGTGAGCTGTCGATCGAGTTAAAGCAACTCCTTGAAGATGAAGATGGCGACGACCTCTCAAGGGCTATCGTGGATCTACTAGCGAGAAGCGAAGTCCTCTACAGAAGTGCGTGGGCAGCGTCGTCAAAGGTCTACCGAGTTAGTGACCAGGTTGTCGTGAAAATCACAGATGAGAGGTATGCTGTCACTGAACACAGCTCTCTCTTATACCTGCAAGAACACCTACCCAGCTTTCCTGCCCCTAGATCGCATGGTGTGGTACGAATCGGTATCTTCTGTCTCTTGTCTACGACTTTTGTTACCGGACTCGACTTGGAGAAAGCATGGCCCCAACTAGGCGATATCCAGAAGCATAGTATCAGCGGTCAGCTTGATGCACTCTTCTCTCAGCTAAGGTCACTTCCCTTTCCGGAAAACATGCCACTTGGTGGCGTTCAGGGAGAGGGTTGTAAGGATGGAAGGCGAGGACTGCGTGTGAATTCTGAGCCAATTATGAATGTCAAACAGTTTGACGAATGGATCTTTACTGGATCCAAGACGGCTTCACCTGTATACACGCGACTCTTGCGCAGCCTGGTGCCAGCCACTATACCAACATGTGTCTTTACACATGGAGATATTCGCTCAGCGAATATTATGGTAGATAAACAGGAAGATGGGACTTGGAAGGTTATTGCTGTTATTGATTGGGCAGCTAGTGGTTTCTATCCTGCCTACTGGGAGTCTGTGAAGGCTACCATGACGCCAAGGGACGATTTTGACTGGTATGACTACTTGCCAGAATCAATATCCCCAAGCCACTGCTCGACCCGGTGGCTGGTAGATAGATTGTGGGATCGCAATATGGAAAACAGTAGCTAGACAATAGATTATCTATTAGCCACTCTCCTGCTGCACACTTGCCCTCTCTTGTGAACAGCGATTGCAGGCCTCCATTCTGCTGAGCATCAAGCACATGCGCGAATACAACCGAGGAGCCAGACACCTATGTGCAGCATTTACTGCGTCGCTTCCTTTGGCTAGCTTGTGGGGGCAGAGGGCGCTGAGTTGTCTTGGAAGATTCACCTTTGAGAGCTGGATTTGCGAGGACCGGCCTGCATTATGGCCGCAATGGTGGCCATATCTTCCGTAATACCACTTAGAATCCCAAACAGCACATACGAATTCCAAAGAATGGGCGACTCCGTAGTCATACACCCAAAACGAGCCTTCTTATAGCTTACTGTCCTTCCAAACCGCCTTCCTCCTCTCCACGAAACTCCGGACCCCCTCCTTCATATTCTCCCCGGCGTCTATCCGCCCGTACAGCCCCGTAGCCAGCAACTCGGTGCCCAGCTCCGGCCCGACGCCCTCCCACCCCAACCTCAGGCCCTCGCGGCTGACAATAACAGCATCAGGCGAGTTCCCCGCAATCTCCTCCGCCAGCCTCACCGCCTCCGCAACGACATCGCCCCCCGCCGGCACGACGACATTGACGAGCCCCCACGCCTCCAGCTGCGCGGCCCCGTACCCTGTCCTCCCCACTAGCGCCATCTCCGCCGCGCGCTGCCTGCCCACGGCGCGGACCAGGCGCGGCAGCGCCCCCGCCACGGCCACGACGCCGCGCATCACCTCGGGCAGGCCGAAGCGCGCGCCCGCCGCCGCCACGACGAGGTCCGCGTTGATCGCCATCTCCATGCCGCCGCCCAGGCAGAGCCCGTTGACCGCCGCCACCACGGGCTTCTTGCCGGGCCGGTTGGACATGCCGCCGAACCCGGCCGCCGTCCAGGCCGCCTGGCGAGTGCCCGGCTGCGGCGGTGGTGAGGAGGAGGTGCCGTCCGTGTTGTTGCGGCCGTGCCACTCCTTGAGGTCGGCGCCGGCGCAGAAGGCGCGGCCCGCGCCCGTCAGCACGGCGCACCGGAGCCACGGCTCGGCGTCGTACCACTGGTAGAGCGCCTCGAGGCGGGCGTGCTGGGCCGACGGGATGGCGTTGAGCTGGGCGGGGCGGTTGAGCGTGATGAGGAGCACGTGCGGGGAGGGGAAGGTGATGAGCACATTTGGCACTTCCGGGGGCGCGGACCTGAGCGCCTTGGGAAGAGACGCCATTTTGTTTTGGGCCTCTTTCTGGCTTTTATCTGGGATCAAATCGTCGCCGGCTAGATCACGGGCCAAATGTTTACT
Organism: Phialemonium atrogriseum; assembly: GCF_030411735.1. Lineage (NCBI taxonomy): Eukaryota > Fungi > Ascomycota > Sordariomycetes > Cephalothecales > Cephalothecaceae > Phialemonium > Phialemonium atrogriseum. The sequence goes on from NW_026848147.1 coordinate 581,184, forward strand.
TGCTAAAACATAAAGCAAGAACACTGACGGACAAGTATGGCTTCAATGGGTGGTCGCGATGGCTAACAGTGGTGGAGATCTCGGTCGATCTCATTGCGAGTGTGCCGAGGCTGTTCGGGTTCGTGTTCCCGTAGCGAGCACAGGGATCCTGCAACTCCGCTATTCTTCTAATGCAGCATGTCGTCACATACCTAGCACAGGTTTGACAAGAAGAAGAGAGCAAGCTTGAGATCCACTTATTATTTGCCCTGTTGCTAGGCATATACCGAGCGTATACTACCTATGCTATGGATAGTTTTCTGCACAGGGCAATCAGCTTGACCAAGGATGGTAGCAACCGTTATGACTCGGTACAATACAATTGCAGAACAACTCAGCTCAAACCCCCTCGTCTTTACCCATGATGCTGTGGCCAACGTCGTGTGAAGCAACCTATTGATGCACCTATTGATGCACATTGACGGCCAGCCAAACACGCCTCTTCTCTTGGCTTCCCAAAGCCAGGCGCGCTCAAGCAAACCAGAGTTCACAAAATAATAGTACATAATGCCGTCATGATGCCGTGCCCCTATCTCCGTGGGCCGGCTGGCTAGGAGCCAAATGCGTCCGCAGCCCTTTTCGCCGATGCCTACTTAACCGTCTGTCTGGGTCCTGAGCGTACGTACTAAGCGGGCAGGCCTCTCTTCTCGCTCTCGGTAAAGAAGATGACCATCCGCCAGAGCTTCTTGACGAGGTCCTCGGCATCCTCGTCCAGGGCCTGCGCCAGCGTGTCGACGAGCTCGCCGGGCTTCTCGTGCTTGCGCAGATGCTCCTCCACCACGTCGACGAGGAACTGCTCCTGCACGCCCAGGTACTCGACGACCTTCTTCTCCACAAACGGCCGGAGCTTCTCGCGGATGACCGACTCTTCCAGGTAGTCCCACTTGACGGCCCACGCCCAGAGGCCGTCCTTTTCGGTCGGGATCTCCTGGGCGAGCGCGCGCACCGCCTTCTGGATGTCCTCCTCGGACATGGCCTTGGCATCGGTGATGGGCTCGAATTTGATGGGCACGAGCTGGCGCTTAACTGTCTGCTCCTGCTCCTCGTCGTCGAGGAGACCCTCGACTTCGGCAATGGTGCGTCGCTGTGGCGCCGCACGTTGGGCCTGGGCCTTTGCGGCAGCCCCAAACGAGATGGTGACCTTTTGGGGAGCAACTGGTGCAACCGGTCGTCTCTCCATCTCCTCCGCCTGTCTCTCGAGGAAGGAGTCGGCCATGCCTCTTGCCTGCTCCATCTCGGCCTCGGCCTTGCGGCGCTCGTCCTCCTCCGCTCGCTTGTCCACCTCGTCCCTTGATATTTCGTCGGCCTTGTCCGCAGCTCGCTTCCTGGCCCAGGCCGCATGGTCTCGGTAATACAGGTGGTGCGCGAGCGTCGCCTCCCGATCATCATCCCAGTTCCGTTCCCGGTCGAGTTGCTCTTCCTTTCTTCGGCCAAAGCTTTCCGTCTCCGACTTCTCGCGTCCCTTTTCTCTATCAAGAGCAGCCGCGCGCTGTCGTTCTCTGTTGACCCACTTCCGTTCCGCCTCGAGATAGAGTTTGTCCTCATCGGCCTTCTGCCTGGACATATCTCTGCGGTGAAGTTCCTCGTCGCTAGCATCGGTGTCGTCCTCTTCCTGGTTCGTGTTTGGATAGCCATTCGTAGAACCCCCGTTGACAAACTCCACGCCTCGACCCTGTCCACGTGGACCGGACGGCGCGTTCGGTACGCCGCGAGGACCGAGTGGGATTTGATTTGAGCCTCCGGCACCAGGCGAGTCCAGGCGGGATGGGCGGGGCGCACCGCTGCGCAGCCGCTCCATTTCCTCAAGCTCCTCCTCCCTTCTCAGACGCTCCATATCCCTCCGAATACTCCGCTCTCGGAAGGCTGCAATTTCCTGCGCTACCACTTCGCGCATCTCTGCCGGAATGTCGGCGAGCTCGTCCTCTTGCGCCAAGGGAATGTTAATCACCTCGACGTTCTCTCCAAGAGCCCCTTCGGCCATAGTCGCATCTCCATCCGCGTCCTGAGCGCTCTTCGACCGAGGGTAGAAGAGGGCTCGGATATACTGCTTCAGAGCATTTCTCGACGTCTCCAGCCGCGCGTCGGCCTCGGTATCGTCGCCGCGATTCTCTTTGTAGGACTCGAGGTACTTGATCGTATTTGGATCGACCGTTACCTGAAGTTTAACCTTCTCAATGCCCTCAAACGAGTCGGTTTCGTCGTCAGGTGGTGCTTCGGTCGGTGATTGCTTCTTCAGCGGAACCTCGAGATCTTTGAGCAATTCGACCGCTAGGCCAAGAGATTCGGGATCTTCGTACTGTGCAAAGCCAAAAAGCTCCCCCTTGTGGTCCGAGAGCTGAGACTTGCCCGCGTCCCACCGACGCAGCCTGCCCACTGTATTCATGAGCCGCTCCACCCCTTCTTCTCCGCCGATGCTCTCGGGGATTTTGTGGATGAAAATGGTCTGCAGTCGCTCCTCGTTTGTTGCGGGCACTAGGGCTTGCATGCTCTCTCGCAGCTGAGCCCGCGTCTGCTCAAGGCCACGCTCCATGCCAAGGCCAGGCCGGTGGTGGCCGGTAGGGGCTTCCGAGTCCTTGCGTCCCGGGCCGGATGGCGTGCCCGGTTTTGCTGGAGGTGCCGTAGAACCAAGGCGGATCACAGGCGCATTGAAATTGATATTCGGGAGGTTCGGCGGGGTTTGGAAGGAGGCAGGGAGCCCGCTTGGTCGATTAGCTTGTGCGGCATTACTGAGCTGCTGGACACCCGGGGGGGGTGCCAATCCTGGGGCAGAGGACATGCCTGGTGGAGGACCTAGGGAGAACGAGATGAGTTGTGATCTAGCAGATAGAGAGGGGGCGAGAAACGTACCTAGACCCGGCGGAGGAGCCATCCCAGGGGCGCCACTTGAACCCGGGAAGGACCCAAAGCCCGGAGGAGGCCCGTAAGTTGGACCTGCCGATTTGTGATTAGCATATTTCAAATTCAACTCGACGGGCGCCGCACTAAAGTGAGGGTAGGTGAGGATGGGACAAGGCTGAGTTTACCTCCATAAGGGTTGTACGACATTGCTGGCGATGGTCAAGTCCAGTGGGGCTGGGCAATTTCACAACAATGAATGTAGATATAGGTTGGCAAAGGGCAAATTCGTGGCGATATGTTTGTTGTGAATTCCTGGTTGGACTGATGTTATGGCCAAGTTGACATTGGTACAGAGTCTGGAGTGACCACAGATAAGAGTTCGCGGAGCTCAAAAGTTGATGAACAATAGCGACGTGATCTGATTGGCCGCACCAAGCCGGAGGTGGAGTAATGATTTGCCGATACAAAATTCAGGACCCGCCCAGACCACTTCAAGCAATTGGCAAAGCGTCGCGTACCAGGCATCGGATTTGGGGAAAAGTGATCCTCCTTCACAGGAAATACTTGGGCAGCAGGGTTGTTCTGGTATCTCATGGTATGTTTCTATCTCTACCATATGCATTGACTTGTATCAAGCTCAACACCAGGCCCAATTGCTAATCCTGCCGCCCAGCTCATGGAGTTTCGTCAACTAGCTCGATGCGCCTACCAAACGGCGACCAGGGCGTCGTCTACACTTCCGGTCAACGGGGTCCGGCGCTGCCAGGCGAAACCCAGCCCATTGCTTTCCTTGATACCGTCTTATGCCCGACAAGTCTCCAATAGCTCCAACAATCAAGCCCCGCCACGCTCCCTGGACGGCCACAGCCACGGCCACAGCTCGCCTGCCAGCCCGACTGGCCGAAGTACTCGGGCCGCTACGCCCCCAAGACCGCCGACAGTCAAGTCGCCATGGGCGAGCCGAGAATCCACCCCGTCAGCTACCCCGGCACCCCCTCCTGACACCCTACTGAAGGACTCGGCCGAGCTGCCGGGCCTCATCCGGTGGGACGTCAACGCCTTCCTGCAGCGGAACCACATGAGGTCGGGCCCGCCGCCGGAGATGAGGCTGCGGCCGTCGACGGGGCGGACGGTCTACAAGACGGGCAATGTGGACGTGGCGCGGTGCTTCCAGCTGCTGAACCGCGTCGTCAAGGTCAACAGGGTCAAGCAGGATGCCCAACGGCAAAGGTTCCACGAGAGGGGCGGCCTCAAGAGGAAGAGACTGCGGAGCGAGAGGTGGCGGAGAAGGTTCAAGCACGGGTTCTGCGCTGTCGTTAATCGGGTGACCGAGCTGCGAAACCAGGGATGGTAGGGTAGACCATCTTTTGTACACCACGACCATCATCAACACTGCCACAAAATACGGAATTGTACATTACGAGGCTATATAGACTGCATTGTCTTTCCAGCTACTCTTGTCCCAAGGTGCCTGGCTTTCTATCCAGCCTAGGCTTGTAAACTGTGATATGGTTGGGAGCGGTCTACAGAATCCCAAGTTGTTTGGTCTGCGGAGATCAGCAACCCATATGGGACCGAATCACATTTCATCTGTACGAAGATGAATGTCTCGCGGGATATCCACGTGTGGCGGTTCTGAAGAAGAATATAGATTACTGCATGGAGTTGTACCTTGGTGCGAGTTCTAGATCTAATAGACGAAAACCCATCCATCAGTCCCCCAACCCCTTGACTGGTGTTCCGACCGGACTTGTCTTGATCTTCGGCCGGCTCTTGAAAATGGCCTCGGGGTCATCGCGCTCATTATTCATTAGCTCCTCGGCCAGCAACAGCGTGGTGTCTCCTTCCTCGTCCACCGAGGGGAAGTAACTGCTGCCGTCCCGCCTGTTGACAGAAACGGCGAGCTGCTTCGACTTGCGCTGGGAACGCCTCCGTTCCAGCTGCGCCTTCTGCCGCACCGCCTCGAAGCCCGCCATGCTACGCCTCGTGCGCGCCACGAGGTCTTCGTACTGCGGCTCGTCGTCTTCGGGGACGTCTTGCATGCTGGGTCTGGGCGCCTCGACCGTGACTGTTGGCGGACTGCGTGGCGAAAGCAGCTCCAGCTCGGGCTCGTCGTCTTCGTCCTGGCTGCCGAGTCCGGGGGCATGGGAGCCACGGCGGGCCATTGAGAGTCGGGTTCGCTGGGCGAGGGAGAGAGTGTGCCGTGGTTTCTTCACAGGGGATGGGGAGGCAGCGTTCATCGACGCCAGAATCTGATCTGCCATGAGCTGAGTTGGGGATACGGGCCGTTCTGGGGAAATGTTTATGGATCTGGGAGGAGAATCATTGCGGGCAGGCGCTGTGCGTTGTGCAGGAGGTCGTGCACCAGGGGTTGTAGGCCTCTCGGTTTCGCTGGTCAAGGTTGCCTTTGGAGGTGGCGTCTCAGGGGACGCGACTGGTTCATTCTGCATGGAGGAAGACTGTTGTCGTCGATGACCTGCCGTTTTCATCTCGGTCACCTTGGGCTTGGGCTTGTTGAGGTCGAAGGCCTTGATTTTCCGGATGATGGGTCCGAATTGGGGTTCCGAGTCCATCGCCCTCGCAGGTTTGTCGTTGACGACTGCAGGCATGACAGGTTCATCCTCCAGCTCGCTAAGCTCCGATATTACATCCTCTCCCGGTGTTTCTGGTCGATGCTGTGGGGGATTCTCGCGATGGCGAGCCCTAGGAAGTACAGCGAAAGTCTGATTTCCCTTGTCGAGTCTGGCCAGCTCCTCACGGAGCCCCTCAACTAAGTCCTCGTATTCGCCAGCTAACTTGCGGGGCTTGCTCAGAGCCAGTTTCCTGGGGCTTAAGCGGCCCAAATGGAGGTTTTCGTGAGCTCCAAACCCCAAGTCAATGCCCCTTTGCCTTCTTGACGGTTCGGCGGGCTTGCCCATGGGCTCGCCTGCAACCTTACCGAACATCTTGACCCGGAAGTCCTGCCACCTCTGTAGGCGGTCTCTCTGGACGTTGACCCGCCTGTCCAGCTGCTCAAGCAATCCACCGGCCTGGTCCTCCAATTCCATGAGGCGGCCCGACTGGACCTTCCGCCATACCCTGTCGAAGGGGGCAGACAATAGGCCGTCCTTTTTTGAGTTGGAATCCCCGTAGAGCAGCGTTTCCATCCACCGTTCATTGCCGGACCAGTTGTGCCGGACTGTCCTCCACACGTCCAACTTGACGTCGTCCGTAATCAAGTCTTTGCCGCTGTCTTGTTCCTGGGACTCCAGCACCTTGGCCTGCTCGCGGCGACGGACCAAGGACCGCTCCTTCAGATCCAACACCTCAGCAAAATCACGGAACCGGGCCCGAGCCGCATTCTTGTCCCGCAGTAACCGGCCCAGCGATGCCTTGTGGGCGAGGACGAGCGTGTTGAGTTCGGTCCTCTCAGAGGAGTAGCCACGATGCTCGAGGGCCAGCGTCTGCGCCAGTGCAGGGTATTCCGGTTCGTTCAGCTGCTGCTCGGCAACCAGCTTCTTGAGGACGGCAGAAGAAAAGACGGCAAGCACCTCCTCCAGCCGCTCACCCTTGCACTCGTCGAGCATTGTCTTGCGCACAACCGCGTCTCGGCCGAGGACGCCATTCTTCTTGGCATGTTCGAGGCCGCGGAGGAGGGCCGCGCGGAGGTTTAGGGATTGGACCTGGTCGAGTGGAGGGAAGAAGGGCTGCAGCTTCTGGGGGAGAGGGATGGGAGTTAGCACATGCCCAAACAGAGGTTCCACCAGGCATGTCGTTACGTACATTACGTGCTTCTTCCGGGTCCCAGAGCGTAAACAGTTGGTATAGCGCCCATTCAACACACTGGATGCGCTTCTTCTGGCCCTGCGCAGCATCTTTGGCGGTGAAGGTCAGCGGGTTGATGCCAGGCCAATCGGGGTGCAAGTCGAGGTCTAAGAGGCGCAAGTTTGTGAGAAATAGAGAGACGTTCGAAGCGGTCGTCGGGATTGGTGAGGGAGCACCACCGGCTGCTGTACTGCTGGCTGCGGAAGCCGCTGCGGCGGTTGCCCTTGTGTTGATGAACCTCTGTGGGTTGGTTGTCGCACGAGTCGGTCTTGAGCGGGTAAGAGATGTGGGATTGGTCTGAAGGGAAGTCATAATGGCATTTTCGGGATTCCTAGGGCATTGAGGTGTGTCCGACACGGGAGGCAAAGGGCAACGGCGAGGGAATATTGTTGTGCTTCCACACCAGCCAAGAGAAAGTCCAGAAATATTCACGATAGAATAAACAACAAAGCCGGGCCTTGTCAGGGTGGTTCGGGAATCGGGATGCAGCTGCCGCAGCGGCAGGATCCCGCACCATGCCGTGACAGCTGATTGGCGAGTGCCTGGCCCTGGCCAGGCAAATGCTTGGCATCTTCAACCTCACTTCTCCCTCAGTTTATGGAATTTACAAGTTACAAGTATACTTACCCATTATTTCACATATTGAGCGAGTGATGTAGGTAGGTAGCCAAGTACGGAATGCAAGATTCCTACTAACCGATGCTAAACAAGGACAACTGTAGCTTCCGCGACGTTCTAGCTGCCACCCCAATCCCACATGCGCCGTTGCCATGTGGTTACATCTTAAAAATGTGGACTCCCATCCACCAGTACCGCCATTGGCCATTTCTATGTTGACAATTGGCTGTAGACGAGATACCTTAAGGTAGACTACTCTCTGAGCTCCTGATCGTGAGACAGGAAGACCAGGATGGGAGGACTATTTACATCGTGAAGTACGTCCATAAACCTGGGAAATAAATGTGCGTCGAAATAAGATGTTGAGTGGCTCGAGCGGCGTGAGGGAATCAAAACATGGAAACTCCCCTGCTTAGTCAACCACCCCACCATGGACATCCCAGCTCATTTTCTTCCATCGGCCAACTTTCGCGCAAACGATGATTTGTTCCCGTCCTCAGTTCTCATGCAAAAGGCCCCGTCGGATCGCACTCACTAATGTTCAATGCGGAATGTCCTGGTGCGGCCGCCGCATAGATGCCTGAATCGTCAGGCGCTCCACAAATTTAGGGTCCTTACCCCACCATCTAACGCTTCACCCGTGAGTCACTTTGGTGCTTCAAACTTCTGCTTCCGGCCTCCACTGCCGACTAGATTGGTGTTTTGGAAGTCGACACTGCCCATTTCCCACCATAAAATGGCTCCATCCGACGAGACGAAGCCGGCAGATGGCCCTGCTGTCCCGGCAGCGAAGGCTGACCGGAAAGGTGAGACCAATCCCTCTCTTGTATTACCCCGCTGAGATGTGCTAACAAACTCCCGCTTGACAGCCGAAAAAGAGCGACTGAAGGCAGAGAAGGTCAAGAAGCTCGCAGAGAAGAAGGCGAAACTGCAGAACGCCGTTGCCGTTGCCGCGTCCACAAAGGCGACAAAGGTTGCCAAGACCACCGAACAGATCCCGAAATACGTCGAGACGACGCCCGCGGGCGAGAAGAAGGGCGAGTCGATTCGTTCCAACATCGAGACCGGGCTTGTTGTCGCTAACCGAACGTGCTTTGACAGTCTTGGGACCACTCGATTCGCCTCACCATTCCGCTTACATTCCGGGTGTCGTCGAGTCCGCGTGGGATGCATGGTGGACTAAGCAGGGTTTCTTCGACCCTGAGTTCACCAAGGACGGCAAGAACCTGTCTCGCGGTTCCTTCGTCATCACCATCCCTCCTCCAAACGTAACCGGCGCTTTGCACTGCGGCCACGCCTTGGGAACGGCCCTGCAAGATATGCTCATCCGATGGCAACGCATGAGGGGCTACACAACGCTCTATCTTCCTGGATGCGACCATGCCAGCATCAGTACGCAAAGCGTGGTGGAGAAAATGCTATGGAGGCGTGAGGGCAAGACACGTCATGATCTTGGACGGGAGAAGTTCTTGGAAAGAGCTTTGGAGTGGAAGGACGAGTGAGTGATCCCGTTCGTCGCCATTAGCTTTCGATCACATTGCTCATCAACAATAGATACCATGGAAAGATCAACACGGTATTGCGTCGTCTTGGAGGTTCTTTTTCGTGGGATCGCGAGGCATTCACCATGAGCCCCAGTATGAGCGAAGCCGTCATGGAAGCCTTCGTCCGCCTTCACGACGATGGCCTCATCCATCGAGCCAACCGCTTGGTCAATTGGTGTGTCAAGCTCAATACTACTATTTCCAACCTCGAAGTCGAAAGCAAGGAATTGGCTGGCAGGACATTGCTCGATGTTCCCGGGTATGACCGAAAGGTGGAATTTGGCGTCTTGACGTACTTCAAGTACGTTGTCGACGGGTCGGAGGAGACCATCACTGTTGGCACGACTCGACTTGAAACCATGCTCGGAGATACGGCGGTTGCTGTTCATCCCGACGACGCCCGCTACAAGCATCTCGTGGGGAAGTTTGTGCGGCATCCGTTCTTGGATCGCCTGATACCCATCGTTGCTGACTCGGCTGCGGACCCGGAATTCGGAACTGGAGCTGTCAAGATCACGCCTGCTCATGACGCCAACGATTTCGGTGTCGGTACTCGCCACAACCTGCCCTTCATCAACATCTTGAACGATGACGGTACTCTGAATAGCAATGCCGGCAGGTTCGAAGGACAGAAGCGGTACGACGTGCGATACGCGCTCTTGGATGAACTCACCAAACTGGGTCTGTTTGTCAAGAAGGAACCCAACCCAATGTCGATCAAACTCTGCGCAAAGTCCAAAGATGTCGTCGAACCAGTGCTGAAGCCGCAGTGGTGGATGAAGATGAAGGATCTCGCAGCCCCTGCCATCGAGGTCGTTCGAAATGGCGATATCAAGATTCGCCCCGAGACGGCCGAGAAGAACTATTTCAGATGGCTGGAGAACATCAATGACTGGTGCTTGTCGCGTCAGCTCTGGTGGGGTCACCAAATCCCAGCGTACCTTGTGAACATCGCCGGCGAACCTGCAGCGGCCGACTCCAGTGATCGCTGGGTTGTTGCGAAGTCCGAGGCCGAGGCGAGAGAAAAGGCACAGAAGAAGTTCCCCGGTAAAGAGTTTACTCTCGAGAGGGACCCGGATGTTCTGGACACATGGTTTTCATCTGGGCTATGGCCGTTTGCCACCTTGGGATGGCCGAACAAGACCCATGACCTGCAGAACCTCTTCCCGACTAGCGTCCTGGAGAGCGGATGGGACATCCTGTTCTTCTGGAGTAAGCTTTCCTTAGTGCCTGAGATGTTGAACCGTTGGGCCGTTATACTAACAAGGTCGTAATAGTTGCGCGCATGATTATGCTGAGTTTGAAACTGACTGGCGAAATCCCCTTTAAAGAAGTATACTGCCATTCGCTGAGTACGTGAAATAGAGACGAGTAAATCCAAACAGTTTCGTGCACACATTTACTAACATCACTTCTAGTCCGAGACGCCCAAGGCCGCAAAATGTCCAAGTCTCTGGGCAATGTACTCGACCCCATTGCGATCATGGACGGCATCACCCTCCAGGAGTTGCAAGACGGCCTGAAACTCGGGAACCTTGACGAAAAGGAGTTGGATATCGCAACCAAGAACCAGAAAGACTCCTTCCCTCAGGGAATCCCCGAGTGCGGGGCGGATGCGCTGCGCTTTTCCCTGATCAACTACACCACTGGTGGTATGTCTTCCATCATATATTGATCTTGGTTGGTTTTGGCTTTCCGACTAACATGGCCAGGTGGTGATATTGCCTTCGACGTGAAGGTCATGGCTGGATACCGCAGGTTCTGCAACAAGATCTATCGTAAGTGGCTTCCGCAGCAAGATGAACGGCTATGGGGAAACTAAAACCTCGTGTAGAAGCCACCAAGTACGTCCTGGGGAAGATCCCGGCCGACTACCAACCCCCGGCGAAGCTGGCCAAGACGGGCAAGGAGACCCTTCCGGAGCGTTGGATTCTGCACAGGCTGAATTCAGCCGCTCGGGCGATCCACGAAGCCCTCGAACAACGAGAGTTCTCGCGCTCGTCACAGATCGTCTACCGGTACTGGTATGACGACGTCTGCGACGTCTTCATTGTACGTATCCAGTCTGCAAATGTGTGCTCTAGTCCTCCGCCATTCTGACCGACTTAGGAAAACTCCAAAGCCATTCTCCAGGAGGGAAGCGATGAGGCCAAGGCAAGCACAATCGACACGCTCTACGCTGTGCTCGAGGGAGGAATCACCATGATCCACCCATTCATGCCTTTCCTTACCGAAGAACTATGGCAACGTCTTCCTAGGAGACAGGGCGACTCGACGCCATCGATCGTGAGGGCGTCGTACCCAGAATACGACGCCCAATTCGACGATGTAAAGTCGGCCGAGCAATACGAGCTTCTGATCTCCTGTTCAAGGGGTATTCGGTCTCTGATGGCCGAGTTTGGCATCAAGAAAGATGGGTCAGGTGAGTTAAGATTCCAAGGTCATGATCCTCCTCCCCTGTATACCAACTAATCTTGCCCAGCCTACGTCTTTTCATCAGACGCCGCGGAATCCAGCCTGATTCGGACTGAAATCCAGCAAATGCAGGCGTTGGCGGGCAAGACACTCGCCTCTCTGACTTTGTTGGATGGGCCAGATTCGCTGCCGCCTGGCTGTGCCGTCTTCCAGATCTCGACACATACCACCGTGTACCTGGATGTTGGCAGCCAGGTTGATGCGTCGTCCTTGGTCGAGAAGACCGAGTCGAAGCTGGTTAAAATCACCGACGCAGCGGCGCGGCAGCGCAAGCTGATGGGAGCCGAAGGTTGGAGCGACAAGGTCAGCGATGCCGTGAAGGATGCGGAGGAAGAAAAGCTGTCTGTCCTGGATGCCCAGGTGAAGAGTCTGGCCTCGAGCATCGAGCAGTTTAAGCGGTTGACGCTTAATTCGTAGAAGACCTGGGTCTCGTTTTTAGTGAACCTGGGTAAAATTTCTGTCTGAGACTGTACCACATATGCATTGTCGTCGCCATTCTCATCCCCCTTGTCATCGCCATTGCTGTCGCCGTCGATACAATACTTACCTAATCATTCACTGTAGATCCTTGAACTTAATTATTAGGCAGCTGCAGGGTATCCCTTCCAAGTCTCGGCATATTTAGGCGAGATGCAGTACCTACACGCGCGCTAAATGCTCAGCTTTCCTGCTGCGACGCGTAAAATTGAATTGATAGTTCTACCCGGCGCGTTTAGGACATCCACACATCCATTTCAAGCAACCGGCAAATTGGAAGCGGAAAAGATCTGTTATATTGTCCTTCTTGTCGGCACACAATACACGCTAGATCGCTGGCCTCCCCGGTCGCCAAGTACGGGCCGGCATCTACCTGGTACTTGGACACCACCGTCGCTCGGCTTCATTTTGGCAGAGCCTCTCCCTATCGGATGAGCTGTGGCCTCGAATGAAGCTGGTCTTGTCAACAAAATATTTTCTATTCGCTCCTTTAGCTCTATCATTGTTGACAACACATCATCTTTCTTTATCTGCTCCTCTCGTGGCAAGGCCATGGCGAGCAGCGTATCCGTGGGGTTGCCACCACCCACAGCCCAAGGCGAGGGCGTCTTGACAATGTCGGCTGGGGGACAAAACACGAGGGAGAATGGGATTGAGAACGAGAGCGAGAGCGAGGATTACCTGAGCAATCTATCAGACCTGAACACTCTATCAGACCCCTCAAGCGACATGAGCATCCCAAATGTTCGGCCAGCTGAGAAGGATGGTTCAGTTGATGCTGCAGTTGATGCTTCAACTGAGGGCGGCTCAACTGCCCGCCCGGTATTCAAGATGAGGAGAACAGGCCGCATCGGTCTTCTCCAACCGTCATCATCTCTACACAACTCAATTCCAACACAGCACGAATTCTCCTTTCCCAAGTCTGCTCATTCATCTCAAAGCAAGCAAGCCAGAGACGGCCGTGCCGGCGAGGAACCGGAACCCGCAATGGTCACAAGTGACATTGTGCTTCTTGCAGCTGCGTCTGTCCCCGCACAAGACGGTCAGGATCATCCGCCTGCCGGCTCCAAAGGTTCATCGATGTCTGTAGCGGAAAAGTCACCAACAGGGAAACAGCCACAGGCTAGCGCTGGCCCCGCCGACGAGGATGAGGAAGCCAAGAAGCAGAGAAGGATTGAACGTCTGCGAGTCCAGATGAAGGGTAGGCTACGACGAACCATGACTCAGACTAACTGCAGATGCTGATATTTTGTTCCTAGAGAGATGGGCTTCCGGGAGCATGGATCATGTGGTCGCGAAGAGACAGGCGACGTTGAAGAAACGGAAATCAGCTCCGTTACTGACTGAAGAAGCGCAGCGGACGCCCAAGAGACGACGTGTCGTCCCGGATCGGAATCTAGATGTCGGCCAACGGTCGGCCCAATCTGAACCCGGCAGCACAGTCGCCCCGTCGAACGCCGCTTCGTCGAGCTTGGTCTCGGAGGACAAGACGGCCAGCGGCCCTTCTACTCGTAGGCTCCGGCGCTCGTCAAACCCCGTTGTGGGAAACGCCCACGAATTGTGGGAATATATTCGACCTCACCTGGTCGTGTATAAGAAACCTGAGTTGCCCCCGTCAAGAACGGTTCGTCGACTGATCGTTCTTCCCTGGATCCGGGACATTCATTGGAACCATGACCTTGTTGACAAACACCCCTTCAAGGACCTCAGAGTCAAGGACATTACAGCAATGATCATTCAACTGACCGGAGAAGAAGCGCCACAACCCTGCAACAGATGCGCAAAGGGCCGCGGGCCTTTCAAAGGGTGTGTCATGGTCTCCCTGGAAGCGTCGGAGAAAGATGTGGCTACCACGGTGAGCTGTGCCAACTGCATCTACCATTTCAATGGTAACTTGTGCAGCCACCGGGCCTGGGGTCGTGAGCGGCAGAATAAAGGTGGTATCGCCCATGATCCAGGTGCTGAGGATCATGGTGTGGAGGAACAAGACGAATCGGACGGAGATGGTGATGCTGACATCGAGGATGGAGATAGCCTCGCTCCATCTCAGCTTGCCAAGGGAAGCAAGGGGCGTCGCTGGAAGGAGTCTTCGGCCCGCGACGTTGATGCGAAGGCAGCTACACGACCTGACGTACCCGTCATAGAGACGGCCCCGTCTGGCAGACCGTACGCCATGTGGCCCGGTAAGTCGAGGGGCCAGACCGACTCTCTCCTATTAATCGTCAATACCCCCCTTAATAAACGCATGCTGACTTTTGTTCCAGATGATTCGGGGAAACTCGAGATGATGCGTGGTGCTCTTCTCCCCGATGGCTACGAGCTGGACTACACAATGCCGGGCAGGCCTTGGATTTGTCCGGTTGACGTCTGCCGTCGAGTGTTCATGACCCAACATATTCTAAGCTTCCACTTTTCTGTCAGTTCTCCCCCCTTCCCGCACAGATGGATATCCCCCGGCCGGCGTGCTGACCACTGATGTATAGCGTGTGCACTATGCGAGTCTGCTGAATGACAACGGTGACGCCACATTTACAGTCATGGGACAATACGACGTAAAGAAAGTAGCCGGTGGTGGCAGGTTTCTTTCGGAAACGCCGTCGCTCCCGGTTGTCACATCTAGGAACGCGCGTGGGGACGCGAGCCTTGGCCAGCTTCAACCCAGACTTCCCAAATACCTCGAGCGCGATGCAGTGTCGTCTCCTCAACTTGACCCAGCGCCTTCACCGGAGGAGGTAGTGGAGGTAGGGGATCCAGACGAGTCGGAAGACGAGGAAGCTGAAGACGAGGAAGTTGAAGACGGGTCAAGCCCGCCTCGAAGATCCGGTAGACTCATCCACAACGTGCACCAGTCCGGGAATGGAAACGGGAACGGGAATGGAGTCGCGAAGTTGTCTAGGGCTCCCGAGGGTGACAATTCGTCCGGCTTGGTAGGACCGCGACTGAGATCACGCTCATCCGGCCGAGGTCTTGTGAACGGGACTAACCCCACAGGAACATCGACTGCCCTGATATCCGCCGGTCAAATCCAGTCCGCTGTCGAGATGCTAGAGATGGAAGAATGGGAGATCGCCCCAGGCCGCATCCGTGCCGAGGCGTCTGACACCCCTGACAGTAAGTCGTCGTCGTCCCAACCTCCCCATTCGAAGTAAACAAGGCGAGGTGCGCAGTTAACTAACCACTTTTTTTCTTCACCCCCTCCCCCCACAGACGTCGCCCTATCCAACGCCTACCTGACGGCCAACCAGAGCGTGCCGATCTGCAGCGGGCTCTCGTTCCGGGTCGACGTGGTGCGCCCGGGGGCGACGCACCGGCTCGAGGCGGCCGACGGCGAGACGACGCTGGTGTGCTCGGTCGCGGGCGGCAAAGTCCGGGTGCGGATCGATGGCGAGCCCGACTTCGCCATCGGGCCCCACGGCCTGTTCAAGGTCCGGCCCGGCGCGGCGTGCTCGGTGCAGAACCGGCTCTACGTCGACGCCGTGCTGCACGTCACCTCGCTGGCCGAGTTTGGTTGAGTGTCTGTCTCTCTCTGCTTCTGCTTGGGTGCAGGGGCCTTCTGGGTACTGCGCTTTCCCCCCCCACCTTGCTGTGCGCCAGTTTGTTGGTCTGGCGTGACGGTCTGTCTTTATGTGATGTATTCGGCGTCCTCGGGGGGCTTGTATTAGATTATGTTGGTTGTGTTTGGTAGCTGCTTCGGCTGCCCCGTTTGGCAAGGTGTAGAACGGATGGAAGCAATTCCTGTCAACCCATTGGCCTTTATTCTTGGGGGTTTCTAATAACAACGAGGCCACGGCACTCGAGAGATACAACGCAGTGGGGGCTGGAGCGGGATATTCGCAGAGCCCCCCGATGAGTTGGATGGATCGTCTCTCCAAAGCGGGAGCTTGACGAGATGTAAATGATTAGTGTACCGAATATTGAACCCCTTAACTGTGCCAGATGGCCTCGCCCTTTGCAGGCCTATTAGGAACGATCCCTTTATGCATTGTTAGTGAAGAGCAACGAATGCTGTCTGAAACTACGCCATCTTTATCTCTTCATCTCTTACCAGTCTGGCTCTGGGCCTAGATGATGATCTCAACCGGCGTTCCAAGACTAGTTAAACGCCATCGCTAGGTACCGTAGAAGCACCGTAAGCACAGCATATCGCGCTGGGTCTGGGTCCGCGGGCCCGACGGCACCTAGATTAGCGACTGCGTATTCCACAAATTCACGACTGAAAAGGTGGGAGTCTCGATTACGTCGTGCAAGTACTGCCTCGAGGGAAAATTCGACAGGTAGACAGGTCTAATATGTGAAGAAACAGGGCGGCAAACCTGGAAAACTAATGACGAATATTTGATTTTAGATTCTAAATGCTAGAGTAATGGTCTGGAGGATGGGGGATTGGAGATATTATAATATGACACTACACAATACTACATCGCAAGGCGTACCAACAGAGGCATAATGACGGGTGTGGCCACATGTCAGAGTTGAGGAGCAATGGAAGTAAGGTATGCAGATTTCAATTCTAGGAGTCAATGAGATACATGAATTCCTAGTTACAAGCTTCGCTCCGAACAAGCAGAAATAAACAATGGTTGGTCTAAGGCTGAGGACGACTGAGAAAGGACTGAGACTTTACTACGGTCTTCAACCCTGGGACTGAGTCCATCCCAAATTTTCTTTTAGTTGAAGTCAAACTGGTATAACCTGAATGTAGAAATTGGCATTCCAAAGGGCAGGCTTTGATACCAGGACTTCCACGCGTCACATCAACCATGCCAACCCCAGTGGCTTTCCCAACATGAAGTGACCTCCGTTGTGCAATTTTGGGAAGCACACCTTTATACATGATGTCCTTTCCCCTGAATAGCTTTGTTATGCCATTAGAAACATGGTTGACCAGGACAAGACTGCACCGCGTGCGGCTTTGTTGTGTATGGACTCAAACCCCCCTTGTGGCTCGTTGAGTATCGTCACAACTCAAGCCGCCTGCGGCTTGTTTACCACTTTGACGACTCAGCAATTGCGGCTTGGATTAAAACCCTCAGTGGCTCAGCGAGCCCTGAGATAGAAAAGCCCTAATGAAGGTTGGAAATTCAATATCCGACTGAAATATTTTCCCACCCTCACCACTCCAACCTCCTCACCCAACTTGTATGCGGGTGACGGGGGGAATTGCTTCTCAACTTGCTACCTCGTCCCTTGAATCTAATTACACCTCATCAAGTCAAGAGTAATCAAATATCGTTAGACAAAAGGTTTGTGCCGACCTTGGCGGCGCTGCGGCTCTCCCTCACCTTTTCTGTCCACGAACTAACCCCGAACGCCCAGCCAAACAGGTATCATGGCGGACCAGCAAGAGAGCATCAAGACTCCGTCAACGAATGGCAAGGCTTCGTCAGCAGATGGCCAAGATGCTTCGATGAATGGTCAAGAGCAGGCTTCGCCAACGGATGACCAGGCTGTTGCGCCACCTGATGGCCAGGATGCGTCGACGGTTGTCCAAAAACCGAAAGAACCCATGGCTCTACTTGGCTTGCCCCAGGAGGTCCGCAACTTGATCTGGGAAGCCGCCGTCCATGATTTGCCCCGGGTAACCGGGCTCCTGAACACATGCCGCCAGATCACCTTCGAGGTGATGGCCGTCATATTCCCCACCCGCCGACCAGGAGCCAAGATCATGCTCGACGTGGACATCCCACGCGCCATCAACGACAAGTGGCCGCTGGTTCGGGCCCGATCGCTCGACGGCCGGATGGCCGCCCCCTGGGTCGTGAACGGCCCCAACGACGTGACGCTCCCGTATCTGCGGGAGACGACCATCCAGGACATGACCATCAGTCTGTGTCCCCCGCAGGTGGGCAACTCGTATGACCTCTACCGCACCCTGGTCAACATCGAGAACATGTTCGTCGTCCTGAGCGGCATATTGATCAGCCACATCACCGTCGAGATCTACTGGATGCCCGACGTCACCGATGCCAAGCCCGAGAACAGCACCGGGTCCTGGCCCTTGGACGTCAAGGTCGACCTCGCCGTCAAGGGCGTGCCCATCCGCCGCACCGTGATGGAAGTCCTGCTCTCCCCCTTCGAGGCCCTCTGGGCCAAGACCGACGTGACCGTCGCCGGCATCGGGGAGTCTTGGATGGACAACCGCGACTTCATGCGCACCCGCTCGGCCCTGGCGAAGGCGCACGTCGACAACAGCGGCCGTGCCGGACTGGTCAAGGTCCACGAGGAGGTGAAGAATTTCATCCGGGAAGCGTCGTAAGTTGGTTGGCTGAACACAGCCATGGCAATGGCACGGGATTGGATTGCCTCTCACCCCCGGGGCGTCAAGATTTGCGATTTCGACGGCGGGTAGACTCTGGATCGAGCGAGAAACAGAGTTAACTGGCGCAGAATGGCGTTTCATGGGAAATAGACTTCTCTTTCAGTAATGGAATGTTATACATCTGCAAGTCTCTAAAGTGGTGATTGTATGGGTGTCGACGCATTTTGAGTATGGTCTTGCGGCACTAAACCAAAGTCAACTTCCCAGTCTATCTTCGTTCTAATAACCCAATTACCCAAATTCCTTCCCAGAGAGTCGCCTGAGCAACACCTTGGCAATGTTTATAAGTCGATCAGTAAAGCGGCGAGAGGGTGAATGGCGGGGTTTCTCGATGACGTGGGACCACGAGATCATCATCTGATCGGGAATGCGATGGGACACATTTTCCTCGGGAAAGATAAATATCAGCGGTCCCTCGCCTATATATTCCCTGCTGTCTCCTGCATATCACACAAGCAAGCACACACACGCCCACACACACACACACACATATATACACACATACACACACACACATACAATCGTAAGTTCCTATATCACCACCAAAGCCAGTCAGCCACACCTCCACAAACCTAACACCCTGACAGCCAAAACTGCCCACCCAAACACCTAGCAACAATGCCCTCCACCACCCAGAACCCACCGCCACAGCTCCAGCCCAAGAAGCAACAGCCCACCCCCCACAGCGCCGCCGACGCCGAGCGCGCCATGAGCAGCACGGCGGCGTGGAAGCCGTCTCCCAACCGGCGGCAGAGCTGGGACAAGGAGGAGCTGAAGCACGACCTGCAGATGAGCCGGGTGGGAAACGTCGGGGCGGGGCAGCCGGGGTTCACGGAGAAGGGGTGAGTGCCAGGCCTGGTCTTTGGGTTGCGGATGGACATGGAACGTTTGAGAAGTGGGCATTTATGGGCGGCCAGCCGGGAGAGGACGGGAAAAGGGGGGAGGGGCGGAAGGGGGTTTCCGATAATCATGGAGCCGGGTTGACGAGCAGGGGATGCCCTAGAATGGTGAATTGAGGGCTCTCCCTCGGGAGAAGGGCTGCGGTGTCCTGCGTAGCTACGAGGTCATGGGCACGACAGTCTGGAAATGGATGGATCGATGGCCTTGGTTCTCGAACCCGGCTAGGTTAATTAACTCGTTGAGTTGATTTGGAGCTTCAATTGATCAGAGTGTTCTCTTCCTTATGACCCAATGACATGATGATGACCCTGGTGATGCAGACGTGGTGCTGCGTCAACGCCTACGGAAGGAGAGGGGAATGGTCCCATGCAAATATGTAAACACCATCGTGTCCAGATCCCAAAAAAGAAACCATTGCTCCCCCCCGGGTATGGGCCTCGAATATCCCCTGTGATGATGAATTCCAAAAATAAAAATAAAAAATACCACTTGTTCCAGCCAATGCAAAACGAATGTGGTCTGGCTGTTGTAAAAAACCAGAGGCTGGAAAAAGGAAGGCGGGCGTCAAGCCTCAAACCCTCATAAGCCCCTCGGCCCCTTCCCATCAACTCCGCCAGTCTTGAAATACTCGCCCATCACCCCAAGGGCATACGATATGCCGGCAACCCACGCGGCCCCAACGACGATTCGCTTCGGCAGCTTCCTCTTGGGTTTGCCCTCCGGCTCCGTCTTCGAGCCGCTGAACACGGGCTCCTCACGCCGGACATCAATGCCCGAGACGAAGCGCGGAGCTGCCTCCGAGGGCGACTCCCTGAGTGGCGGGAGGTCGTAGTTGACGAAACCCGTCGGGCTGGCAAACCTGCTCGTAACGGGGCTGGGGAACTCGCGCAGGCCACCTGTCATGTCGATGGGGTTGATGGACGGCGCCGACATCTCCTGCTGCATCGGTTCGGCCGTTGCTGGTCGGACTTTGCGGAACACGAGGACATCACCGCTACCGGACACAATCTCGAAACCCTCGGCCTGCAGGGGACCGAAGTGCGGGAAGAATTTGGCGGGGTTGGACAGACGGAGAAGAACCTCGGCCGGGGTCAGAGGGGACGCACTGTCGGAAACGATGGACGTTGTCTCGGCAATGTCTATTGCCTGCATCGTGGGATCGTAGGCGAGAATCTTATACAGCGTCGGCTCGGG
The DNA here is from genome assembly GCF_030411735.1 of Phialemonium atrogriseum. Classification (NCBI taxonomy): domain Eukaryota; kingdom Fungi; phylum Ascomycota; class Sordariomycetes; order Cephalothecales; family Cephalothecaceae; genus Phialemonium; species Phialemonium atrogriseum. The sequence continues at coordinate 601,392 of NW_026848147.1, forward strand.
CGCTGCCGTGTCGACGGATCCGGTCCTGTCAGTCTCGGTTATTCCAGTCGTCGACTCCGGCTTGGCCTCGACGCTGCCGTAATTTCTAACGTAGGTGGGCCAAGTCGATTGCCCAGCGCATTCCTTGGAATACGACGTCTCCAACCCCTGTGGCTTCTTCGAATACGGGTCAAGTAGGGCTTTTTGGAAGGCTGCCTGCCTCGAAAATGGCCGGCTGCGCTCCTGCTGTCGGTCTAGGGCCGGTTGGAGTGCTGCGCGGGTGTCGAAAGACGCTCCTTCGACTTGTTCCCTCTCTGCTTTTTGGATTTGCCTCTCCACCGAAGACCCGAGCGACTTGGTGGCCACCGGGAAACACGGGGCCATATCTGTCATGTCTTTTGGGAGGAGGCCAGCATTTGATGCTGTGTCGGCGCCCCACGACCTTGCGAATTCCTCAGGGAAATCTCGAACATAGTTGCCAGTCAGCTTCCTCTCGGGTTCTGTCTTCAGCTTCGATTCCCTCAGTGCAGAAAGGGCCTGCGAGTCGATTGCGTCTGAGCTTGTAGCATGTCGAGTCATCGATGATTCCAACATGTTGCGGTGGTTCGTCTTTTCTTCTGGCGTCTCGCTGGAGGATTGCACGATACCAGCCGCGGCTCTAACGTCACTTGCTCGTAAGAGGTCCAAATCTTCGGCCTTCTCCTGTTCTGAGACATATCCTGCCGGGTAAGTCCGAGCGATGACAGGCTTTGAGTGCTGCTCGCCTGAGATCGAGCTGAGCTCAAACTCCTCGAGGCTCTGGGCAGTAAAATCATCTTCCGTCGCTGGTTGGCCGTCGGGCTCGTTCCACCTTACAGCCTCGTATCTTCTCAGCTCAGCCGGATCAGGGCTCTCCCTGAGCTCCGTCGGTGGTTTTCCATCAGGCTCGTTGTGGCGCACAGCCTGGTATTTTTTGAGTTCGCCAGCGGGTGCCTCTTCGGATCCTTGCTTCGCTTCGAGTGGGGGCTTGCCGTCTGGTTCATTGTACATGAACGGCCTGTATTGCTGCAATTCCTTGGGATCATACTCGTTCCCTTCTTCGACATAGCCAGGAGGCTTCCCATCGGGCTCGTTGTACATGAATGGTTGGTACTTCGCGAGTTCCGCAGGATCATATTCGTTGGTCTCCTCAGCCATTGGCGGCTTTCCATCAGGCTCGTTGTATCTGACCGCTCCGTATTGCTGCAGCTCGGCGGGGTCATAGCTGCTGCCCTCTTCGGCGGTCATGGGCAATTTTCCGTCGGGCTCGTTGTACCTGAATGCTTGATACTTGCTCAGCTCTGCAGGGTCAACTTCCGCCTCTTGGTGGTTCGCCGGTTTTCCGTCTGGTTCGTTGTACCGGACCGGCTGGTACTTCTCCAACTCCGGCATTGGTGCCTGCTCTTCAACCAAGGGCTTGCCGTCCGGTTCCTGATATTTGAATGCGCCGTACTTGTCAAGATCTTCATAGATCTGGGCGGGCTCATGTTGGGTTCCTTCGCACTCGTCTACCACCACTGGTTTGTACTTGTGTAAGTCGTCATACTTGGGCGCTCGTGTCTGGGTGGCCGCATTCTCATTATGCATAAAGGGCTTGTATTTATCCAGGTCTTCGTATCCGAAATATTCTGGGTTGAGTGACCAGGTCCGAGTTTCCACTTTATCCTGAAGAACGGTGCTGGGAGAGGGGACGATGCCATCACTCCGATGCCAGGATATGCCCTTGTGCTTCCAACTCAGTGACCCATCTTCATGGTTTCGTACATATTCCTCGCTCTCAAGAACAGGTTGCCGGTTTGAACTGGTGAAAGGTTCCTGCTCGGTTGTAACTTGGATCTGAATTGGATCCCAAGGCTCGGGGTCGAGATCGAGATGAAGTTGATCATACTTCTGCAGCTCTGCTTCCGGCGGAGGGCCGTCGTAGAAGATGGGCGCTTGTGCTCCACCAATCCTGGACGCGCCGTAGGCCGTGAACTGTGACCTGTGGGATTTGAAGAATTCCTTGCCGGGGGTTGGATATAGCGGATCAGAGGGCGTTCTCGGCCGCTTCCGGTTGGTAATCGGGTCGATTATGTATTCCTCCTGGGCCGCGTACGTGGAGCTGTTGTTGCCTGAAAGGGTACTCGATGATCGTGCCGGTGAGGCTTTCTGAAAGGGGGAGCCAAATGGGTCACTGTCGCCAAAGAGAAAATGCGCCATTGGTCCCCGCTCAACATCCTCAATGTTCCGTCCAGGGCGTGCGCCTGTAGGATTGTCCGGGGTCTTCCGAGGCGCATCCTGGTTCACATATCTGCGCCCGGGCCGGGGGTCTTTCAGGGGATGCCAGCAGTCATGGACCATCCGTTTGAAGGCAGCCTTTGCATCCTCTGCAAGAGGATGCTTGTCGCCCAAAAGCCGCCGGTTCAGAGTCTCAGCGTACTTATAGCGGAGCTTGCGATTGCGGCGGCAGGTGTCGCGATGAAACTCCGAGTCGAGATGCGATGACCAGATACGCCCGAAACGGAAACCGCGGACCAGTTGTTGTCGGTGCCGGATCAAGGCACTACTCGAAGAGCCAAGGGCCCCTAGAGCACTGACTCTCGCGCACCGGGCGCGGGCAGTGAGTTGGGAGGCGGTGGTCAGCATCATGGAGGATAGATCGATATGACCAGCAGCATGTCTCTCGCTTGACTACCGAGTATCCTACAACGCGAACGATTAGAACCATATCGCCAGAGGCACCGGGCCAGGCAGTAGGAAGCAAGCAAAACGGGGTCATTGGGGACCTACAAATCCAAGGGGCATCGGTCTGCAATAGAGCGATCTCATAGATGGGGATGATGCTGTGGGTGGTCGTCGTCTGGCTCGACTTACACGCAAGGCGGGACTCGCGGGAGAGAGTTGAAGCAGGATGTGGAATAATGTGAAGCCGTAAGACCAGATCACAGGATGGTTGAGAAGGAAAAGAACAAGTGACAGGTGAGACAGAGCAGGAGATAGGTTCCTCATTGGGAGTGCCTGACGACAAGCACAACGGCCATTGAGTGGGGATGTTGGGGCCTGGGGTTGGATGGGGGTGCGGACCCTTGCTGGCTCCCAACCTATCAGCGCCTCTGGCGTGCCACCCTGCCTTGATCTCCATGCGGGGTAATTGGGATAAGCCTAAAAAGCCCCCGAGAAATCCCGGAGCCGATGGAAAGCCTTTAGCCCAATAGGCACTTGATTTCTATGTACGCATACTTACTGCATTATTAGACTTCGAGCTTGTTGATAACACATGTCTGGGCAACCTGAGTGTCTACTGTGGACTTCGCAGTGAGTGCGTGGCGGAATCCAAATCTCGCCGAGAAGGAAACGTACTTTAGATCGTGTGACGTCCTCATACTTACAGCCAATGGCAAGGCCAGGATTAATGTTAAGCCGCGCTCTTGGCAATTGGTTTTAGGTCGGGCCGGCGAACGTATCTTCGGTACTTAGGTACATACCAAGCCATCCACTACGTCATTTCTAGACCCTTTCGCCGAATGACTGTGTCGCCGATGCCCCGCATCACGTGCTATCATCAATTTTGGAACAATGGGATATGTCTACTAAGCTACTTTTACTGCTTGAGAATGTTTGCGACAACATCGGGAGGGATCGACCACATCATGAGCAAGCAAGGGAAGGCGCGTGCCGCTGGCGGGAAGGGCTTCGGCGTCAGCTCCCCTCGCCCCAACTTTGGAGGCTTCGCGACTTTATCGAGTAGCCTCTCCTACGTCTCCAAACCGCCCGACTTCTCAGCTATCTCCGATGCCAACGTGGTCGTGTCGCTGAAGAACTTGCTGAAGAAAGATAGCGTCACGAAAGCGAAAGCTCTCGAGGACCTTGTTTCTTATGCCCGGGCCCATCCGTACGACCAAGATGGTGGCCCAGAAGAAGCCGTCCTGGAAGCATGGGTATGCCCGATTCTCAACCTTTTTGGCCCTGAAACGACTAGCTAAGCTCCCCTCCAAGGTCCAATTGTACCCCCGCACATCGATCGACAATTCCCGCCGAGTTCGCGAGCTGTCACATGTTCTCCAGCTCGAATTGATGAAGTCGGCCCGCAAGCGAATGGAGAAGTATATCCCTAGGGTTGTTGGAGCTTGGTTGGCCGGCACTTTCGACAGAGACCGCGTTGTCTCTCGCGCTGCGAGCGACGGCCTGTCTTCCTTCTTGAAGACAGATGAAAAAACGATCCAGTTCTGGCGCAAGTGCCACGTCCAGATTCTCGACTATGCGTCCGAGGCGATCCGGGAGACACCAGACAGTCTGAGTGACGAGCGGTCCACGACGAAGGAGGATGCCGAGGCAAAATACTATCGTGTCATTGGTGGCAGCCTGTCTCTCATTATAAATCTGCTCCAGAAGGTGGATATCGAGAAGAGTCGGGACCAAATCGAGCAATTCTTGGCAGTGGACGCAACCTGGGCGTGCGTGACCGCTGAAGATTCCTCTGTTAGGAGAGCTGTCTACCAGCTTGCCCAAGTGTGCCTCCAGGACTACCCCGGCTTGTTGTCTTCGCAACTCCCTAAGGTTGGGAAGGCCTTGACATCGGAGGCGCTCAAATCCAGGCAGACAGGCTCTGCGGGGGATCTCGTCCGAGTCTTGACCAACCTCACTAAGCGCCATCCGGAGGTCTGGGGTACCAAGAAGCAGCCGTTACCTCGACTGCAACGGCTGGTGGAGAAAGGCTCTCAGGGCGGTTCTTGGGCTTTCTGGCAGGACTTGAGTCGGTTAATCGCCGTTCTCCCTCAGGATAATGTCCCTTTTGAAGCGGCGACAGGTTTCATGAAGGCTCTGAGACTTGGTATTTCGAGCAGGGAAGAACCCAGATCCCATGCGCCTTATTCGTGGACATGTTATATCGGCACTCTCCAGCATTTACTGCGCCTATTGGCCCCTGTGGACTCTCGTACCGAGTTTATCAAGGACAACTTTTATCCGCTCACCGATCAATACCTATTCCCGACTGCGGACAAGTCATCATGGACTGGTGGGGGCCAATTAAGAATCCTTTGCCAAGGATGGACCAGTTTGGCATCTCATCCAGATGCATCCATACGGCAATCCGCCGCAGACGAGTGGCAAAGATTGGGCGAAACGCTTGTATCCAGGATGGCGAATTCTTTGCCAGAGGTATCCCAGGACTTCCAAAAGTCACAACAGGGCGTAGCAGACGAAGGCACTCGATGGTTTGCCTTGGTAGGGGCGGTTCTTGAGCATATCAACGGGACGACGAAGGGACCAGAAGACACTCCCAGCCCACTCCAATCCACTGTCCTTGAGGCATCCGACAAGGTTCTCCACGGGGCTCTCGACCTTCTTGTCAAGAGGAACTTCAAACCGTTCGGTGCAGCATTGATTCTTCAATCTGCACTCAAGAAATCACCGAACCTGTTCCGGGACAGAAATGGCGATATTTTATCGTCTCTATTCCTTCCTGCCCGTCCGGAAGAGCTGAAAACTCTACTAGGATCACCGTCTGCACCGTTCCTGGTCGAATCTGTCACCTTGCTTGGAGCTATCCCCGAGCAGCGAGAGCGGTACGAGGCCATCTGGAATGCGATCGTACAGTTCTTGATATGCTCCGATTCTTTGGAATCCGACAATCTAATGGCGTCACTCATCTCGAGTGAGGCGGCAAAGCCACTCGCACAGAGGGATGAGGGCGTCCAGAAGTTCCTGATCACCAGATGTTTCCTAAGTGCAAAGGGAGATGTCGAAGCCTGGAATCTTTTCGAGGTTGCCCTGACATTCAGCGTGATCAAGGACTCCCACCTCCGGGCGTTGACTTCCAGGATCGTACAGCTCCTAGGAAGCCCGCAACAGCCCCAAGAGACAGTTTTCAGAGGCCTCGAAATCATCATGCAGAAGGCACCATCTCTACTATCTCAGACCTCGGACTTGCATGTCGATCTTGTCGCAAAGTTGCTGGCATTGACAGAGATATCGTCTCAGAGTATCGCAGACAGAGCAATATCTCTACGCAGCCTGCTCGATAAGCAGGTTGACGGACAATCACCGATGGTCGGAATCATACAGCAGAACTTAGACAATGCTGGGATCGCATCACTAGGGTACGTCTTACCGGACACATCCCCTCCCCCTTTCTACCTTGGAAAGCCAATACTGACGTGCGGATGCTCAGCATTGACACCCTCGTTGAGCAAGCAACTTCTGTCTTCGCCTCGAAATGCGTGCCTCTCGAGCAGCTGTTTCCGAACACGAATATCTGGATGGAAGAGCTCTCGCTCTTTCTGCAAGATCCACCCAATCCCGCCCTCTCAGTGACCAGCAATCTGGCTGGAGCTTACTTCTTAGCGAAGAAGATACCTACGCCAAGAGGGCACAAGCCAAGACGAGATCGGCAGGGCCTATCGATTCCAGCCCGCATGGCCGCGTATACGGCGAGAGTATTTGGTGCCGGATTCGACCTCTCCTCACTTCCGCAGGAGCTCAAGGTTGAGCTTTTGTTCTTGCTATACCTCGTTGTTGAGGTTGCATCTGACCAGTTGACGCTTATGGAGGACGGCAGGCTCTGGGGGACCGTCGCCGACGAGCGCACTGCAACTGATCTGGAGGATTTCGTTACATCGGCAAGAAAGATCCTCCAGACCACCGTCACAGATGCGAAGGGTTGGGGAGATGGAACAACGGGCGGACAAAGCCTGGTGGACGATCTCATCGCGATTGCTCTTCAGCAAACAAAGGACCTAAGTCCCATGGCGCTGTACAGTGCCAAGGCTCTTAGCGATCTATTGCAGGCCATGACGGAAGCCCATGGCCTCCCATCGGCCGTAGAGCAAAGGTTTATCAAGCTTGACGTGATGAAAGCGACGCCATCCACCGTCTTTGGCGCCATTGCCTTTCTCACGGGCTTCGGCGAGGCGTTGGCTACATCCAAGACAGTCAATAGGCTGTGCAACGGCCTCGTTAGTGACATCACGGGTGCCTTTCCGACGTCGGAGAGGGCGCTCCTGGCTATAGTGCTCCTCAATTCCTGCGTCTCCGTCTACGAAGTTGGTGAGCTGCCGGTCGAGAGCCGCAGGCAAGTCTTCGCCGTCAGGCAGATAACGACATGGACCGACACGCCGGACGAGATGGATGCCAGGCTTGCTGCAGAGTCGTGCAGAGCTTTGCAGCGGCTTTTCCCGAGCCTCGAATCGATATATGGTCCGTATTGGGAGCAGGCGATCGAGTACTGCATCCATCTCTGGGACAAAGCCGTCGAGGATCCGCTCGAAGCCCGACTTCCGTATCTTCAGGCATCGCTCAAGCTGTCGGCAACTCTGGAGTCCATGGCCGGCGCCAACGACGACCTGGATGAAGCACTATCAACCCATGCAGAGCGCAAATCCTCGGCTTTGATCGAGCTATTGACCATTCCACGAGACGTCGGCAATCAGCCGTCCGAGATCGTGGATGCGCTCCTCTGCAGACGCATTGGGAAGATACCACTTGAGCACGTCAAGGATATTTCCAACCTATATGGGTTAATAGCTTCCGAGTCTCGGGAAGTCCAGACTGCTGCGTTTGGTCTCCTGGATAGGGCTCTTCCGGCGGCCCAGCAACAGCTCTCGGTCGACGTCCTCTTGGACAAGAGAGGTAAGCGCCGTCTCATGACTGCCCATGCCGGAAATTGCTAACCCTTTTTTTCTTCCTTAGACGCGCAGCTTCCGGACGAGCTTCTCTCTCTCCTGTTAGAACCCCCGACGTTGGAGAGTTATCCCGATGACCTTCTCGTCCATTTCCCGACGCCGGTCCGCTCGTACCTCCTGACATGGCTTCTCATATTCGATACATACCGAGAAGCTGCTTTCAAGCTTCGCGCTGACTACACCAACAACCTGAGCGCATCCAACTCGGTGGGGCCATTGATGGAGTTCATGTTCGATGTGCTTGGTCATTCGGCGGCACTTTCTCTGAACCTAGACCGGGAAGGGTTCACGACCGATAATATCCGCAACTACACCATCGAGGTTGCGGACGCGGAGGCGCAGGAGCGGAACATGCAGTGGCTGCTCATCCACCTGTTCTACCTCACGCTGAAATACGTGCCCGGCCTGTTCAAGGCCTGGTTCCGCGACTGCCGGTCCAAACAGACCATAATAGCCGTCGAGGCCTGGATGACCAAGCATTTCTCGCCCCTGGTCATCTACGAGAGCCTTGAAGAGGTGAAGGACTGGGCTTCCAAGCAGGAGCCTCCGGAGCAGGACGAGAAGGAACTGCTGGTCAAGGTTAGCAAGGGAGCCAACGAGGTGACGGTCGGGTACGAAGTCGACGAGCTCCAGGCCTCGATAGCGATTCGCGTCCCGGATGCGTATCCGCTCCAACCGGTCACCGTAGCCGGCCTTAACCGGGTCGCCGTCAGCGAGAAGAAGTGGCAGAGCTGGCTGCTGGTGACCCAAGGAGTGATCACCTTCTCCGTAAGTACTTCGTTTATGAGCCATCAGACCCGCCCAAGTACTGACAACCGTGGCACCGCAGAACGGCAACATCATCGACGGGATCATCGCGTTCCGCCGGAACGTCGTCGGCGCCCTCAAGGGCCAGACCGAGTGCGCCATCTGCTACTCCATCATCTCGACAGACAAGAAGATGCCGGACAAGAAGTGCAACACGTGCAAGAACATCTTCCACCGCACCTGCCTGTACAAGTGGTTCCAGGTCAGCAGCCAGAATACGTGCCCGCTCTGCAGGAACCCGATCGATTACCTCGGGGCAGTGAGCGCATCTCGGAAGGGTGCCGGGCCGGCTGACGACGAGGCCGTGTTTGCTCGTGATGTGCACGGGTGATTTTAGCTTCCTTGAACGTCGCATATCTCATGAGATTGGAAACCGGTCATGAGGAAGGGCCCATGGCTTGTAGATGGCATGGAAATAAGCATGGCGATAGACCTAGACTTAGACCTCTGGGGCGGCGTTTGTAAAAAGAGCTAGGACATGTTGTTCGCCTTTCGCCACATGTCGATTTACATTATGAATGCAAGAGACCCAGTCGTGTGAAAGGGATATCGATTGATCCCAGCAAGACCTCCTTATCTATTTATATGGCGGAGGACCCTTGATACTGACCGAGGGGCGCGCTAACGCTGCGGCCCGCCTTGCATGGGTCAATTTCTTGGGTCCGGCTTTTCCAGCCGTCAATTCTTGATCCAACAACAGCGTACATACATCAAGACGCACGTAAGATCGATTTGATACCGGTTGTTTCTGTTGCAGCGTCTTGCTTCGGCCGTCGCTTATATTTGTGCTCCAGCCCAACTCTCGTGCACCATGGCTTCGTCAAAGAACAAGAACAACTGGAAGGACTATATCTGGCTCGCCTGGTTCTCGCTTCAAGTCCTGGTCATCATCTGTAAGTCGTGATTCCGCGTTCCATCAGCCTCCTATCGACCCGCCATAATGAAGCGGCTCTGGACGCCGGCATCTCCTTCCCCTCTCTCATCACCAACCCGCCATTAACCAACCCCCTCCCCGGCCCCGTCCAGTCGTCGACGCGGTGCCCTTCTACCCCAAGCACCTCTACGAGCCGCCCGGCAGCCCCCTACACCTCCTCCAGCGCATCCGCACCTTCTACGTGGCGACGTACAACGACCCGATCGTGCAGTGGACGCCGGCGCTCGGGCGCGACAGCTGGATCCCGCTGTTCACGCGCATCGAGATGCTCTTCCAGCTGCCCGCCGCCGCCTACGCCGTGCACCGCCTCGGCCGCCGCCGCCGCGCCGGCACCACGGGCGCCGACGAGCTGCTGTACCTCGTCTACGCGCTCGAGACGGCCCTCACCACGCTCGTGTGTCTGAACGACGTCTTGTGGTGGGACGACGTCGTGTATCCCGCGGGGCTGAAGCGCGTTTTTATCTTCCAGATTTATGGCCCGTGGTTCGCCATTCGTAAGTAGACCCCTGAACCCTTGGGAAATGGCTCTCTGACGAGAATGGTCTTAGCTGCGCTCATGTTTGTGGACATGTACTTCAGGTTACTGAGACGGGTGAATCCTGACGCGGCGGGTAATGCGGTGAAGAAGACACAGTAGAGTCCAGTGTATGCGGTAACGCAAGGGGGTTAATAATTGCCCAACAACTCCGGTTTGGGGATGGTGTTTTTACAAGCTGTATTGATAACTCCGCTGCCCAAGAAGCCCCCAAAATGTCATGCCATCCATGTGCAAGCTCGAGACCCAGTCCCGACACCCCAATTTACCTCGTCGGAGCCCCGAGAAAATATGTACAAGAAGCCCGCGAGCGGTTGATCGTAAAGTCATCAAGCCCGCGCTGCCTTCTGCGGAGCCACAACACCAACCCCCCTACCCAGCCACCCTCAGTCGAGAGCCCTCTTCTGGTATCCCCACCCATTCCCCACGCCATTCAACCCATACGCCAACGGCGTCGCGCCCCCCAGCGCCCTCCCCCTCAACCTCCTCGGCAGCACGACCCCAAAGAAGTACGCCCCAGCCATAAGCATCCCCGCCATGAACGACACAAGGCTGTAGAACACAGTACTCGCATAAATATGGCCCCCCATACCCGCCCACTCGACGCGCCCCTCCGTCTTCGGCAGCGCAGGGGTCGGGAACCACCGCACGCTGAAGCTCAACGGCAGCGGGTCGCCGATGGCCAGCCTGACGGTCCGGGCGGCGAAGACGCCGCCGGCGGACTGCAGCGGCGACGTGCTATACGCAACGGCACTGTCGATGACGCCGCTGTCGTGCGGGTGGATGTGGTGCTTGGGCACGCTGTGCAGCAGCACGTTGAGGTGGGTGCTGACGTGCATGTGGCTGAGCTGGAGGGTGCCGGAGAGGGCGAACACGAGGGGCACGTGCTCCGCGGGCTCGGGCTTGGCGCCGGCGTCCGATGGGGGAGGGCGGGCGGCGAGCCGGCACGAGAGAGGCGCGTCGCTGTGGACGTAGAACTCGAGCAGGTGGAAGAAGGGGTCGCTGACCATGGGGATCGTGCAGTTCAGCTCCGTCTCGATGCCGTAGTGGAACTCGAGCGGCTTGCCTGTCTCGTTACACACCGGGAAGGGGACCCATTGGATCTCGTGCGCTGAGTTCTCGATGTGCTCGCCTGTCTCTCTGCGATTGGGGGAGTATGTTAGCTCTGCTGTTTCTGCTGCGGCCAAGGAGGTCGGAATCGGGAGGAAACCGAGGTATGCCGGCCATGTATGCCCCATGACTCGTCATGCCAAAGCAAATATCCGGTAGGGGAGAACGTACGAGCTCCGGTTCATACACTCGATCGGGATGGGTGCCCCAAAGAAGTATGAGGGTCGAGCGATGCTATTGCTTTCTGCGCCGCGGACGCTGGTGGCAAGCAGGGCGACCGCGGCCAGAAATTGCGCTGCACGACGCATCTTTCGGTTTCCGCTTTATGTTCTCCACGCAGCGATTCTGGCATATGCCAATTGATTATGGGCCGAGCCTGGTCATGGCGTGGTGGTTTCGACGTTTCGTTTGGGGCCTGACCTTTGAAATCCGTGAGTTGGCCGTTTTTCGATTCCTCCATTTGCCCCACGTGATCCGCGAGGCCACAGGGGTATACACAGATTTCAACAACTGAGCTCACTAGGTACCCAGAACTCACGTCCCACCCGCTGTTCCCCAGTCACAAAAAGATCGGGAACTCCAAAGTAGATGCATTGAAGGCTATTCGTCGAGGGCTCCGGCTCTCGACATATATTCACCCTATTACTGCATAGTTGCCAATCTGCACATCCTTTCTACTATGCAGTAATTACAACCCCCTGAGCGACAGCAACAGCAGTGGCCGCAACAGCAGCGACAGCGGCCACAACAATGGCAGCAATAGCAGCAACAGCAAGAATTACACAACAACAACAACCAATAGCAACCACTTGTAAATAGTATCGCCGACAGCTCTTAAGATAATTGTCCAACAATAGTTTCTAAGTTGCTACGGGGTCTATGGCAGGAACCGACAACAGCCTTAACTTTGAAACCATCTGCCCCCTCCCTTACCTACCTAGCTAGTAGATAGGATCCCAAAAGCCTCGTGTGTTAAAAGTAGCTGGGGCCGTCCCGTTCTGGATTCCATGGGGATCCTGCCGCTGCCTTGCGGGCCGCGTCCTCACGAGCTCCCCTCCTCCCTTGGTTGAGGGTCGACGCTGACGAATTCCACCAGAACACGCGATCCCACTTATCTCGATCCTCTTCGATGCAGCAGGACCAGGGACTTGGCGTCTGTCCCTGCGGTCTGCGAAACCAAAGGTCGTCTAGCAAGCTGAGCCGGATGCGAATCCAAGGCGGCGCGTCCGGCTGGTCCTCTTTCTTCAGCGGCTTCACGCGCTGCGAGTCTGGATCGCGGTACTCCATCTCTTCCCGGTCCAATAGCCACACCCAAGCATTCCTCAGGAATCTATTGAACTGGGACCTCTCGGGGTAAGTCGTGGGTCTTGGCCTAATCTCTGGCAATTCAGCAGGCAGATCCTCAAGAGAACGCAGCGCAGCATCGTCAAGGACCAGGCAGTGGTCGTAGCGCACGTTGAGGCCCGAAGTGTCGACGTTGAGACCTTTGACCCACGCGACGAAAGCGCGACCCACGGGACTGAAATCCTCGCTCCCTTCTTCTCCCTCGGGGGCAGAGCGAACGGCGAGCTTGTCCGGGTAGTCCTCCACGACCTCATTCCACAATCTCTCGGCTAGGTCATCGGTCCCGTCACGGTCTCCCGGCTGCGGCATGTACTGCGGCACCCTCTTCCAAGCCCGCTCGCTCGCAAGGTTGTAGCGCGACTGCCGGACACTGAAGCGCACCCAGGCCTCTAGGCGGGCTAGCCCCGCGGCAAACCGCTCGTCGGAGCCGGGGCCGAAGACGGCGCGGTATATGGTAAAGCCCCAGACGTTGGAAGCGTAGCTGTTGTGCCGCATGGTCTGTAGATACTGGAGATCCCGCCGAGCAGGACGTGATCGCTCGAAAGACTGACGCGCAGGGTCGGAGGGGTAGCTGGGGTTCGCTACCTCTTCGGGGATGGGCCCGAAGGGGACAGAGGCAGTGGCGCTCTCGGATAACATGGTTGTTACTGGCCTCTCGGAGCGAGTAGGTGAGGTGAGGCGAGGCGAGGTGGGGTGGGAAGGTAGAGCGAGATTTATAGTTGCGTAACAAGCCGACCTAGTCCCTGCAAGCGCTGGGCAGTGCGCTTTCCGCAGCGGGCAGTACCACAGTAGGTAGAGTTTGCTCCGTGGGCAGGGGTTTAGCTCTGTGCGCTGCAGATTGCATCTGCATCACCCACTGAATACCCAGTCACCTCATCATGGCCACGATGAGCCCACAGATCACTCGCCTGATCCTCTTCTTTTGCCTTACACTTTCGGTCTTGGCCGGGAGCGGTGCGAGCCATGATGCACACCATAAACTCCACCACGCGCGAGCGAGGAACACAACATCCAGTGCCGAGGATCTGGTGAATACGGCTCTGGTCGAGCTGAGGGCTCGGAACAAAGCTCGCTTTGAGAATCCCAAGTTCAACAAGGATGAGTTTGCTCCCCGACCTCGGGAACCCCGGCCTGCCCCTCCGCTGGACTATGGTGCAACTAACTCGACCCTGCCGAGAAGGCAGTCGTCGAAGCTGGGTTCAAACTCAACAACATCTTCGTCAGGCTATTCCATACCACTGGAACTGGTCGAGGCGATGAGACTCGTTGCTGAGTCGACCCCCCCAGTCGCCGACGGGTGACCATGAGCAGGTGGCCGCCAGCATTCGCAACAAGTACGGACACAAGCTGAATGACACAAACGCCCCCAAACCCCTTCGTCCGGGGGCCGTCTCCATGGCTGGGCCCTTCCCGACGTGGTGGCGAATGCATCTGATTTCCAGAAGCGTGAGTCCGGTTACTGGATGGTGGATATGCCTCATCGTGGCGCCAGTCCGTTTGCCCCTGCGGGATACAAGGTTTGGAGAAATGTCAAGGACTACGGCGCGGTGGGGAATGGTGTCCATGATGATACGGCCGCCATCAATGCGGCCATCTCCGAGGGTGGGCGATTCGGGCCGAACTGCGGATCCAGTACAGTGTATCCTGCAGTAGTCTATTTCCCCCCGGGGACGTATCTTGTGAGCACGCCGATCGTCCAGTATTACAACACTCAGCTTCTTGGAGATGTAAGTTTCCCTTCGTGTTTACTATGTTGTCTGTCCATGGAACTCCATCTGACCCGGCTCTCTCAAGCCACTTGATCTTCCCACAATCCTAGGGGCGACGAGTTTTACAGGCGGAAGTCTCATTGCCAGCGATGTCTACGTCAGCGACACCGAGGAATGGAAAGTACCTTGATTGCCATCTTGCCGAGATCGTGGGCTGACAAATTACGAATTCAGGTATGTCAACACCAACAACTTCCTCAGAAGTGTCCGGAACTTCAAGATCGACGTGAGAAATACCGATCCATATGCCTACATTTGCGGCATTCACTGGCAGGTAAGCAATTCTGGCTGGCCCGGTTTCTGGGGAGTTTCCGCTGATTGTTTGTTCTACGTGAAGGTAGCACAAGGAACCTCTCTTGAAAATATCGAGTTTTACATGAAGTACAACTCAGATGTTTCTGGAAATACTCAGCAGGTATGTGATTCTCTCAATCCCAATCCCTTGGCGGCGGAACCAAATTGATGGCTAACACGGAAACTTTCCAGGGTATGTACATACACTCACCGTCTATTAAAGTCCCCGGTCATCTGGTGTTGAGTTGACTCGAGTTCAGGGATCTACATGGAGAATGGCTCTGGCGGCATGCTTGCAGATCTGACCTTTGTCGGAGGAAACTTTGGGTAGGTGCCTCCGTTGTCTGAGAAATAGATAATCATCGAAAAACATGGCTAACACAAAGTTGATAGAGCGTATATGGGCAATCAGCAGTTCACAACAAGCCATCTTGTTTTCGTCAATTGCGAAACAGCGGTCCAAATCCACTGGGATTGGGCATGGACCATGCAGGACTACATTATTGAGAGCTGCGGCACAGGACTGATGATAGTTGGTGGCGTACGTACTCTTGGCCCCCTTGGAGATTCATTCTCCCTCATCCAGAACTACAACTCACCCCTCCTTTCCGTAGGCGGGCGGCGCGGGTAGCACCGGGCAGGGAGTGGGATCCCTGCTTTTAGTTGACGCCATCATTGCCAATACCCCAAACGGAATTGTCACCTCCCTGGCGGCAGAAAACTCAACATCGTTCTTGCTTCAGAACGTCGGCTTTTTCAACGTCCAGACGGCAGTAAAAGACAGCTTCAAGGGCACGACATTGATCCCGGGTGGGACGCAGGTTCTCATTGACAGCTGGGGGTTTGGCCAGATCAGCGATGCAACGGGTGCTGGCGTGTTTGTCAATGGCGCCAATATCCCAGCCATGACGCGCCAACAGTCACTCCTTGGGTCTGCTTACACGAACATGAACCCGAACCTGTTCACCAGACGCCGGCCGAAATCTCACAATGTTCTGGCTAGCAAGGTCATGGATGTGAAGGCTCTTGGCGCGAAAGGGGATGGTGTTACCGACGACACGGCTGCTCTGAACGCCATTCTGGACGGAGCGGCAAACACCTCGTCTATCGTCTACTTTCCCTTTGGCGTGTATATCATCTCCGATACGCTGCGAGTCCCGGTGGGGTCCCGTATCATCGGCCAAGCGTGGTCCCAGATCATGGCCAGTGGGAGGGAAGTTTGGCGACGAGATGAACCCCCGTGTGGCTGTTCAGGTGGGAAAGCGTGGCGACATTGGAATAATCGAGATTCAAGACATGATGTTTACAGTGTCGGCCACTGCTGGCAGCACTGCTGGGGCGGTTCTCGTCGAATGGAACGTTCGCCAGTCCTCAACTGGCTCGGCGGGGATGTGGGGTAAATATCCATTCTCTTTCTTCCCTTCCTTGCATCTCCTTGCTTATTTCCTTGAAAGGCGACTGACATCGATGCCAGATTCCCATATACGCGTTGGAGGTGCCGTTGGTTCGGGTCTGCAGAAGGAACAATGCCCCAAGAAAACAGGGAGTGTCAACCAAAACTGCAAAGCTGCCTCGCTGCTCATGCATCTTACACCATCCTCCACCGCATACTTGGAAAATATCTGGATTTGGACTGCTGATCACGATATGGAGTAAGTGTTCATCCTGCCCCGATCGTTCACTCGGTTTACTAGCAAGCTGGCTGACTCGGTTATTTAGTAAAGTGACACAAGACCAAATCGACGTCTACGCTGGCCGTGGCCTTCTCATTGAGAGCGACTTGGCATGGCTGTGGGGTACCTCGGTTGAGCACTGCGTCCTGTACTAGTACCAGATCTCGCGGGCGAAAAATATCTTGATGAGCATGATCAAAACAGAATCACCTTACTTCCAGCCAGTCCCGACCGCCCCTCACCCCTTCACCACTGGCCTCTTCCCGAACGACCCACTATTCAACAACTGCGTTGGCGTGGGCTGTGCCTTCTCGTGGGCCGTCCGTATCATTGACTCGTCGACTATCTATACGTCCTTGGTAGCGGACTCTACAGTTGGTTTACCGACTACAGCCAGGACTGTCTAGCCACAGACAGCTGCCAGCAACGTGGCTTTGAGGTCGTGCAGAGCCACGACTTGTGGATATACAACCTGTGCACCAAGGCCATCATGGAAATGGTCTCACCTTTAGGCGCAACTCCGACCTGGGCCTGTGACAATGTGAATGGCTTCTTGTCTTCGATTCTCGCCTGGCTTCAGGGGGCAAACCAGAGCAGCGGGAAACGCAAATTCCCGGGCTTCCAGGTGTACACGTTGGACGACTTGGTTGAGATGATGAAGCAGAGATATCCCGATACCTGCCGGACGGCTCTGACTGAGGTTCTTGAGTGCGACGACTACGTCCGTACCTTGCTCCGCCTCGGCTACCACGGGTCTCTGCCGAACACCACTTATACCGACACCGTTTGTGACAGCGGATGTGGCGAAAGTCTAGAACGCTGGTTCGACAACGTCCAGGAATCCTGCGATGGCTTCACCCTCGACGACGGCATTGCTCCCACGTTGCTAGGCGGTCGCATGCGGACTGGTTTCGACGAGACCTGTCTAAAGGACCCACAAACGGAGCGATATTGCAATGGTAAGTTCGTCCTCCCCTCCCCCCCCAACCCCTCCAGACCGGGCATTGGCAACGAATGTGTCTCAACTAATGATGGGATGGCACACGCAGACGTCATTGCAGACTTCACAGAGGTTGAAAAAAATCTCGGACATGCCCACTGCCGAGATCTGCTCGTTTTACTACACCGAGAGAAACGCCATGATGCAACGGACTGCATACTCCCAGTATGGCAGCTTCTTTAAGCCTCGGCTGGAGTACATCAACACACGGTGCGGGAAGACCGCCAACACAACCATCCCGGCGTCGCTCGTACCCCTCCCCGACACCTCGTCGTTCTGCGTCTCGGGCCAGACATATACCACCGCTGCAGGAGAGACCTGTGATTCGATTGCCCTGGCCCTGTCACTCTCCTCTGCCGCATTGCAGATGGCCAACAATCTCCTTGTTGCGAGCTGCAATTTTATCCCGGCGGAGACAACACTATGCTTACCCCTGGGCTGCGCCAAGACCTACACCATACAACCGGACGACATCTGCTTCACGATTGAACAGAATCGCCTGAGCGGTGGGACAAGGTTCGGGGATGTGCGCAAGTTCAATCCCTGGGTGGACTGGGAGTGCAGTGACCTGGTAACGGCTAGCGACAGCACGTATGGCCATGTCATCTGCCTGTCGCCGCAGAATGGGCAGCACGAAATCACAGGGGGTGACGGGTCGACAACCACACCGCCCGCCACCGCTGGGTACAGTAGAAAGATCGCGGTTCTGCCCGAGGACGCGGTCCTCGCGCCGGGTAGCACGTGGAAGTGTGGTGTTTTTTACACGGCGATCGGGGACGATATTTGCGCCGCCATCGCCGTGGCGGACCCGACGACAATCGACATCCTGATGATGGTCAACCCTTCGCTCGGCACCGACCCCTTGACCTGCAACAGCAACATCGTCCCCGGCCTGACGTACTGCGCGCTCCCAGCATCCACCTGGAACGACATCGATATTCCCGACCCGTCGCCGACGACAACAATCACCATTGGCGGACCCGACGCCACGCCCACAGACACGTCATCCAGCGCAACACCCTCAAGCGACCCGACCGACACCCCAACCAGCCCAACCATCCCAGACCCCACCAGCACGCCCACGACCCCCGGAGCCCCAGTCCACCACGGGTGCTACACCGAGGCGCGCAACTCGCGCGCCCTCCCGGGCGCCACGACCTCGGACTTCGAACTCATGACGGTCGAGTTCTGCGACGCCTTCTGCAGCGACTTCCCGCTCTTCGGCGTCGAGTACGGCGGCGAGTGCTACTGCGGCCTCGCCCTCGGCCCGGGCTCGATGCCCACCTTCGCGTCGCAGTGCAGCCTGGCCTGCCCGGGCGACCCGGCGCAGACGTGCGGCGGCGGCGGCGGCAGGCTGGACGTCTACGGGCGGTCGGGCGATGCGCCTGCCGTCACGGTGCCGGATGACGTGCCGGCCGTGACGGGGTATGCGTACTGGGGGTGTTGGACCGAGGGGGAGGGGGTTCGTGCCTTGGACGGCGGGTCTGTTTCGGATGGTGGGGGGATGTCGGTCGAGGCGTGTTCGAGCTATTGCATCAATGGTGGGTTTGTCATGTTTGGCTTGGAGTACTCGAGCGAGTGTTGGTGCGGCGACGCTCTTGACGAGTCCAGTGTCGTTGCGATCGAGGAGGATTGCAGTATGGTCTGTAGCGAGGACCCGGCGCAGAAGTGTGGAGGTCCAAATAGATTGAGTGTATATCTTTGGTCGTGATAGAGTAGATATAATATTTGTGCTCGGGTCTGACCGCTTGGAATCTTAAATCCTTTGATAATGTTGATATATATATTGTAGAGCCACCCATGGGGGCTGGATAGACGTGGCGTATAC
The DNA here is from genome assembly GCF_030411735.1 of Phialemonium atrogriseum. Lineage (NCBI taxonomy): Eukaryota > Fungi > Ascomycota > Sordariomycetes > Cephalothecales > Cephalothecaceae > Phialemonium > Phialemonium atrogriseum. The sequence goes on from NW_026848147.1 coordinate 620,344, forward strand.
TTCATCCTGGGGTGGTTACTGGAGCTGTTATCGGTTCAGTCATCCCCCCTTTTCACTTAACCAGTCTTCAGTACCGGTTGAGATCATCATCCAGGCCTGGAGCCGGACTAGTCAGAGATGAAGAGATGAAGCTGGCGTAGTTTTAGACAGTAATTGTTGCTCTTTACTAACAAAGCATAAAGGGATTGTTCGCAAAGGCCTGCAAAGGGCAAGGCTATCTGGCATAGTTAAGGGGTTCAATACTCGGTACACTAATCATTTACATCTTGTCAAACTCCCGCTTTAGAGAGACAGATCCATCCAACTCATCACAAGGCTTTGCGAATATCCCGCCCCAGCCCCCACTGCGTTGTATTTCCCGAGTGCCGTGGCTCATTAAGCGCGGCTTGCCCCGTGGTAGCCTTGTAATCCTCACAGGCCTGGATGGGGAGGATAAGTTGCAGAGCCGAGATGTTGTTCTGGAGAATGAACCTAGCTGGGCTGGTCAGGGGCCACGCTCGGAACGCACTCTCTGCGGGACCCCGGCCAGAAAATGGCGCTCTCCTAGTTCTCGTCATTTCAGAATCGCGTAATCAAGTGACTCCATTCAAATGTCGACCTTGATCGGCCTTCTCCGTTCGTCGTCGCGCAGCCCGCCGACCATTGAAGGATTCACCAGCAGACACCTCGCCTCCGTAGCAGGCCAGAACAGCCCGCGAACAAACTCGTGCAAAACCCGCGCGAGATTCCACACGCCACCGCCGGCGATGATAGTCCGCTCATACGCATCCTGCAACCCGTCAAAGAGCAGCCACTCCCGGCCATATCCCTCATGAACATGCCCAAACACGTGCAACGCGGGCTGAACCCTCCACAGCTCGCGCAGGAGGTGGCGGCACCCAAGGCCCAGCGAATCGAGGTGGGCGCGCGGCGGGCCATGCGTAACAAGCACATCGACGCCCCCCGGCACCACGCCGGCCCAGACATCCTCCTCCCGCGGATACTGGAACGCCCAGTTGCCGTGCCGCGCCGACCTGGGGCTGCCGTAGACGCGCAGCCGCCGCCCGTTGGCGCACACCACGGTGGCCGCCGAGTCGCGCAGGTAGACGACGTCGCCCCAGTCAAGCAGCGCGCGGGCCGCCGCCTGGCCGCCGTCGAAGTCGCGCTGCGGGTCGAGCAGCAGGTCGTGGTTGCCCGCGACGACGATCTTGTGCGGGTGCGGCTGGGCGGCGAGCCAGGCCAGCGCGGCGTGCAGTTCTTCCGGCGAGCCCGATTGCGTCAGGTCGCCGGCGTGGATCAGGACGTCGCCGTCGGGGAGGTGGGGTTGGCTGTTGTGCGTGTCCGAGATGCAGACGACGGAGATGGCGTTGGCGGGTGGCGCTGCTGGGATGGGGCGCCGGTGCGTGTAGATCTTGCGCGCGAGGAAGCTGCACGGCGCGCGCAGGAACTGTTGCAAGGCGCTTGGGCGTGGCCTGTGTAGAAGCGCGTCGAGGGCCGTGGATCGCTGCCCGAACATCATGATGGTGGGTTTTGGGAAGTTGGGGATCGAGGAAGAGGCGCTGGTACGTGCGGCTATACCTGGACGGGCTGCTAAACTGACAGCTATTCATTACGAGCTTCCTTGACTTAAAAAGCCATATCCACCACGACTCGACCACGTTATTGATTTACCTTTGGATTTTCTCATTGGAAACGTGCTGCCTAGGTATACCAGCACGGATATCGGTGCTTAGCACAAGGGACAAATCTATCCTCACATCACATAAATTTGCGTAATTAGTCTCTATTCATTTAATGCTTGGTAACTTATAGCCTTAGGCTTTCTAGAGATGCATTAGGCAACTAACTACCTTGAGGCTTGTAAGCCAATTCCTATTCTACCTAGTCAAGTTGCCTACATGTAAATCACATTTTAATTTCATTTTTGTCTCTATTGTTCTTATCGCTAAGCTAACCTCGACTAATATGATTAAGCCAACTACCCTAATAGGGCATGTAATTGTTGCCTATTGCTAACTAATTATATAAAGCAACATTCTCTCTGCTTAGGGGGGCACATTAAGACGATTTTAAGAATCCGAATTCTGCAACCTGCAAGAAAGTTCCTGCATACAGAGATTGAAAGGAGAAGTGCTGAGAATGGTTGAAGTCTAATGTCTATACAAGAGCATTGTCTACTCCAGCAACTGATATTAATAAGAAGACTTTGCTTGGTACTTTTGAATTGTCTCGTTGGACCAAGGCACGTTGGTTTTATGTCGAACGTTCTTCTTATGCCTTTGTAGAAGATCCAGTCTACTGAACCCCTTGTTCCCGTTGGGACATCCAGGTAGATCGCATGTGTATGGTTTGTCATGCCGTTCCATGTGCATTCTGCCGTGTTTGTAAGTGTAGTCCCATTGAGCGAGACGCAGAAACTAACTTACCTGAATTCGCTATTTCGCTTGAATACTCTCAGCTTGCCGTCCTCGACACCGCCTTTCTTGCAACTCATGCCAAAGGTACAAGTGTAGGTCCCAGAGCCCCGCGACCTTAGGTGCTCTTCCAGCTCCTTTCGCGCCCCATCAGGGCCATCGAGCCCGGCGGAATCGGTGTCCATCGAGTCGCCGTCTACGATACCTGAGAGTTGTGACGAAGGTGCAGTCGGCATGGACGAAGCGGGGACCCCGTATCCAGGGTGAACTTCGTTCTGCCCCGTCTCTTGGCAGTGGAGGCTGGGATGAAGGGGACTCTCATCCCACGCTTGTTCACAGCTCCTCGTCACATCTTCTAAGCTTGTCACAATGGCCCTGCAGAATCCCAGGATCGCCATCAACCTTGGGACCTGAAGTTTATGTAGAACGGAGACCGGCGCGACTCACTTCAGAGTGGTATGCTTGTCATCCAAGTATCTGGTCAGCTTCCCATTGTCGCCGTGCACCAGATAATCCAGCTGGTTCTCGACGACTCTGCTGACGAGGTCTCCGCCGACGACCCTCTCTGCGAGACGGCATGTTATATGCAAGAGGCCGAGGATATCCTCGCCCACGTCGGCCAGCAGACAGGTCCCAGTTGCGGTCCGTGGTGGCCGGCGCGACGCAACGATGCCCGGAAGCTCTTTTGCGAAGTGCTCCGCGATTAGCGAATTCCGCCCTCCCTCGGCAACAACGCTGTCGAATAGGGGGGTGGCGAAAAAGTCCTTCCTGCTGGTTGCATGCCCCATCGTTTCGTACCGTTGCGGCTCTCTCTAAGGGAACACCTCTGTTCCTCCCTTGCCGATGGGCTTGTGTTGGTATTTCATCTCTCCTCCTTCCTTGTTACTCCCATCTGGTGTGCACCATGATTGGTCCACGACAATAACATGGAAGCAGGACTCGCCCCGTGTTCTCTCCCCTCTTTCCTCCCTCCTCCTTTTCTGTCCTCCGAAGGCTTAGCGCTGCCCAAGAGCTGCAGTTGGGCGGCAAGGTTGATTGGCTAGATTGGAAACTGATAGATGCATCCCGCGCGGTGGACAGTGGACGCATCACCGCTGCCAACCAATCGTGAAAGCGAGGCTGCTGCAACCTGCCGTTTCCTGTTGTGCCACATGGGGGGACATCGAGGCAGTGTGCATCTCGGGGAGCCGTGTTGCTCTTCCTTCGTCCCCGCTCCCCTTCGTCCCCGCTCCCCTTCGTCCCCGCTCCCCCTCGTCCCACATCCCTCTCGTTCCACATCCCTCTCGCTCCACCTCCCCGTCGACTTCCGGTTTCCACCATTTCCTTCCAATGGTCTGCGACGAGGTGGTGCTTACATTGAAGTGGCATCAAGCATGGAGCCTAGCGCCAAGCGGCGGCGACTCGGACACATCGCCGACACAGTACCGCGGGTTACCGCTCCGAGATCACGCGATATACCGATCGAGCCCAGCTTGAACGACGTGCACGATGTCGAAGACGATGTATTCGACCCAACTCATGCCTTTTTCGAGGCACTGCCCAGCGCCGTTCAGCGGATCGGCCCTCGGCACCAAAGTCAGTCCACCCAACCTGCCTTCCGTCCAACAACCATTCCCCCTCGACTTACACACACACACGCACGCCCCACAGGTAGTTCAAGCGACGCGGAAACAGCGCAGTCTGACCTCTCGCCGTGGGTGAAGGATATCTTTCCCCACTTTCTACCCTTCATCCCATCAGTGGATCGCAATCCCGTTGATTTGCAGTCCCCGAATCCATTCCTCGAACCCGATGAGCTTGAGGTCACGCATCCCGTGCTCCGTAAGCCTGCTACTACTACTCGTCCGCCACCCCTGCCTTCAGGGTCCGTCAATGGCTTTCTCAAGTTCAAATTCAGCAACAACAAGAGAAAGTACTCCGAGTCTTTCTCTGGTCCACCTCCTCTGTTGCCCGCTGCGGTAGACCACGCTGCCAGTGCCAGTCAGCATAAAACAACATCAGTCGACCCACGTGTCTTGGTCTTGAGAAACAGCAGCCATGTACCCCCTTTACCTCCTAACTTTGGTCATGTTTGTCTCCGTGGGCACACTGATCGCGCGCTATTTGCCTTCTGTTCGTATCGCGAAGTCATGGCCTCTTATCATCCACCGCTGACGAAGCATTGCAGTTCTACGGGCCATTGTACCTGGAAGGACGGTCATCGAAGGCGACAATACTTACAAGACCGAGATCGCCCCAATCGCTGCCGAAAACGATCTGGTCAAGTGTTGCATCTTGTCCTTGGCCGCAACTTATGTCTTGGATTTCGTCCAAACCCCAACTCTCCTCCAGCGTGCAGGTTTCAATCACAAGAAATCCATGGTGCTCCTTACCGAGGAGTTGAACAAGCCTGATACCTACAAGCCTGGTCATGAAGTTGCCGTCTTGGCGGCTCTCACCTTACTAGCTCACAACGAAGTATAGCAGTCTCCTCTCCGAAATGCACCTAATCTGACTGTGTAGGTTTTTTGGAGGGGGAACTAATTATTGCTAACAAATGTTCAGGTCGTCAACTGGGAAATCGCAAGCCGTGAACCCTCCCCGAAATGGTATCGTGCGTCGAAGAAGGCCGAGTTCATCATGAGCAGAACCAACCCGGGTTATCGCTATTCCAAGCCCATCAACGTGCAATGCACCACTGCACGGACGCAGATCGCCCACCTGTTCTGCTACTACATCGTCATGAGCGACTGCGTCTGTCCCCTTAACTTGGAAACGACCGAGTGCTCCTTCTCGTGGCTCATGAATGGACAGGACCAGGAACAACGCACCATTGTCGGCATGGCTGGACTGTCGCCCAAGTTGACCCATTTCATCGCCAAGATTACGTTTCTGGCTGGCACTCTCCTCAAGGTGATAACGGGGCTGGACCGTCAACATGTCTTTCTTCGACCCTAACTAACAAAACAGAATCCTACTGCCGTGGCAAGTCTCCTTGTTGCTGGGCAGATCGAGAAGCTCCTCCAGAGCTTCCCCCAGTCATCGCTACTCTCCAAGGGATACCCTACCCTGGAAGCAATGCTGGCGGCATGCACGCTGAACGAAGACGGCAAGGTCACCACTGCCGCGGAAGTGACAGACCTCATTGCAGGTTCTTATGTCGCCGCGGCGCAGATATATCTTCAATGCCGCGTTTTCCGGTTAGTAGTTAGCAGAAGACTCCTTAACCTTGGATTGTAATTATGTACTGTATGTACCTACCGTACATGTACATTGCGCTGATGACTTTCAGCCGGACGAGATCGCACCCCTTAGTGCAGCGTGTCCTGGACCAGCTGCTGTCTTGTATCACCCGACAACCCACATCCGGAAACCTCTTCACTGCCCAAACGCCGTTGTATTCTGTATTCGTAGCCGGGATTGTTGCCTACAAGCCTCACCATCGTGACGTTGTGAGGAATTGGTTTCTACCAATCTGCCCGGATGCCCGAGGTGTAAGTGCTGTACCTAATATATCTCAGCCTCGTAAGATTCCTGTCCCGCTAATTCGAAGTTGGAAGAACGTGCCACCCGCCTGGAGGGCGATGCAGAGTGTCTGGGAGTGGATGGACACTCGGGACTTTGGCTTCCCCGAGCCGACTTTTGGAGACCTGATGGACGAGGACGGCCGTGTTGCTGACCGCCATGCGTGGTGGGAAGATCTCGTGGCGGTCTTGATGGAGAAAGAGGGAAGGATGAACCTCTCTTGAACGCTCTTTATGGTAAGTATGCCAATTCCATATCCCATCTATAGTCCTGCTTTGTTCAAAACATGTATCGTACCGACACACTAATCTAGACGAACAAATGACCCTGCGAAACTAGAAACAATATAGAAACAATGCCCGCCCCCTTTTGTTTGCCGAGATGTTCTAGCCAGCATCTAAGCTGGCCCAGTCGGTTTCTTCAGCCATGCCTCTCAGTGCCACAGTCATTGTCTAGGCAGCCAGTTTACAAGTTATCGATAACTCCGGCGGGTGCTGGCCTTTGCTACGCATGAGCCAAAACTCAGTGTTTTTAAAAAAGATTGCTGGCCGTGAGAGGGGACGGACGGCCCAAGTACTTACATTGTCTTCGGAAACGAGGCGCCGATACCCGACAACTGCAGAGCCGTTTCGTCCGGCGTCAGAGAAACAGCATGGTCATTTGCCTGGCATGTCATCTGCGACGTGTCTGGTCCGGCGGCGGATTTGCGGGAGAGACTAATACAGTCCAGATTGGGGGATGGCAGCAGTACCGGGGAGGTGGGCGGGGACAAATGCGAAGTATCCTTGCAAAGCCAGCGCCTGATGCTATATGGTAGGGCCGCAGTGTTGGGGGTGGGGTTGAGATCGAGGTCTGGGCCGGGGCGGTTGCTGTCCTGAGGCAGTGTGGTCGCTCCTTGACTACGGCATGGCAATTCAGCAAGTTTGGCGGTCATGGGGTCGCCGTCTGCCATTGGAGAGCCGCGATGGGTTGAGTTGAGTCCGAGGTGGCAGTTGAGCTGAGGGTCGGAAGTGAGCAGAGTGTGCTGGGAACTTGGATGGGTAAGCGTCAACGGGCAGGGTCGACAAATATATCCTCACTGTCGCTCATTGAGAGGGCCCAACTCACTTTTGGTGTCCATCTTGATGCCTGGCCGAGGCGTAGGCTTTTCGGCGTTGTCCATGTTATTTACAGCAACAAGCTGGTAGTTAGATAGAATGAAGTAAGAGTTTCCTCCACTTGGTCCGCCTTGAAAGAAGCACGGGAGAAGCACGGGAGGCAGAGGAGCCCAATAGAAGCTTGATTCGGCACGGGATTCGGCGCCATTCCTATTTGGGAGGAGGGAAGAGGAAAGAGGGAAGAGGAAAGAGGGAAGAGGAAAGAGGGAAGAGGAAAGAGGGAAGAGGAAAGAGGGAAGAGGAAAGAGGGAAGAGGATAGAGGGAAGAGGAAACCCACCAACCATAAAAGGCATCAGCTCGTGCTGCGGACAGGAGGGAGACCTGGATTTCCAATATCAACTTATTCCCTCTATTGGCCGGCAAGGCCCAAGGACACACTTCGTCAGCCTCCTGCCACCCTGTCATATCTGGGCCAAACCCCTCGTCAAGTACACAACACTGATAGTGCACTGCCACCATGTCCACGGCCCAGCCCGAGCTCCGCGCCACGTACGCCATCGTCGGCGCGGGCGTCTTCGGCGCCTCGACAGCCCTGCACCTCTCCCGCCAACACCCCGACGCGACCATCTACCTGATCGACCGGGAGCCCCACCCGAGCCGGCGGGCCGCGTCGTGGGACTGGAACAAGGTCGTCCGCGCGGACTACGCCGACCCCGCGTACATGGCCCTCGGCCTCGAGGCCGCGCGCGCCTGGGCGTCGGACCCGCTGCTGGCGCCCTTGTACCACGAGAGCGGCACCCTCTGGATCGCCGACGGGGACTTCGCCCGGGTCATCGCCGGCAACTACGCCAGGCTAGGCGCAACCACCGACCACCACCACCGCCCGGAGGTCGTCGACCCAGATGAGGCGCGCCGGCGGTACGGGGGCCTGTTTGCCGGTGCAGACTACTCGCGCGTGACGCAGGTCTTGGTAAATCCCAGCGGCGGCTGGGCGCCTGCCAAGGAGGCGCTGCGGGCTGTCGTCGACGCCGCGGTTGGCGCCGGCGTCGTGTACCTCCAAGGCAACGTCGACTTGCTCCGGTTGGATAGCGACGGGTCCTGCACGGGGCTGCGGCTCTCCAACGGGACGACGGTTACTGCATCCAACGTCATTCTCTCAACGGGGGCGAATACGGCGAGGCTGCTCGCCGACAGCGCCCCTGATAGCGACGACTTCCAAGTCGGCGACAGGATGGTCGCAGCTGCGATATGCACCGGCCTGGTGAAGCTAGGTCCCGAAGACGCCGAGAAGTATAGGAGAGGCCCGGTGTGCTGCCAGCATCTCCTACCTGGCCGAGGTTAGTTCCACCATGGCCGTCGGCTCTTTTTTTGGCCGAGACATGAAGGTAATGAATGCTTACCGGGGAGGGGGGCAGGGGGGAGCCTACCGCCGACACGAGAGAATTACTTGAAGTTCTGGGTTGATATACCGTTCCGCAACACGCTGCGGCACTCATCTGGGAGGGAAATATCCATGCCGCCTGACGAACCTGACTATGCACAATGGGAAGTATCCCAGGTTTTAAAGGACGAGGTATTGGCCGTAAACCGTGGTGTGTTTGGCCTCGCGGGGTCGGACTTCTCCATTGAGGAACATCGAATATGCTGGTGAGGCTTGCGGTTTGCCACCCGCTCACAACCTCCCCCTCCCCCTCCTGGCCCCCCTCCCTTATTTTTCTTCCCCAAAGTCATGATCTTATCATTGTGTCGACAGATTCGCCCAGGTGGGCTGACCCTGTAAGCAGGGATGCCGTGACTCCAACCGGCGACTTCCTGGTGTCGCCGCACCCGGCGAGCAAGAATCTCTTCATCGCAACGGCGGGGTCCTTCCACGGATGGAAGTTCTTGCCCATTCTCGGAAAATACGTCGTTCAGATGATGGAAGGGACTCTAGTCGAAGAGCTGAAGCAGAGGTGGTCGTGGCGGCGCGAGGCTGGGGACCCGAAGGCCAACGACATGTGGCCAAGACGGGAATTACGGAACTTGGGTTACGACGTTGAGGCTCTGCCGAAAGACCAGCGAAGCCCCCCATGCATTTGACTTATCGTCGAGCTGGTAATTACGTTTCGAGAATGGTGGTGATTGGACCAAACTCGTCACCCTTATTACACTTCACTACTGCGTATCACTGTTGGATCAACGATGTGGTCTTCGCAGCAGGCTGTGGGGGGTGTTGACACAGTGATTGGTTTGGAGTTGGCTGGCCGGGTGAAAAATGTCCCCACTCGCATAGCTCAAATATCCATCATTGGTTTGCGCTCGACGGCGTGCCATGTTGAACCACCCGCTCACCGGTTGTGGATGTGTCGGCTCTGGTGCGGGGTCCGCAGAGCCTCTGCGAGGTTGATGCTTAAAGACAGAGAGATGGCAAACGGTAAGAGGAGAAGAGAGGAGCAATGTAACCGTAACAGTGCCTGTATCAGTTTCCCGCTGCAAATATGCCGACACGCATTTTCATGTTAGTTGTTGCTCGCCGCTCGCAACTTTCTTCGCTCGAGGTCCAACTAAGTTATTGCTACAGAACAGGCGGTACTGGGTACATCACCGGTACTGTTCTCGATACGCTTGTGAACCAGCGTCCGCAATACGAGGTCACAGTGCTGCTTCGAACAGTCCCTGCCGGGTTCAAAGAGCGTTACCCGACGGTGAGGGTCGTCGAGGGCAACTTTGACGACTTTGACCTCATTGCCGAGACAGCTTCCAAGTCGAATATCTCTATCCGTGAGTTTCATTGTCACTATGAATGGCCTTGAATCCTTGTTACTATTAGAGGAGACCCTGTCCAGTTGTGTCAACTCGCACCGCTCACAAAATCCAAAGATGGAGGAAACTCAAAGCACCAGGGCGCGATCAAGGCCCACATTGCCGGCCTCCTCCGCCGCGACTCGACCTCCTTCTTCATTCGCCTCGGCGGCACGGGCATCATCGCCGACTTCCTGACCGGGCCGTACGGCGAGCTCAACCCCAAGGTGTGGTCCGACATCGACGATCTCGACACCCTCACCTCGCTCCCGGACACGACGCCGCACCGCCCCGTGGAGAAGATCATCCAGGCCGCCGCGGAGGAGCACGGCGACAGGCTCAAGTGCGCCATCATCTGCGCCTCCGGCATCTACGGCAAGGGCCGGGGCATGGTGCGTCAGCAGAGCCTCTGGATGCCCGACTTCTACTCCGAGGTCGTCAAGTTCGGCGCCACCTTTTACACAGGGACGGGGGGTAACAGTCGCGGATGGACGCACATCGACGATCTGATGGAGATCTATCTCGCTCTCGTCGACGATGCCGCCCAGGGAGGCGGGGCCGCTGACTGGGGCAAGGCGGTAAGAGCAATAGCTGCACCCTGCTCCTGGGAATACATTGCTAACTAGCCTACAGGGGTACTATTTCACATGCAGCCACGAGGCCACCCAACTGGAGCTTGCGGTTGAAGGGGGAAAGATCCTGAAGAAACACGGTCTATTAGAGTCTGAGGTGCCCCAGCAGGTATCCATTGAGCAGATCAAGGCCATGGATTGCGGGTCCAGCTGGCCTTGGGAAGGCATATATACCTTTGCCTGCAACACCAGGGCTCGCGCCGACAGGGCAAAGAAAGTGCTTGGATATCAACCAAAGGCACCGACAGTGTTTGAGACGATGGAGGAGGATCTACTAGCCTGCCGTAAGTACTAGCCTGCCGTAAGTGAGCAGAACGGATGGCGCTTCCTACAAGTCTGTATCCTCAAATGGCTTTTGGTGTGTTTGAATTTCGTATCGTATAGCGGTAATTACAGATATTTAGTGAGCTTCATTATGCACGCTTTGTCAGTCTCCTGTTGTCCTCTATGTATATACCACTTGAGCCTTAAGTTATCCAATGCGATGTCAATTTCTTGAAAAAGAGGCAAAAGGGGCAAAAGGGGCAAAAATAGTGGTCTGTGCGCGAGTAAGCACACCAGCACCATCATCATCAAAACATAGCACTGCAGAATAAACTATTTCTTTCAATTAGAGGGATCTGATCTGACTGAATCTATTGATGTGGTGAGGTGACTTAGATTCTCGACCAACTAAACCAGACTAATACAACCGAGACAAATGAAGCGTCAAGGTGGAGAGATGAGGTACGTGCAGGATGAAGTGATAATGCTTTTCTCTCTCTCCTAAATGAAAGAACAAAGAAAGAAATAACAAATGCACGAAAGAAGGAAAAAATGAATAAAGGGACGAAGAGAAAAATAAAATAAAACTAAAGCAAAAGAAAGAAGCAAGTAGGAAAGAAATAGAAACCGAAGAAAACTTGCTGGGCCTGAAGAGAAAGGAAAGAGGTCGTAAGGAACTTGCTGTGTAGTACCTAAGATGGCTTCCAGCAGTGCCTCACTTTTCGGCTTCTTCCCAGTATTGGCGGCAACATGGGTAGGAGCTACACGGCTTGTTTTTTTTCGAGCATCAACTCAACGCTGCAGATTGGATACTGCCAGACGCAAGGGGTCCGCATGATGTTATCCTTGGGGATCGTTGTGGTGACGGCGTTTACCGTGTCGCCGTTGATCGTTACCTCCCAGTGTGGGGTTTCAAGTCCATGTCGAGATATGCCCCATGCCACTTGAATCAGGAGTCCGAAGATAGGTGTCGGCGCTTTCTTCATCTCGTCAAAGAAACCAGCGCTCAGGACCTGCATAGGTGAGTTTCGGATCCGTCAGAGCATTCGGGGTTGGCTACGCTACCTTCTTCTAAATGCCCACACCTGCAAGGTTCGTAATGAGGCTAAAGACGTCCAGTGGGGTCTTGAAGGCATCAAACTCATCTGCCTCTGGTAGGGAAAATTCGTCCTATGGCTAGAATAGCAAGCGTCAGCCTCATATCATATGCCCTGAGGGTTTCTATCTTTCTCTTACAGCATTGAATTAGGGCATCGTGTCGAGATGGGCATTGTCTACCGCTTTGTAGATCCCATGATAGTACCAGTAGATGTTCGAAAATGGTTGTAGAACGAGGCCAAGGGCAGGGTACTGGACAGAACCGCAGTTTTTGTAAGCGCTACACGTGCAATGCTAGTTAATCGGGCACTGCATTGAAATGCCGCGTCATGCCTGTTGAGTCATGACTTCGCAACGTTGTCTCGCCTTGGACAAGCTAGGTAATCACCCTCGATTCATCTCCATCCTTCTAGCCAGCCCTCTTGTCTCCCACCGAGTTTGTTACAGGACTAATGGCAAATAATTACTGGGCTAAAAATTGTTGACTTTGTGTATTAAGTCATTGGTGATCTCAACTTCAGTTACTAAAACAATGATAAAATAATAAGTAGCACACCGTGACCAGCCAGCCGCTCTTAGCCAGCAAACCAAGCACTGGGGGTGGCTTGATGCCTTGTAGTGAGAAATCAACAAGTGTGACACTGGGGCTGACTGTAGAATTAGTAACTACATTCACCAGGATACCAGGCACTTCATTATAAACGGACAACTCTCCAATTATACAAGTAGTCAAACTACAACAAACAACACACTACGATTTGCCAGGCGCCGTCGCCTCTCACTTCGCGTAATTATTTCAGTTTCGTTCAATTAATTAGTCCAGGAAGTTTCACAACCGGGACTTCTACAAGTACCGCTTACCGACAGGCTGGATACGCCTGCAGCGCGGTGCGTTGGTTGCGCCACCGTTGGGGGCCCAAGACCGACAGTTGGGATCGGGTGGCACAGCATATGCGGGAGAAGATTGGCGAATGCCTGATTTCGCGGCTGAACGAACTAATTCCTTGACCAACGTTCCGGTACTGTGGATGAAACCCTACAAAGATAGGATGTCTTTCGTAATGAATGGTTTTTCTAGTCCTCCTACAGGAAGATTGTCACTGATCCGTCTGCACGTACATCCTGCGCGATTTTGTATCTCTTGGACTCGATCCTGGTTTCTGTGTCAGCATAATTTCCCAGCATTGGTTATCGAAATTACTGTATGGCGGCTCTTACGTGTAGATGTATGTTCCCGTCGTGCTGGTCCTGCAGACATCGACATATGTCTTCAGGTCCTTCAGGAGGCGAGTATCACGTCTGGCCGCCCGCTCCAACTGTTCCGCCGCTTCGTCCAACCTCGTGCGGACGGCCTGCAGCTCTTCCATGAGCTCGGGGATCACATCCTCCCAGTTAATGCCCGCACGGTAGAGAACCGGTACCAAACTAATCACACAGTCCGTAACCTGGTCCGAGTCAGCCATGCCACACGTCTGCCTTGAGGGATATTGGGGAGGGGGGGAAACAACTATTTCCTTTTTCAGGGACAAGATGTCGTTGATTCTGATCGGCGTCAGCAAGGCACCTCTCGCCATTTGCGCATTTTCTCACCCACATTATGATGCCCAGGTTGGTTTCCCTCCAGATAACGTCCATTTCGGGCGACTTCATGACCCAATCGGGGAGAGCCTCCTCCAAAAAGAGCCTGTCTCACGGGGTTAGCAGAACGGAACTCGGCTTTCCCAGAACTGAGGGGCCAGCGCGTACTCAAATATGCCACAGAGGATGAACACGGCCGAGGTGCCCAGGCGATTCTCGAGGTATTCGTCCAGGGTCGGGAGATAGCCGGCCAGGCGATCTGCCTGCTCGACCTCGCACTCGTGGATGTAGCGGACGATCTCGTCGTAGACCCGCTGTATCCGGTCTGAAGCGGTCCGGGGGCACACAACCTTGGTGAGCAAAACATTCATCACCTCCATCACCAGACCAAGTGCAAATCGTAGGAACCAGACCCACCTTTCTTGAACTTCTCGACGACCCTTCCGGAAAAGTCCTTGAACAGGCCGCAGGCGAGGCTGGGGAAGACGGGCTCCGCGCCCTCGGCCTCGTCCCGGAGGCCCAGGCAGTGCTTGACGTAGTCGACCGTCTGCTGGCGGAACCGGCAGCCCTTCTGGAAGTCGTCCGAGATGTCGTGGTCGTGGGCATCCATGGTGTCGTCCCAGACGAAGATCCACAGGGCGAAGAAGGAGGCCGAGTAGAAGTCTTCCCACTCTGCGTGGGGCCACCAGCTGTTTTGGGGGGTTTTCCCACCAAAAGTTGAGCAAACACGCAAAGGGGACTCGAACGAAGCAGCACAGCCGGGGTTCCGACAAGTGGGTTTTGACTTACAGCGCGGAGAACAGGGCGAAGTCGCAGTCCTTGAACTTCTGGCACCTCCTCGGGTCGGGAATGACACTTCGGTGACGAGTGTCAATCTATTTACTTCTCTCCAACCAGCGTACGACTGACTGCCAAACTGCCGGCAGCTGTGGGAGACTTGAAACTCACCGGTCTAGAGTCTCGTTGAAGATGTTGCGCATCTCCTCGTAGTGCTTGTTCCGTTCCCGATGTGGCCAGCCAGCCATGGGAATCATCATGTTTGGGACCTCCATGACCCTCCCCTTCAACTCGGCCGCCAGGGCCTCGTTGGGGCCGACTGGGCTGTCAGGGAGTTCCAGGGGGATCTCGACAGTCCTCGGGATCCTTTTGGCATCCTCAAGTGCAAAGGCATGGCCGTTGGGGATGTCGCCAGACGATAAGGAGACGGTCGATATGGGGAAGGCAGAAGAGACATCCATTTTCACTCAGGCGAAGACAGCACTTACAAGAGTTTCTGGGTGGGCAAAGAGAAAGAGGGGCTGGTTCAGGGGAGGTTGGAATTAAGTGCTCGACGACGAGGGTTCAAGAAGGGAAGGGGCAACTCGTCCCAACAGCAGGACCAAGGAGCCAGCGTCCAAGGAGCTAGATACCCGTATAGGTACATGCCTACTCAAAGCCGGCTCCCCTTCTCCACTCTCTGCCTATCTCCAGCCAAGCAGACTGAGGGTAAGACAATATCTATCTGCAAGTTAGACGCACTCATCATGTCAAGGGTCAGTCGCTAGGCCGGTAGACGGGCGGGTCGGGGTGGATGGCGTGTCAGACTCTCGTTTGCCAGGACCGGGGGCCAGCAAATAGTCGGGACGGGAAGACCAGGGGTCTGGCTCCGCAGAACAGGAGGAGGATCCGTCCCATAATGATATCTTTGCTCCGGATGTGGATGTTGGATGGGGCCAACCGTTCCCGGGGATGCAACACCCCCTCCCCCAGAAGCCCCCCACGACCTCGTTTGGATTCTTCCCATTTGCTGCTTCCCGGCCGCTAGCCCGGCAATTCCATTCCCATGCATTTCAACCCGCAGTCTCGCATCTTGTCGATGCCGCATTTGGATGGGGTCACGTCAGATCATGGCACCACCCGCACCTGCCAGGGATCATCGGGTGGTCCGGGGCCTTGGGACGGCCAACTCACCTTGCTGCTGTTCGGCCGTTACGTTGATGGGGGCCCTCCCTGTCTTACGGGCCAATGGGAGGGCAAGGATATTGCCTTCTCCTTCCTTTCCCTCTTACCATTTCTGATATCCGACGAACCTGAGGAAAGGAAGGGAAAAGGGGAACAAAAGAAGAAAAACAGGAACAAAATGTAATACCTGCATGGTCGGATCCGTCCTGCTTACAGGCGGACCAATCCAGCCAACTGTACTATTCCCGTCCCTGAAGAAGCCGCCGACGCAATTCCTGCGGGGAAAGGGCACGCACAGCATTGAGTTGGAAGGGCTTCTCTCCAGTTGCCCTTACTGCAGACTGGGTCGTGCATATTTTACACGTTACCTTGCCTTGCCTAATGCGGTGACCGACCAATGTCCAGCCTCTGCAACTACCTAGCTTGCATGCGCCGAGTCGGAGAATCGCCGCAGTCGCCGTTTTGTGGGGGGGGGATTGCCCCGACCGGAAAGTCGCTGCACCGGCCCCGGATTACCAAGAAAGTCTCCATCAGGGAGGGAGATGGATGACATGGCAAGTGGGATTCAAATCGAGTGAATCGATCCATCGATGGCGACACCAGACGTGTTGTCCAGGTACTCTAACTGCTATCTCCTCGACTGAGGCAAGTGTCTGTACGTGCTTATCCTCGCTAGGCAGAATTCGCCAGTCAGATCCTAACTACCTATGACTACCGTAGCATAGCAGACGCGTCGCATGTTTTGCACAAGCGTCAGAACCGGGGCTGCGCAGATTGAGAGCTTTGTTTTTCTATCTCTGTCCCGCTTTTGCATCAAGCACTTCGTCCACAAAATGACATTATCCGATGAACCCGTTCATGACCCCCGAGACCCTCAACTTCCGCGCCTGCAAGTAGACTCCGAGAGAGGGCCGCAACAAGGCCGGCTTCTTAACCAGGCTTGGCGAGGCCCCCCCGCGAAGTGGGGTTATAAGGACATGCTTACTCCACCTCCGCTTCCCCTTCGGTTTCGGCTTCCTCTTCCTCCTCGGCGGCTCCTTCGGCCGTGTGGCCGTTCTCCGCACCATTGGCCGCCACCTCGCCGACGTCCACGGCCCCGCCCTCGCTCTCGAGCCTCAGCCACTCTTCCCATTCGGGGAACAGCTCCTCGTCGTCGCCCGGCGTGCCCAGAATCTTGGCCACGCGGCCTTTCTTGCTCTTCTCGAGACTCTCCTTCCAGCTTGCAACGACGCCGGATGTCAGCGAAGGCCTGTACGTCTGGCTGAAGAGCACCGCCTCGGCGAGCCGGTTAGTCTTGGTCAGGATCTCGACACAGCCGGGCACGTCGCCGAGCAGCCATTTGCACGTGAAAGCCACGTTGTGTGCCCCGGCACTCTCAGCCTGCTCGGCAAGCTTGGCCATGCCTTCCCGGTCCGAGGTAGACGTGTACACCAACAGAAGCGAACCCAAGTCCTTCGCGTTGACGAAACACTCGGCAGCGAGGCCGACATCCCAGCCTGCGAGAGCCGCATCGCCGACCGTCTTCCATTTGTGGTCGACGTCTGCCTCCTTGGCGAGCTCTAGTGCGATATCCAGCTGGTTGAGGGCAAGGGCGAGATCGAACTTGTGTTCTGGGTCGGTAGCAACTTCGAGCGCCAGGTCCTTGTGGCCTTGACCCTCGAGGAACCGCGCAATCTTGTTGAGCTGGTCCTGCGGGATGCTGGGCAGAAGTTCTGCCGCCGTCTCCATGTCCTCGCGGAGGACGAGCGTCTGATACTCGAGCACGGGAAGCGAGAGGGCGAATGACGTGACGTTGACATCTTTATCCGACAGGTACACCCGGGAGTCGCGTTGAATGTAGCCAAGGATGTACATGGCTTGATCAAAGTGCGAGACCGTGTACGTCTGGTCGCCGACGAGGTAGTTGAGTCGGTTGGTCGAGTTGGTGTAGAAGAAACAGTCACCAACCCACTCGCCTGTGAGGACGCTACAGAAACACCATTAGCAACTTGTCGTCAAGCCCCGGGACCAGGAGTCAAGAAGTGATAGATACCTTTCGTTAATGTCGGTGATGACTTCAAAGGCTGCCTCAACACCATCGTCCTCTACCTGCCCCGCATTGGCTGCGGCGACATAGTTCTCTCTCGAGAATCTCAGTATGTAGAAGGTGTCCTCGCAGGCAAGGCAGACAAGCTCGCCGCTGTCCGACCAGTAGACCTATGAATGTGAGAGACGTCCAGATGAACCCAAATCTTTTGGGCGGGAGCATGGTTGGCTTACATGTCTCGGCTCAACCTCTATTCTCCTGACCAATCCTCCTGTATTCCAGTCGAAGAATGAAATGCCTCCCTGGCCATTGACGCCAAGCAGGACACCACCGGTCAAGGCATCTGCCGCGAAACCGACATCTAGGCCTCCAGTCTTCTCCACAAAGTTCTTGTAGATCTATCCAGCATCTACAGTCAGCTGACCGCATACGAACAGCGCGCGCGTCTCACCCGAGCATGGAACAACATACCTTGACACTAGTTGTGGATTCTCGAATGGCAAAATCGTTGCTGCTCTCGCTGGACCAGACAAAGTCCAGGGCAGACCCGAACGCCTTATTTCTCCATCTAATAGGCGAAGGCATATCAGTAAGCGTGATCTCCAACGCTGAATACAAGAATTACTCACGCCAGGGCCGTATAGATGATGTACTCGCCATCCCCACTTCAAACAGTCAGGTATTAGCTCGTTGACTTCGAATCGCGTCAGCGCGGATCAGGACGGTCAAGACTTACCAAACAGCCACAAATCGGCCGTTGGGAGAGTGGATTAGAGTTTGAGGGTATACCTCGCACGAACCCAATTCCTTTGACGGGAGGCTGATCGGTTCATTGTCCTTGATGGACGGATCTGCAAGAGTCAGCAAGCGGTACAGGGGGTTTGGTTGCCCACGGCTCCACTAACCACCACCCTTGATGATCGCCGAGACAACCTCATTGTGTCTTGCCCAGATCAGCTTTCCCGACGAGTCCATCGAAACAGCGGGCTCTTCGCGGCCCAACTTGACGACAACAGCACCATCGTCAAAGCCAACAGCAATTCCCTGCTTGCCCCTCTGAGAGGAGACACACCAAGCTCGCTCCAGTCCGTAGTTGAGCGACTGTTCAAAGCGGTAGGTATTGGCATGCCATATGCGTATCGAGCCGTCTTCTGAGCCGGAGATGATGATGGGGAGTTCGGGGTGGTAGCAGGCGAAAGACACGTTGTTGGTATGGCCCTCGAGTGTGGCGATCCTGTCAAGTTCTAGCTGTTAGCGAGCGCCCTCTCAACCTGATCATCTTCAACCCATGCTTGCACTGGCGATCCTAGGCTACACAGTTGACCCCGGAAATAGACCCTTGTAGAGAGGGGAAACGAGATTGTAAAAGCGTACAGTGACTTAGTTGTATAATCCCAAACCTTGACTGTCCTGTCGTCACTTGTAGTAAGAAGGTAGGGCTTGTCGCTGTGGGGATAATAGTCGACGTGGTTGACGCCTTTCGTCTCATGGGCCTCCCTAAGATTGGGGTCAGTATGCGGCAGTCTTGAAGATGGATCGGGTGCAAATTACAAGGTGAAGTTGGCATGTGGTGAGCCAAGGTTCCAGATCTTGACAGTCCGATCAAGGCAGGCGGTCGCAAAGATATGAGGATCCTTCGGGTTTATGGCCAATCCCATCTACCCAGTTTCCAGAGTTAGTCCTGCAATTACCATGTAACGGAAAGTGAAATGCGAGGGCCCGGTCCATACCACGTAGTGCGAGTGGCCTTCGAAGACCTGCACGCACTTCCATCCCTTTTCCCAGTCCCAGAGCTTGACGGTCATGTCATCTGAGCTAGTCAACACAAAGGGCTGTGTCGGGTGGACGGCGATGGCACGGATGTAATCAGGATGCGCCTCGAAGCTCGTGATCTTCTCGCTGGTGTTGTAGTTGTAGACCCGCACTTGGAAGTCATCGCTGCCGCACACGATCCAGTTCTTTCTGGCGATGAAGCGGCCAGCTCGAACAGGGACGTCGGTGAGCTCGAAGGTCTTAACGATCTGCTGTGTGTCGTATGACCAGATATAGACATGGCCAGAGTAGAGGGTTGTCAGGATCCAGTTCTCGGTGGGATGGAAGTCGATGCCTTTCACCCGCTCGCTGCGGGCGAAGAGTTGCCTCTGCCGGTTGAGGAGGAATGTTAGCTTGTGCTGTTCTATTGCTGGGGCGGTGGTGATGTGGGCAACATGGCGCAAGCAGTATCTGAGAGGCAGCTTGGGAGACAATTTACCTTCACGTCTAACCGCATTTTGGCCTCGGATGCGCGAGCCTGGTTTGGGAATCTTCCTCCGCAGCTTCAAAGATCTAAGGTCGGTTCCCTAGATGACACCGCATCAACCTGCGCCTCTCGCTGCCAATGGCTGGTCTGGCCGATATTGGTCGTTAGACTTGACGTTATTGCAGCTTGGGGTGCTTGGTCTCGACTTGCCAATACGCAACTACTGGAGGTAAATGGTCGTTGAAGCTCGAAAGTTGGCAGACACGTATCAATACGGAACACCATAGCGATGCACCCTCCGCCAATTTCGAGATGTGGTCTTCACGTATGTGCGGCTTACGTAAGAGGCATTGTGGCCTCAGGCATAAAAGGTCGTCGATAAACTCACCCCGGCACCAAATCAAGTTATATGAGTTAGGGATGTTCCAAACTGTGACAGAGATTTTAAAAATGAAATGCATGGAGGCCTTTTAAAGAGCTTCCAGGCATCCCTCAGAGGCCTTATCTCCTGGCTTATTATCGCATGGTTTTGCAAACATCACAACCGATTCGATCAGGAGTGTAACAGGTGTGGCGTGGGGTGAACCTAGCGGGATGAGGAGGTGAGGGATCAGACGAGGCTCTGGGGGAAGACAACCCTCATCACAATGCCATCGTTAAGATTATGGTCAGACTCGAAAAGTTTGTTGCCGGAGGTCGACAGATGACTTTCGTTCTGTACAGCTATAGAATCTCGCTATCTTAATCTGTACATTCTTAACCTTCGACACAAAGCGCTACCGCGATGACCAACGATACGCCCGAGGAGCGTTGAAGCGTCGAAGCGTCGGACCATCAGGCGCCTCTACAAATATAAAATTGACCCGTGAGAAACTCTTGAACGCCATTTATCCGCCATTTGACATGCATCCCTGCTAACCCTGTGTCATGATCACATAAACCAAGAAACCAAACCGAGAAATAGGACGCCTCGCGCCCCGGACCGACGTTACTCAGGACTGCCCGGATTAATCCTCTTGGCTGTCCGCCTGCACTCTCCTGACGACCTCGACGACCCGAGGGTACAGCTTCTCGGTGGGAGTCAGTCCGCACACCTTGGCGACGACGTCTTGGGGGGCGAGCTCGGCCATAAGCTTGGCGAGCTCCTGGCTCTCCTCATCCCCGTCGACATTCTGGAAGCGGAAAGCCATCTCGGCGGCATGGAGCAGGGACTCGAAGTCCTCGCCACGCTCGGCGAGCTCCGCGGCGGGCCCGATGAAGCGTTCCTTCCGCGACAACTTGCGGAGGGGGGCGCGGCCGACACGCTCGACAGCGTCCTCGAGATGCGGGTTGCCAATGCGCTTCATGATCTTCTTAACGTAGGCCATCTGTTGGTCCTCGGGGATGTCGTGCTTGTCGGTGATCAGGGTGGCCGTGTTCCGCAATGCCGCCTCGACCTGGCCGCGGATGTCGCGGTCCTGAAGAGCGTCATACACTGTTCGCTTATTGCGGTTGTAGCCAAAGTAGGCTGCAGTGGCGTGGCCGGTATTGACTGTGTACAGCTTGCGCTCGATGAAAGGCTCCAGGTGGTCAACCCAGTTGATGCCCTCGATGCTGGGGACCTGGTGATCTCCAAACGGTGTTCTGTCGACGACCCACTCGTAGAATTTCTCCAACGTGACGTCGAGCCCGGCTTCGGGATCTTGTGCGGGCACGATTCTGTCGATAGCCGAGTTCGCATATCTTGCTCGCTCGTGGTGGTCGTCTAAGCGGTGCCCAGGAGTGTTGTCGGGATGCTTGATGTGTCCTGCCAGAGTATCGGTGGCCCCGATAGCATTTTCGCAGGCGATGACGGCAATAGGGTCGGCGTCAGTTGGCCGCATGTCAACGCCCTTCGCAATCACGGGGGCGATGAACTTGAGGACGTTTGGGCCAACGGAGCAGGTGACGACATCGGCGCTCGCAATCTCCCGCACCAGGTCCTCCTCGTGGGTCTTGGAGTTGATGGCTCGGTAGTTGGTGATGGTCGATTCCGTTGTGCCCTCGGTTCCGACTTCAATCACCTTGTATGACGGCGTGGAGTTGAGGGCGTCTATCAAGGGGCCGGCCACGTCGGCGAAGACGACCTCGTACCCGGAGTTGTGGAGGAAGCAGGCAACAAAGCCACGGCCTGGGAAATATTGGGGTCAGCATAGGCTCGGAGGCTTGGGACAGGCAGCCGGGAAGATGAGATAACCTACCAATGTTGCCAGCACCGAAGTGAACTGCCTTCTTAGTGGTTTTCTGGACCGCCATCTCGACTGAAGGGGAGTTGTCAACTGGGCGGGGTGATTCTAAGTCAAGGATGTATTGGTAGTTGCTGGATAAGGATGATGTTGTCGATGATCAGGGGCAAATGAGTAAGGTCTTGGGGAGTGGTGAGAAAGTCGAAAAAAAAGAGGTAGGGATTGTCCGGAGAAGGGGAAGGTGGTTTACTTTATATCTCGGAAACTAGTAGCAATCGTCAACGAAGTCAAGTCCTGTCTCTGGAGGGATGCGAAGAAACCCCCCAACCGCCGGAGTGGGGCGGGAACGGTCCCAAAACCAACACATCACCGATCCGTTTTCATTTAGCGTCGTATCCTTGCCCCACCGGGTGTACACTGTGCCTGCCACCAGGACCTAAAATAGGCAAGTACCCAGCTAGCAAAATAGATGAAACGGACCGGCTCCAAAGTAATCGTAGAAAACAACAAGAAAACTGTGATGGAGGGGTTCGCCACAAGGAAAAGGGTTGCCAACCAGCAGCATCCACCATGCGTCACTGAGCCCTCCAGAAGTCAATGCCGTCCAGGGTTGGATATGATGTCGAGAATCTTGTTCACATCCAAGACATCCTGCTTCTAGCCAACTACGTAAGCTGCATATACACCATCTCTACTTCGTTCGGCACGTGCGAACGCACGCGGCAGTGAGTTCCGATTCAAATTCAATACGGACGTATCTCATATCGGAACACCTGGACGCCATTTGTCGGAAAGGGCGAAGACCAATGAGCCTGGCTATGTAGTGGCGCCATTGCCAAGGAAGGGTCGGAACTGCGAGTGCAGAACCTTGCAAGTGCGTGGCTGCATCCTCTAGAGACAATGTTGTTATCGTCAAATACAATTGGGAATGGGACGTTCAATTCCCTCGTTCATGGCCTTATACTACCTTGTCATTCCCTTGCTATCGGGCCTTGCGGTGATGGCCCACTGCCGTAGCAATAATTGGCGCATCCTGCCTCTCGCCTATGTTGAGATATTTCCAAATCAGAAGACATGGTGAGGCTGTGGCGAGATAAAGCCAAGCCTGTCGGGCGCTGGATCGGGTGCTTTGGGCATGCATTTTAGGGGTCTTCTTGGGGCTCTGCCAGCCACATCTGCAGCCTCATGCCTGGGCATCTTGGGTCTCAACTTCACTATCCACCATCTCTGTGTTCTATCCCTACTTCTGCCTTAGTAGTCTCGCCTCCATGTTGAGAGTGACGAGGTGACTGGGAGCCCGGTGAGCCCAGCTTATCGATGGGACAGGGTGCCGAAATGCAAAGTCCTTTGCTCGTCACGTAGTAAATAACTCTCAGCGCTCACATCCAGGGTGGGGACGTTTTGGACAGGGGTCCGTTACCGTCGGTGTGTTGCTAAGCTGGCCACTGGTTCACCTTGTAGCTCAAAAGTATCTCACCGCCCCTGATCCCATCAATAGGAGTCGCAATACGCCACTCCGGTCACTTGGCTGTCGTCATGGCCCCAGTATTTTGCCCTTCTGACGATCTCTGGCATCATCACTGGTTGTTTCCGGGCCCTAGGTGTGGCTGCTAGGTGCGTTTTCAGGGTCCCCTCCTGCAGATCACGGTACAATGACGACAGGGGGTCCATAAGTTTGGTTGTATACATACCGAGCACACCCAGGGACTCCGCTGGGCAGTGAAAGTATAACGTGCAGGAACACAGTCCTAACCGACGCTTTCGGGCGGGAGTTTCTCTCACCTCAACGACCGTACTACGCTTTCACACAGAGATTTCCTCCCGGAAGACAGTCATTAGGTACAACTACTGTAATTTCCAGTCGAATCTAGGTGGTGTAGCCCAAGTATGTCGACACTGTAGACGTGGGGCTGGTTGACAGTTGAGGGGTATAGTGGGGTTTCTCACGGCTGGTCAATCCCCGAGGGAGGTCTCGAGCGTTTTGACCTATTTTTCTCGGGCATTTCTCTTCAGTACGGATCTCTGCACGGCTTCTAGCGGCGTACGGAGAATGTTCAGCCGCTAATCCTATCGGCTGCAGCGTTTAAAAGCGCCAATTGACCGGGTCCATTAGCCGCAAGGCCACCAATAAGTATCTCCTCGTTGTTCAGCTTCCCAGCACACTCTGCCTCCTCGCATTGAGCTATTATCAACCTGAGCCATCTTCTTTCTATTGGCCCTCAACAGTGATGAACCTTCAACCCAATCCACTCCAATGCATAGGAGGTACTTCGCTACAGCCTCGGCGACAGCGCTCCACCCACACCAGGTGCCCTTCGTGGACGGCCCTTTTTCAAAGTCACGTCGGAAGAAACTGTCTTGCAAAGTACACCGGATTCTCCAAGTTAAGACGTGACAGGAGGGTTCGCACGCTGAAGATCAATACCACATATCACATCCCTTGCAGCGGCTCAAATGTTGTGTAATCTGCACTCTGCAACTTCTCATTCCCCGGGGCACCCATTCCAGTCCTCTCGTTGATGCTCGCACGAGCATCTGACCCACGACACGGATCGATTCTGTAGGCTCCTCGGACTTGTCCGAGATCGTGCAACAACACGGAGCTGTAGACCTCTCGTCCTTACGCCTCCATGTCCCTTCAGAGAGGCCTGAAGTCATTCAATCTGTCAGGCTAGGCGGCCCGCCTGCTCCAGTCCAGCCTCCCGTTTCCATCTTCGAATTGTCAAAGCCCCAGTTAATCGGTGGCTCCACCGTTCTTCAAAACGGACCGAGCCGCTGATTGGCAAACTGGCAATCTGCAGTCTGACAGGGCAACACCAGTACTTCATCCTCATTCCTTGACAACTACCACCGAGACATATGCAGTTGGCTTGAAAGGTCGATGTATATGGCCGAAACCCGGATGAAAACAAGCGAAAAAAAAAAAAAAAATCTTTTTTTTTTCGCTTTCAGTCCTGGTCTGTTGCAAATTCCGTCCCTCCCCCGTCCGTCGTGGATTTGAGCGTTAACCGGTACCGTCACCACCAAGTGGGGCCGGGTTTCTCCGAGCGAGGTCTTTCGTACTTACCGTTTTACACCCGCCGCCTAAGCAATACAGCCGCTCGGCACTCGCAGTCAATCAAGTCTCTAGTTTTGATCTCCTGCGTTAATAAGTCCTCACCGAAGTAAACTAGACATCCAAAGGTTGGAAAGAAAACATCTCGAATTCTCGTCACGCCCCCCAGACTCGTGTATCCCCGCCTAGGAATATTCAGTCGACCATCTCCCGCTTTGCCAAGGCTTGCTTGCTTGTTAGCTTCATGCTGCCATGCGGAGGTGGGTCTCCAATCGACGGCGATCACTGGACGGGCCACGCCGCCAGGCTGCCGCTTGACTCCTTCAATATAGACTCACGGATATTCGGCATCGAAGCGTCTGCGAGACAAGATTATTCCCTGATAGCGGTTGAATTTTCCCTGTTGATTTTCACCAGGATGCGTAGCGTCGGCTGCCTCTGAGCCAAGAAGTAACTTCACCGAACAGCGTGTGTGTTGTCCAGGTGCTATGTGACGTCCCGCAACAGGTTTGCAAACAAGGATCGAGTGATCGACGAGACATGGTCCGATTTCTTTACGACATTTTGGACAAGACATCTTGGACAAGAGATCGACACAACCTGCCATCAACAGGAACGATGGCGCCTCGCCGATCCAGAATCAAGAACACGTGTTTTCATGCCCCAACGTGGTGTTACTGAAGCCGTCCAAACAGCAAGGGAGAATCGGAATCGGAACCTTGTGCCCATCGCTTGGATCTACCCCTAGGGTTTGCACCAATGATAGTACCGGGGCCCGGCCACAGCACCCATTCACCCAGGGCGAGGCACAGTCGATCCATTAACAGGTTCCATCCACGCCCTCAACTACCAGAGGCGAGGCCTTTCTTGTTGCCATGGTACATTACAGCGTTGCCGTAACGATTGATCGCGCGCCATTCCATCTTCTAATTGGACGTAGTTTCCTTGGATTGAAGCGTGACTTCCTTCTGCCACAATTTGGGCTGTTGTCGTTCTGCCATCTGCTGTCAGTCAACATCGTACCAAGGTCTGGACGGGGCAGTGAGCCACATATAATATATTTCCAACCAAGTAATCTACCGTATCCTATACGTGACGTAGAGGAGACTGAAGATTGCATGGATATGTTCGTCAAGGCCCAAGTATGTGGTTGCTGCGGCAGGACTCTGAGGCCTATAACATCCGCAAGGCGTTGATATAGTTTGGACTTTAAGAGACCTTACCTCTGTACGTACATTCCCACGGTCCCACTAACCAAAACCAAATCAAGTTTGCTCAAGTCAGAACAGCTAAGTAAGCATCGGGATCTAGATCTACAGTTTGAAAGACCTCATCTGCATAGCCACAGTAGAGCTGCGACTGCGTCTCGGGTGTGAAGTAGCCACATTCTTTCCTCCCCAGATTTTGAACAATCCCTTGTGTGTTTCTCTTTACTTCTTGCCATAGTGACCTATAATTAAGCGGTTGACTTCAGCCAGATCGCTAGCCAGCCATTTGCTTGATTTCCTTGAGCTGGAGTCGAGCATGGCTCCTTAGAGCAACTTCAACCAACCCCGGATTGATACCAATACGTGTGAAGCTACTTATGTCTCCTAGACCCCTTTAAGGTCTGTGAGCAGGATAAGTAGGTACAACTCCCCGTCTCAATTATATTCCTGGAACATTCTAGGTTCACCATAAGCTTGTCGTTTGAGGTGTGTTGCCGATACTGTTTCTGTACCCAGCTTGCTTCCTGCTATCACACCAAGGAAGTATAATTAAGTTATATTAAGAGGAAATGTAGATTTTGTTTGGAAATTCTAGACAACTACACTATCATCTACCTCTCGAAATTACACTAGACATGTAGACGCCTATTCCTCCGCGAATCGCTAGGTATTCTTTAGCTTACTAAAGAAAATCTTGTCCCTGACTTAGCCCGTAATTCAAGTCATCCTTGTTATATTGAGCAGTTAACAAGTGGCGAAAGGGAACAACTCGACCTTTCAAACGACCCGGCTCCCCAGGTCAGTTGTTACTGCAATTCAAGAACATGGCATTGTTGTTCGCCACGTGTTTCAACGTGGGAAGACAGTCGATACCATTTCCCCTTCACTTCCAGATTAGCCTCGCGGTTTGCCCCAACATAGTAGATCTACCTAGTCGAACTCCCAAAGTTGCACTCACAAGCCAAGCTCTGGCCCTCTCCTGGGCAAAGACTACGAAACGAGGAGAGTTGCTGCTAAAAAAAATGTTTGATATATTTTGGAGGGGCTTTTTTGAGGGACAAGGAAGGGCTTTGAGAGAAACACAAACATCCATTGGCTGAAGAAATTGAGCGGATACCTTTCTAACCAGAATAAGTATGGTACTTTGTGCTCTATTCAAGTTGCCTAGTTACTCTAGGCACGATGGCCGGCAAGCAGTTTTCAAAATTATTTGTCAACAGCAGATGTGGAAAAGGTCCCAATATGGAAACGAACCGAGCGGCCGACGACGAATCCTTCGGCATCGTAGTCTATGGCCTCGACTTCCTCGCGCGCTTCAGCCCAATCACGGGGCCTCTCAAGGAGCACTTTGCTGATGGCTCCTACCAATGGCGCCCTCTGCGTCCTCTCCGCGAGGACGCTGACATTGACCGCCTCTTTGCCCGCTTATTCTAGCGCGATTCAGGCTCCTACCTCCGCTCCGATCTGGAGAGAGTTGTTGAATCTGACGACTGGAACACCATCTGCCCGCATCGTATCGGTTACGGCAACGACTACGGCGAGGACGACGGGGACGAGCTCATCCTCCTCTTTACTGTCCGGCCCGAGTCTACAACGGCTACGCGCGCTGCTGAGATTGTCCGGCAGGCGCGTCTGGTGCTTGGAAGGTGGGTCTGACGTGATGTGCCACATTTCGACATTCTGTTCAGCAATATCGGACGAAGACTTACACTAACAAACAAAAGTCATGATGTGCGACTAAGCAACATGGCCGTAGAAGTTGCTGAGGCCGACATCCAGCCCGCTACGTCCAACTTTCTCCGTCGGCCCCCGTTCGGACTAGGCCAGGGCTATGATGATACATACTGCGAGAATCCACCCCCGGACGCTAGCATCGGAATCGATGGCTGCGCCAGCTCGGGCAGTGTTGGCGCCTACGTCCGCATTACCTTCCAGGACGGCTGTATCGACCACTTTGCCTGGACAAACCATCATGTCCTCAGCCGTATGTTGTCTCCCACCTTCTATCCATGCGACGAATTTCACTTTTTCTTGCCCCTTTCTCCCAGCCTTGTTCTCTCTACTGATAAATAGCTCCAGAGAGCGCAGATGTCATCCCTCCTACCGGACAGGGCCTCATCGTAAATTGCCCTTCCGACCCAGATCATAAATCCTTCTGTGAGATGTTCCGCATCTTCCAAAGCGAAGGCCTTAGCCAACACAACGTTATCCAACCAGCCAGCCAACTAGTGAAGGAATGTTGCGATTTCGACCGCATGTTCGGCAGCGTCTTTTGTAGCTCGGGATTGCGATGTGGCAGCGACAACTATATCATGGACTGGGCCCTCATCAAGCTCGCCAACCAACGCTTTCCCTCTTTCCAGCATCTGACAAATGTAATAGCAACCCCTATCTCATAGAGTCCGTGTCTCTGTTTCTTAAAACGCTAATTATTATATTCAGATACCATCCGAGAATGTATTCCTGCAATACGTCAAAGCGTCATAACTTAAGACCTTGACGCAAACCTTACGACAACGTCCATTGCGGTACCGAGCTCTCCATCGGGCAGCTGCAAACGAAGCTTGCCCGAGGTGGTATGCCAGTCTTCAAAAACGGACGTTCCTCTGGGCCTACAGCCGGGTGGGCTCACCGCATCGAACCCAGCATACAGGTTGTATATGCGCTTGATAATGGAGGGCGGATTACTCTCAAGGGCCAAGCTCTATTGGTTTGACTTGCTCCTCCAACTTCAACTCGCAGATCTTTGCCCAGCCGGGTGACTCAGGCGCCCTCGTGCTCGACCAGAAGGCGCACACGGTGGGGGGCATAGTGTCTGTCACACAACTCCCACGTCATACTGCCCTCTTCACGCCGTGGGAAGCCACTCGGCGCGATATGATCAAAACCCTCAACTCAACAGGACGACTGGTCTCTAAGATAGAGATCCTTTGAGTGCTAGGACGGCCTCGGCGTTGCCGATCTCAGAATGAAGTTTCGTTATAGGTTGGAAGATACCCGAAGCAAGCTGGCGGGGGGGTGCTTGACGCAAGGTGACAGGGGGAAGTTCGACACACGGTGGGGGGAGGAGAGGTACTCGATTGGGGGTAGCACGGCGGTTCACGAAAAGTATTTTCAATATCTTCCCATCGAGTCTAACTCTCCCCGAGGTAGAAAAGGAGATAGGAGAGGAGATGGGGAAGGGCCCATTTATGGGATCTTTCGCGCCAACTGAGACTACACAGCACCTTGGGACCAGGGTGGCGGTGGAAGGAGTCGGACGCGAAACAGCTTAGTGAAGTCCTTTGAATTACCTCGCAGGCACCTTGCGAAACGCAGCTATCGGGCGGGACTAAGGCCTCGTGGTGCAACGCGTAAGCCCTCCCCAGACACTGACACCCAGGGCCATTATCAACATGTGCAAACATCGTTCTCCCCGTTCTCCATATCACCTTTTGTGACAAAGTACAATACCAAAAATCCTTGGGCGTACGCATTTCCAGACGGCCAAAGAGACAGATTATTATCTATAAAGTTTTAGGTGGTAGACGCTGCGAACTTGCAGGTGTCCGAGTTTCTGGACCATCCATATTGAAGGGGTGCAGAGACACTTATTGGGCTCCTCGGTTAGAGTTGACAACTTTCAGCGAGGCCTTGGGCCGAAACTGAGCCTACCTGAGCTGGCATGAGCAGAATCCCGCGGGATTATGTGAGCCGAACAGGAGGAGGGTGATCATATTGGGGTCAAATTAGAGGGGTTACCACCCCTTTTACCCCCCCAGAAAATGATCCCATCTAGGTCAGGAACGTGGGCGGGAGGTCGGGGCCTGTAACCGAAAAGTTAGTTTTTTCATGCCACAGTTACGGGAAAGTCTTGTCGTCGTTCCAACGTACCCCAAACATGCAGATTGTCCGGCGACGCCGGCGAGACGTGCGTCGGCTCGTTCATGTCCAGCAGGTCTCCGTCGACGTAGTGCTCCATGATGAAGCCGGAGGGGTCAAACCTGGAAGAGGAGTAGGCATTAGTTTTTCTGCATCCATAGTTGAAAAAAAGGGGGCGTGTATGTGTGTGTGTGTGTGTGTGCAGCTCACCAGTAATCGAAAATCTGGCTGCCCATGATGTGCCTCCCGACGCCCCAGCAGTTCTCGTAGCCCCTGTGGCGCAGCCAGTCGTGGCCGAGTACCTGGGTGTCGAAATCGTGCGTCTCAAAGGACGAGTGGTGCACGTGCGGGGCCTTCGGTCCCTCGAAGAAGAAGAAGCAGTGGTGGTCGACTAGTTCGCTTCCGCGGTTCAGCCTGAAGAAGACGGTGTTGTTCACTCCGTCGAGATGGACCAGCTATAGATAGACAAGACCACTGTTAGTCGCTGTGCACAGCGGCACCAGGAAATAGGGGCGAGGGGGTCTCTCTTACCTCGCTGGGGAAGAAGTTGAAGTAGGTTGAGTAGAATTCGTAGCACTTCTTGTAGTCGGTGACACACATGCCGAAGTGGCCGAGCTTGTGGACCGGTGCTGGCCGCTTCTCGAATCGCTGGAATGTGTTCTGAGGGCGGTTCTTCTCGGTGGGCTACGCTGGCCGTCAGCAATCCGGTGTTCGCCGTAACCATTTGTTTCGAAACGAAGACGGGGCACAAACTCACATAGTTGACCTTCTGCGCCGTGAAATTGGGGTCTCTCAGCTCGACTGGCGTCTGGCCGTGCACCAAGTGGAAGGGGAAGCCATCGGCGGGGTCGTAGAAGGTCACGCACTTGCCACCGCCGGGGGCATCGGTCAGCTCGTAGACGTCGGACGGCTTGGTCTCCTTGGGCAGGTTCTTGGAGGCATAGTGAAGGTCCTCCTCGGACTCGACGACGAAGGCAGCGCCGCCAAAGGCGGACTCGGAGGCTGCCTCGACGCAGAGGACGAAGGGCTCGGTGCCGTAGCCGCGGTAGTAGGTCCGGGCGCCGTTGCGGGCGGTCTCGGAGAAGCCAAAGTCCTCGGCAAAGGTGCGGGCCTTGTCGACGTCCTGGTACTTGTAGTAGACGTGGGCGATGCGCACCAGGTTGATCTTCCTGATCGGGTCGGCAGCCATCTTTGCGATGGCCTTGTCAAGACGTTCAAGTACGTGTGTGTAGTTTTATATTCAGCTAAGATCTCAGCGATATATTAATTGCTCGATCGGATATATAGCGACAAACGTCGAAGCTCCCCATGTAGAGAAACAGGAATGCGGGGTTCCCGGGTCGGGGGCGGGCTGGGGTTTATCAGATGGAGGGACGAGCTGTTAGTGGCACCGCCATGGAGAAGCCGAGCAAGTCCGTCGAGACTCCGGCGGGGCAGACATGAGTGGGGTAGTTCGGCATAGCTTATATAACGCCTGATGAAGCAACGGCAGTTACACGAGGTCCTTTTGTGCGGTCGATTGGCTTTGCCGGTTAATTCCAATCAGCTCATCTTCGGGGGCCACAGGCTATACAATTGTTCCACGATGACAGTTTGACGTGCGGCCTGTCTGGCATGGCAGTCGGGAACGAAAGTATGGCAAGAGAATAGGGGAAATGGCATCGAGCCTTTCCCCCCCGGAGTCCGGGACAACTGACAAGGAGTTTATTAGGGTACCAAGGTACATACTTTAGCTGATCTGCAGTGTTCCAAAAGGCTTGGGGGTCCTCCCCAATCGCCCCATTGGAGGTGCCACGAGGCGGTCGGTTCTAAAATCGGCAGTCACAGATGAGTCAGCTCTCCGCCAGCTAAATCGGCCTCCAGAACGATATCCCGATCGATCCTTCCACCAAGGACGAAAGGACCTCATCCCCCACCAAACTCTTCCTCCCGCCCCACACGTCGATAGCGCGCCAGCAGGTGCGTCATCTCCCTACCGTGGGCACCATGCCCAAGAAACTCTCCAAGGGCGGCGCCCTCCCCACCACAACCACCACCACCACCACCACCACCAGCCCATCCATTCTCGCCTCCGGCGCCGGAGCCCTCCCTTCCCTGCCATCCACCCTGACCGACGACCGGCCCCTGCCACGCCTCATCGTCTTCGACCTGGACTACACGCTCTGGCCCTTCTGGGTCGACACGCACGTCACCCCGCCCTTGCGCGCCGCACCGGGGGCGTCCACCACCACGGCGGTGGTCGACAGGGTCGGCGACGCGTATGCCTTCTACCCGGACGCGCCGGCGATCCTGCACGCGCTGCCCCTGGCCGGGGTGCGCCTGGGCGTGGCGAGCCGGACGCACGCGCCGGAGCTGGCGCGCGAGATGCTCAAGCTGCTGCACGTCGTGGCCGGGGAGCCGCCCGTTGGCGGTGCCGGGGCCGGGGCCGAGAAGCGGAAGGCGCGGAGGGCGCTGGATCTGTTTGACGGCGGGTTGGAGATCTACCCGTCGAGCAAGGTGCGGCATATGGAGGCGCTGGCGAAGAGGACGGGAATCCCGTACGGCGACATGCTGTTCTTTGACGACGAGAGCCGGAACCGCGACGTCGAGACGCTGGGGGTCACCATGTGGCTGGTCCGGGACGGGATTACCTGGAAGGATGTGGACAAGGGCATCAAGGAGTGGAGGTCGAGGAGGGGGATGCGGTGAGGCCTGGGCGGTGGAAGGACGGTCGGAGGAGAAGAATGATGCAGAGCGGAAGAGATGGCGTGGCCCAGATGACGATAATATTATAGACTATGCACCTAGACGATACCAAAGATACCAAGATATTCCAGAAGTGGAAAACAGAATAAACCGCCCGAGCTAGAATCATCCCCTGTTCCATTTATATGCGACGAGCGTCTCAAACACGACTCAATCCAATGCCCAATTGTCGGATAGCATCAGACAAGATACGTCGGAGTGCTGAAAAATGCATCGACATGGTCTATGTGATCTATCTCTCCCAACCTCTATCACTCATTATGCCACGGCCGCCTTGGTTTGCTGAGGGGCGCCATTCGATTTCTCTAAAATCTCAATCGTCTTGCTGTCATTCTCTTGGATGGAGAGGTTCTGGACGCCTTGGACGTCGGGAATAGCATGATCACCTGCCTGTCCTTCGTTGGCGTTTGTCGACACCGCAGGGGCGTCCGCCGTCTTGACGCCTGTTGTGACGGCTGGCTGGGTTTCGGTCTCGAGAGGAGCGGCTGAGGCGGGTTCAACTTTCTCCGCGATGTCGCTAGGAAGCCCCGGGTCCCCATGATGGGCGGGAAACTGGCCCTTGTACATACAAGGGATGGTGCATACTCTCTCCAGCCGGTCTTTCTGGTTGACAGTCCCCACCGCGACGCATTCCAGCCTCTCCCCGTCGCCGTATGGCCGCCAATATATGGGTCCCTTGGGGAACTCGGTATAGCCGTTCTCCCACTGCGCCGTCTCGCGTATCACAGGGTCCAAATTCGGCATCTGGCCCCAGCTAAAGTCCAGCTCGCCGCCGTACTGCTTGGGGATGTTCTTGGGGTCGATGAACTGCTCCAGCGCCGGCTTCACCTCGTGCGCGCCGAGGATGAAGATCTTGGACACGGTTATGGGGTCGAACCAGCGCTTGATCCAGCCCCACACCGTGCTGAAGAACATGGGCGCCCCGATGATGAAGATGCGGTCGAGGGTCTCGGGGTAGTGGGCCGTGGCCAGCTGGCTCGCCGCCTGCATGTGCGCCTTCAGGTACCAGAATTGCCGGAGGCCGACGCCCGACACGTCCACAATGTTCGTGCTGAGAGTGATTGGCGTCTCTGCATTGTCGCGATCCGTAAGGTTGGTGCACAGCGGCTGCGCGAAACGCGTCAAGTTCTCGTACAGGGCGAACAGGCGAAGGAGCTTGGGGGGTGTGCTGCCGTCAGGGTGGGCCCTGCTGTACGTGTTCTCGGCCGTCTTCTCGTAGTGTGATATCGTCTTGGAGTCCAGATGGCGGATCTCGAAGAGGTAGAGAGGGATGCCTCTGCGATCCAGATTGTAAGTGTGTGTTTTAAAAGGGGGGATATTAGATCAGTTCGGGGGTCAACCTTCGATCCCTTCGTCCGGTCCATTGAGGATACTGCACAAGTTGTGTTAGGTCTCTGCTGCATCGCCTGTCCTCCTCGAGGGCCACTTACCAATTGCCGGCTTTGGTCATATGCATCCGTGTCGATGGTGTTGTAGAGGATGTCTAGCTGGTTCGCTGCGCGCCATTCCTCGGTTTGCTTGAACTGCTCGTAGGCATCTTGGACAATCCACCGGCGGGCCCGGAGAAAGCGGCTGCCGGTTACCGGGCGGAGAAAAAGTCAATAATCGTGCTCGCCTGCAGCTGCATTGTAAGGCACAACGGGTGGGACCGACGTACAGCAACGTGGGATCGTCGTGAGAGGCCGGATGTCCCGGCATGTACAGCCCCTTTTCCTGGAGAAAGAGTTTGAAGTTCCGGAACGCGTCCTCCTCATCCGCATTGAGATGCCCGAGGTGGCCATGAGGGTAGCCAAATTCTTGGCCAGCGTTGCTGGCCGTCGACTGGACCCGTTGAGCAGGCGCCAAGGTGGCGGACGCTGCGCTCATGGTGGAAGGTCGATGGCTGCGAGTTTATAGCCCACGGCAGCAACGAGGGATGTGGGGTGTGTCTGTTGGGGTTATCGGGGGTGGCAGTGACGGACCATTGACTTTAAAGCATCTTTTTCCGGGACTTGCGGCAGTGATGATAATATCCTAAAGTCGCTTTGGCCCGGGGGTCGGTGGAGCAGGTTGCCGGGTCTTATCGCCGGGGCTTCTCATACCGCCGACACTCCGAGATATCCCCTTGTTGCATTCAACTGAAAATTCAATTAAGCGAATTAACCTTTCAACACATATCGGATGACGTCACTTGACTTGCAGCCTCGAAGCTCACGGGTCTCAACTGTTTCAACGTGTGGAATTCGAATTCATGGTCAAGCTTACCTGAGGTAGGTAGGTACCGTATGAAGGGTCTGAAGGAAGCACCACAGACTGCAAAAAAATGACTGGTGCAACCTTGGGGGAATTTATGTCAACGATTGGCATGGAGACCGGCAGGGGGGGGGGTTCGTAGGTCCAGATGGTCATCGCAATCCGGGTGGAAGGGCCGAAAAGGTTCCCCGTGGTAGCTGACACAGTCGTGGCAGACATCCATGGTGTCTCGGATGACTTGGGCAGCCGGTGTGATTTATTACCAGCCCATTGAGCGCAAGGTTAGTCTCCTGGATACCTTAGGTAGGTAGGTAGCTTTCGTGGTATGCCCCCTTTTCGAAAAGAGCTGAAATCGGAGAAGGGAGTTGCTGACTACAAAACCTTAATCCACGGCAAGGGCAGGTGCTATCTAACAGCAAATGGCAAGAGCCATCGACAGTGCCGCAAATGTGAAGGAATGCTGACGGGGGGGTGCAGCCATGGCACGACATCAGCCTTATGAGGGTGACTAAGTAGGTAGGTACTGTATCGACTTATTAATTGGCTCGACTCTCATGAGAACCATGGCACTGCAAATCTCCCATCATGGCGAGCAAGAAACCCATAATTATGTTCGTCCACGGCGCGTGGCATACCCTTGAACACTATCGTGTTTTTCTAGCCATCCTCCAGAGCAAAGGCTACACGGTTATCGCACCCGACTTGCCGTCAAGGACTGTCGAAACTGTGGTTGACCCAACCAAGGCGGATATAGAACTCATTGCAAGCATAGCCCGGAACTCGCCAACGAAGGGCAAGGGATTGTAGCCCTGGTCCACTCCTATGGCGGAGTCGTAGCTACAGAAGCATTTAGCGGACTCGGCATTGAAGCCAGGAGGTCACAGGGGCTAAACGGCGGTGTGAGGCGGATCGTCATTGTTGCTGGATTCATACTAGAGAAGGGCGTTTGCATCGAGACCAGCGCCCCGATAGATTCTTTGGATTGGTGTTACTATGAGGTATCATAGCCCCCAGAAAAGAGATAATGGTTCTATGCTGACCCGATATGTCAGGGTAGCCTCAAGGTGATAGACCGGAAGCTAGATGCTGGGCCGTTCTTCTACCCGGACATCTCCCACCAGGACCAGCAGAGCGCGCTGAGACGCCTTGTCAAGCACCCGAAAGCTTGCTCTTTCTACTCGCCCGAGAACAAGGCATACACAGAGATAGATACGACGTTTGTCTACTGTGGGAAGGTCATGGCGTTCCCACAAGCAGCACAGAGAGATATGATCATGTCACTGAAGGATCGGAGGGTCAAGGTTGACGAGGAGTCACTTCCAAGTGGCCACTTTCCAAGCCTGAGCATGCCAGATAGGCTCGCAGAGATAGTGCTCAAATACTGTGCATAGGATAAAAAGTAAAAACTGATGGTCTCACAGGGTTACACACCGGCTGCATCTTTGTTTGCCTGCAGCGCCAGGCCGCCCGTCTGACTAGGATCTGATGCATGCTCCCGTTTCCAACCTAACAGAACTGATTAATCATGTTTGCAGCTGGAGAGTGAGGTCTATTTTTGAATCTTTTTGGTTCCCCCCCAACCCCCTCCAAGTTTCAGTCCCCGACTCATGATTTATACTTTATACCTTTGCCGACCAAGGGCAACTCCAAAACCAATACGGCTGGAGTGGTTCACCCCAAGATTGAGGCTAAGATGCCGCCCAAGATCAACGACTTGCAGCGATTCGGTTGCGGAAAGGGGTGCAGTAATCACCTAGACCTTTTCCCACCAAGACCTGGATCTGGATGGACCGACGACGACCTCCAGAGCCTCGCGTGCACAAGAACTGTTCTGTCAGACCCGTTGCTGAACAAGATCCTCGCCCTCCTCGACGTCCAACAAGTCGGCATCGAAATCCAACTTCAGAAGCACGTCAGGGACACTACCTTGATCAAGAGACTCGGGGAAGGACTGCTGCCATTTCAGGTGAAAAATCGCCTCGCAATCCCGGAGAGGAAGTTCGTCTTGATCCCGTGGCGTCCCGATCAGAAAGCGGCTGGTATTAGCCGACTACTACTGCTTGCCATCTGCTTCCCGGGATTCTTGACAGGAAAAGACAGCCTCGTCTGTTTGGTGTACGACATCTTGGCCAAGCCAAACGTCAAGTCTGAGCCTTGGCCTGAAGGCTGTGACCAGGCAGTCCAACATGCCTGTTCGTTGGTGGCACATTCCTACAACATCCAGAATCCTGGCCAAAAAAAGTATGAAGTCTGTCGTGCGGTTCTGGCGCCTCCCACGGGAGGGGACGATGCCTCGATTCCGCACCTGGGTGTGATAAATACGGTCCAGAGGATCCTGGAGAGCCGCGGTGCGCAACTCAGAGTCGACTTCAGGGCTGAGCCGCCATCTCTTCGCACACCTTACGACGTCAGGAAAGCGGTGCTTGGTCTGATAGGCAACCACTATGGTTCCGTGCCTCCCTCGACTCCTGCCAAAGATGCATGCGAGAAGAATAATCGTGGTAAGACAACCCCTTTTTGGCCCTTGAGACTGCACGTCCATGAATTGACGCGAGGGAATACGCAAAGGCGGGCTTTCAACTTCGCAAAGCGAGGGTCGTCTGGCCACTTCCGAGCCAAGCCCGACGCGAGCATGGAAGAAGGGAGGTGCCGCTGCACCCCGTGCGGATGGGGAACAGGGGGGATGGGCATCCAATGACGAGGACGAGCTCTCCCTCGTCGGTGCTCACGCCTTGATGGGAACTCGGAACGGGAGTACTAGGGCCAGGGCTGCGAGCCGATCTTCCCTTCCTCCTCGACAGCCAAGGTCCCTGGAGGATGGCGGAAACGGGCACTCCAAAGGCGGAAGCCGGCCTGCGACCGGGAATAATGGCGCCGGAAGCAATGGCGCCGGGAACCATGGTTCCAACATAACGACAGGGCCAGAACAAAGATCGCTGACCGTTGACCTCCAATGCTGCAAGGCCGTGACCATGTCTTCGCCAGCGGGTACGGAAAATAGCGGCGCTCCGACTGAGAGGAGCACACCGCTCACCACGCCAGACGGCTCCCTCGCCAAGGGCGGAGCCACTTCACCGGCCGAGGCCAGCCGCTCGCGCCCGAGCGAGCCACGCGCGATGCAGCCGGCCAATGCAGCAATCGTCCCAGCCTTGAAGCGGGCCGCCGAGGGTCCGGACGAAGGCGAGTCGGCAACACAGCGCAGACGCCTGGAGGTCGCCGGAGCGCAGGAGAGGTCGCCAATCTCAGTGCTCCTGGACCGGGTGCTGTCGGAGGCGGTGGGGATTGGCCCGCAGGTGGAGGCCTTGCGGGAGGCGGAGAAGTCGGCTGAGCAGGGTCTCAGGCGCGTGGTCGACGGGATGAAGACGCACATCGAGACGAACGTGTTCAGCTGTGGGGGCCTTGTCAACGCGGAGTTCCTGGTGCTGGAGAAGGAGAGGGAGCGCGAGGCGGTGAACCTCAAGAGGATTACGGAGGACAAGAGGTTCGCTGAGGGAGAACAAGAAAGGGTCCAGCTGCTCTGCCGGGAGT
Source organism: Phialemonium atrogriseum (assembly GCF_030411735.1). Lineage (NCBI taxonomy): Eukaryota > Fungi > Ascomycota > Sordariomycetes > Cephalothecales > Cephalothecaceae > Phialemonium > Phialemonium atrogriseum. The sequence goes on from NW_026848147.1 coordinate 658,731, forward strand.
TCTTGAAGAGGTTTGATTAGCATGGGGTTCGCCTCGGCCAGGTTTCTGCAGCGCCTGTACGTCACAAGGCATGGAAAAGTACTGCTATGAGCTATGATAGGTATTAAATTATGTTTGCTCGCCCCTACAGCTCAAACAATGTTGCAGGAAGACATTTGACAAGCATAAGCGCTGTCGCCATTGCGGTTGCTGTTGATGCTGTCTAGACGGAGCAGAACCCCCGCTTTTCAACAACCCCAGGATAGTGATATCGTTTAATCTCGCCATTCCACTTTACCGAGTCCGGCACTACATTGAGCAATGCGCTAGACAAAAAAGTGCGAAAAAAGTACGGATGTAAATCGGCAACAAGAATGCAAGCGCGATAACCATCATAACCCTCCCCCGCCATCTCGGGACTCTCCAGATGGCGGCGCAAACCCTCTACAGGTCGCTGCTCCGGCGCCAACTCCAGTTCTTTCGATCCCGCCCACAGAGCCAGAGACGAGGCCGGTCCTCCAAGCCCGATGGACAATCAAAACCAGGCCCCGAGGAGGGCCAGATCCCCGTCGCCAACAATGTCCCGACGCTCCCCTTCTGGCAGAGGCTCGGTCCTCTGACGCGCGTGGCCGAGGCGTATGCGAGAGCCCAGCGAACGAGGCCGTATGTGACGCAGCTGTGCAGTTCCCTGGTCATCTACCTTTGCGCCGATTTCTCGGCGCAGAACATGAGCGGGAAAGAATACGATCCGGAGCGGACGGGGAGGTCGTTGACCATCGGTGCCATATCATCGATTCCGAGCTACGAATGGTAAGAATATCCTTGGCTTCGGAAACACGCTGGCGGAGACCAGGCAGCCGGAGGGGTGGCGCTGACGGTTTCATGGCTCGACAGGTTCATGTTCCTCTCGCGGAACTTCAACTACGCGTCGCGCATCCTCTCACTCGTGACCAAGGTGGTCGTCAACCAGCTCTGCTTCACGCCGGTTTTCAACAGCTACTTCTTCGGGATGCAGTCGTTCTTGGCGGGCGACAGCATGGCCGAGGTGTGGGAGCGGATCAGGCGGACCGTCCCCGTCAGCTTCGTCAACTCGCTGAAGCTGTGGCCTGCGGTGACGGCGTTCAGCTTCACGTTCATCCCGCTGGAATACCGGAGCATCTTCGCCGGCGTGATCGCTGTCGGCTGGCAGACATATCTGAGTTTCCTCAACCGCATGGCCGAGGAAGCGGAGCCGTCAAGGAAGGACGAGCATTCCGCGCCGTCATTGAAGCCGAAAATAGAGGCATAGAGGCATTAGATAGACGTGAGATCTGAGGTGGGATCTAGAGAGGCACATGCATTGGACTGGGCGTTCAGGCGTTGTATACCGACATACACAAGTAACATATTGATATCAATAGTAGAGATAGTGATACCAAGGGGGAATCCCATCCACTCAAGAGTCACAGTATCACCTGTCAATTCGCACGGTATGAAGCAACCCACAACCGAATTATCATCAGACCTCCACCCTCTGCCGATTGTGACGGTTGAAGCTTAAATAAACACTCAATTCGTGCATCTACCGGCCATTGAGTGCTGGCTCGGCCCAGTGACTCCGATTCAAGATGGCGTCCCATTATATACGAGCCAGGCATCCGCTTCAAACAGCGCTTCGGCCGCTGAAGAGCCCGAGTTATCGAACATTTCAGGCCAGACCCGCCAACCGAACCTCGCAACGGTCCGCGTCCTCGACGAGCTCGTCCAGCTCTACAGACTCGCTGCTGCTCTCACGGCTGAAAACCATTGCATTCGGCGCGTCGGTGGCGGCATCATCATACCTTGTCTTCCTCTACGCGACCGACACGCGGGCGTCCATCCACCAGTGGCTCATCCCGCCCCTCATCCGCGCCCTCTTCCCCGACGCCGAGGACGCCCACCACGCCGGCACGACGGCCCTCAAGGTCCTCTACCCCCTGGGCCTCCACCCCCGCGAGCGCCCGCCGCGCAGTAGCAGCCAACAGCCCGGTGGTGCCGACGACGACCTCTCGGTGACCGTGTTCGGCGCCCGCCTCGCCAACCCCATCGGCATATCCGCGGGCCTGGACAAGGACGCCGACGTCCCCGACGCCCTGTTCGCCCTGGGCCCCGCCGTCGTCGAGGTCGGCGGCTGCACGCCCCTGCCCCAGGACGGGAACCCGCGCCCCCGCGTCTTCCGCGTGCCCGCACTCGACGGCCTCGTCAACCGCTACGGGCTCAACTCGCGCGGCGCCGACGCCATGGCGGCGCGCCTGCGCGCACGCGTCAGGGCGTTTGCGCGGCGGCTCGGCGTCGCCGAGAGGGACGTGCTGGACGGGAGGGTCGAGGTTGATGTCGTCGGTCAGGGGCGGGTGGTGCCGCCGGGGGGCCTGCACCCGGGCCGGCTGCTGGCGGTGCAGGTGGCCAAGAACAAGGGCACGGACGAGAAGGACGTGGACGCGGTGATTGGCGACTACGTGTACTGCGTCAAACGCCTGGCGCCGTACGCGGACGTGCTGGTGGTCAACGTCAGCAGCCCCAACACGCCCGGCTTGCGGGACCTGCAGGCGACGGAGCCGCTGACGAGGCTCCTGAGCGCCGTGGTGGAGGAGGCCGGGCGGGCGGACCGCAGGACGAAGCCGAGGGTCATGGTCAAGGTGTCGCCCGACGAGGACGACGAGTCCCAGATGGAGGGCGTCGTCCAGGCTGTGTGGATGAGCGGCGTCGACGGCGTCATCGTGGGCAACACGACGAAGCGGAGGACCGGGTTGGTGCCGCCGGCGCTCGCGCTGTCTAGGAAGGATCAGAGCGCGTTCCTCGAGGACGGCGGGTTCTCGGGCCCGGCCATGTTCGACAGGACGCTTGACCTGGTGAGGAGATATAGGAAGATGCTGGACGGGCATTCCCTCCAGGCGGGATCGGGGCCTTCCGCTTCCCCGGTCCCGGCGGTAGGTGGCACCGTCTCTGGCAAGGTTGCGGAACCGGCCGGGCAGAGCTCGGAGCAGAAGGTCATCTTCGCCACAGGAGGCATCACGAATGGCGAGCAGGCCCTGAAAGTCCTCAATGCTGGGGCGAGTGTTGCCATGGTCTACACGGGATTGGTGTATGGCGGGTCGGGGACCGTCACGAGGATAAAGCGCGAAATGAAGGATGAGCTGCAAAGCTGATGGACAATGGACTTTGTAGATTATTATGCTAGAAGCTAGATTAGAGGGTTCTTTCCATCGCCAGTCCAGAAACCCCGTTCTCAGACGTGAACCCATGCTCCGTTAGGCCCCTACCCCCTTGCATGCTAGAGAGTATGTTCGTAGCAAGGCTGACCTGTGACCTGCAATTGATTGTACGCCGGTTGAGGACTTGGTAGGGAATCGCAACACTTCCTTGTAATACTCTACCTACTTAAGTGGAGAGACACCTCCCGGGTATGGAAGTTTCTTCGCTCTCCTCTGAGGGACGCCGTCTTAGACGCTGTTCACTTCAGGGGTGTCATTCCTCAACTCTCAACTGTGACAGCCACAAGAAGCACATGTTGTGCTTGAACATAGCCAGACGGAGCTCTACAGTGCCACTGTCGAAAAAGACTGGGATTTCTGCTGGTTGCCTCGCATAGCAACCCGAGTATTCTGTATGTCGCTGATTCTCCGGGGCAGACAATGAGAGGCTGGCTGGCCCAACACCAGCCCCTATCAGCCCATGATGTCAACTGTTCCACAGCATGATCCAGACAGGTCATTCTTCTCATGGTGTTGAGATATACTTCTCCACGCCAGTCTCGCCTACCGGCCCGCAACGAGGATAGTTTTGAGTCTGTGTGTGGTGGGTGAACTGAGGGTCCCTGACACCCCTGACACAGACAAAACGCAATGCCGCTCCTTCGATCCATGCAACCCGAACCGAACTGTTGGAGACATGACGCAACGTTTCCGCTTCTACGGATTATAATTTGTGTTATCTCTTTTCCCGGCGCCGCGTACCAAGCGACAAGATCCCTTTGATGTCGGCCCGAACCCCGAGGAGTGGAATAAATGTTTTTATCTTTGGAGCGTACCGACATCAGCCAAGGGTCATCGGCTACGAGGCCGCTCATGTGAAGCAGATCACAACGCCGTCGTTCTTGTTCGTCGTGCGAGCCGTGTGGCCCAGGAATCATGGATCGCCGGGCGGCATGATATGGGGAGTTTGGTACCCCGTAGATCTCGATAAGCCAGATTTGGAAACCGTTGCAGGGAGAGCCAAGGGAGGAAGAACTAAGAAGTAGAAAAACTGTTTGCTAAGAAAGGGGATTGCGGCTATATTGAAGGTCACGTCACGTCACACCAAGCTGGGAATTTAGCGAGTTTCAGAGCCGACATCCTGCGCATCAAACAGGCGAGAGTTGACAAATGTTTATTTTTTTTTAATTAAGCCGTCTGCAAGCTGCAGAGCACTACCGGCCCGTGCAAGCCACCTCATTCTCGTTAAGCGGTCCCGAGCATTTGCGAGCCAGTTTTCCCGGGCAGAGAAGAGAGGAAGGGCCTTCAGAGACGGGACGGCAATTTGTGGTGAAGCCCCACGGGTCAACGAGAGGAGCAATGGAAGCTTTGGCGATAGATTAGTAGGAATATCCTGAAGCAATTCACGTGGAGTAGTGATGAACAGTGAATCCACACAAACACCAACACCGAAGAAGATAGATCAAATTGAAATGATGCCGCTTGATATTAAATTCCGCAAAGTAAAAGTACAAGACTGTCAACTGCTCAAATGGATATACTCACCCGCCAGGACTGCCCGCCAACGACGTCGCCGCCGGCATCCGCGACGACCACGCCGATGTGATCTCGGTCGTCGAGCCGTCCCGGGACGACGACGGCGTCTTGGGCGGCGACTCGGGCATGCGGTCGATGTGGTCGAGGCTGAAGGGGTCGGCCACGGGCCTGCGCCTGTCCTTGCGCGAGCCGCCGACCGTGACGAGGTACTGGCGCACGTGGTTCGGCGGCTCGTCCGTGTGCCGCCGGTAGCCCGTCGGCAGCAGCCGCGGGAAGACCCTCGCCACCAGCGGCCGCAGGGTCATGCAGCAGGCGCAGATGATGGCGATGTTGAGCTCGATGCACGTCCAGATGGCCACGGTCGCGGCGTCCCAGGTCGGGTCGGTGGAGCGGCTGAGTGTGATGAGGGAGGGCAGGCGGAGGAGGGAGACGAGGCAGACACTGTGGAATAGACACATACTGTGAGCAGGCGATCGGGGGGGCACGGGGCACAGTTAAGGATCTTGGGGAGTTGCCTCACACGCTGCCGAATGCAAACAGCACGTAGAGCCCGATCTTCTGGGCCCTCGGAAGATTGAGCTTGTAGATAAAACGGACGGGCAGGACGAGGATGATCAGCTCGGTGAGGATGTGGATGGTAAAGTCGGACCACCATTTCGGAGGCCCAGGGAAGCACCATGCGTCGGGGTGGCTCATTGGATCCCATGCGGCGGCCACTGGAACGCAGGCGAGGATGCTAGAAATGAGTGTCCAGAAGCCGAGGACGCCGACGATGATGATGACAGCATGGCAGAGGCGGTGGATGGTCGTCGAGCCGAAGATGCGGAGGTAGAGCAGCAGGATGGAGAGCTTGACTGTTACCAAGCTGACGATGTAAAAGATTGTCTTGAAGTAGGCCGCCTACCCTCCAAAGTTAGCAACACGGTTTTGTGGTTCGGGGAGGCCACTCGCGGTTTGCATACCTTGTCTCCATTTATCATTCGATCAGGGGAATCAGGGGAAGCAAGGACCGCTGTGAGGTGCCTTCCTGTCACACCAACAGTCACTTCTAAGTACCGGGAATATCGTCAACCCCGCTGGTCTTTCCTCGCAGTTTTCAGTTGGTAGTCGAAGTAGGGGGCCAACTCACCAAAGGTTGTTGCTATGGAATTACCGATGGAAAACAGCTGGGATGAGAGAGTCAGCGCATTTACACCACAAGAGCGTATACATATGGGAATGAATGGATGGCTAGGTTCTCACCAGTGCTATCAAGATGGCCCAATCCGAGAGGCCGAAAGCCCGGACGACGGTCCATCGGGTGAGGAAGCGCACAAGAACAAAGCACGAGGAAATTGTCACGGTCACGGCCGCAGCCGCGATGACGGAACCGTCCTTGGACTCGAGATCGGACGGGTTGTCACTTATTGTGGCCATATATGCCTATGCTCAAGGTTTAATCAATAATTCTTGGGCCGCAAGGTCCCTCGCATATCCAAGGGGGGGGCCATTGCCTTGATAAATAAAAAAAAGGAGCCAGCCATAAGCCAGTCAGTCATGAACCTGAAGCATGGGTGGCGGCGGCATGAATCATGAGTGGCGCGCAGAGCCGAGCTCGTTCAGCCTGCGGGGACAGGCGGGAGCGGGCCAGGGTGCCCCCCAGTTTGGGTGTGAAGGATCGGCCGATCCCCCTGGTCTGCACGCACCGACTTGATGATCCAGAAATCGACATCTGTACACATCTATGGCGTAGTATGTTGGATCCGAGTGTCAGCATTGAGGAACTTGTGTGGAGCTCAGGTCGTGCATGGGCTGAACCGCTGAAGGGCACAGACATTTGGACCCACTTTCATCGTCGCTCACTATACCCGGCTGCGATAGCGCCAACCTAATTTGAACCCCTACCATAGGTATCAGTATAACGTATAAAGGTGGTACAGTACGGCAAATCTTCCGTGGCTGCAACTAGGCAGGGGAAACCTTTGAACTTGGCAAGAAACTTTCAGGGAAAACGCAGCAAGAAATTTGGGGATTTTCAATGTGTGGTGTTGGCCAAGTGCCCTAATAGCCGGTTGACGTCGACGTTGTCCCTACAAGCCGGCAAAAATTGGTCCCATAGAACTTGATTCACCAACCCCAACACCCTCACGCCTCCCGGCGCCTTCCTTCCCAACTACCGCATCATTTCTCGCTCTCGCTCTGCAGAGATCGAGCACGTTAGGCTCGTTTGTGTCGCAAAGCATGGACGAGACTCACAAGGTGATTGTTTTGGGCTGGCCATCGTCCTCACCAGCTCGCGGCCACCCGTGAACCAGATGACCAACGCGGTGCCAACGAATATGACGCTCACGATGGTTGCGGTGCTTACACCGTGGCTGCTGGCGGCGAGGCCAAAATGCTTCTCCAGCGCGACAGCGCTCAATGGCTGCTGCCCTTCTCGTGTGGTTTCTGGCAGCAGAGTGATATTAGCAGAGGCGCCGTAGTGGAGGCCGGAAATTTGGGGGGGGGGGGGGGGGGTCACTGCTTATCCTTAACTACGAATCGAAGCATCCCTCGAACGATTGCGTTATCGTAGGGCGACGAGTGGAAGGTTACAATGGTGTTTAGGACATTTGGTTCCTCGGAAACTAGGTGCAAGGCCAATTCGACTGTTGGGTAGGTGGGACGGAAGAAAGGAAGGAAAGGCATTTTTGCAGGCTGAAAAGCTAATGGAACAAAAAGCTGAGACCGTGAGATGCCCGTCGATTGTGGGACTTTTCCTGAGCTGCGCGTAATTTTCGCAATGTTGGGCATAGGAAAGCCTGCGTTGGGCGTGGCCTTGTCTTTTATAGTTCGGGAAGGAGAGAGGAAGTGAAGAAGAGAGGAAGTGAAGAAGAGAGGAAGTGAAGAAGAGAGGAAGTGAAGAAGAGAGGAAGTGAAGAAGAGAGGAAGTGAAGAAGAGAGCCAGCCATCTAATCTAGGTACCGAGTACAATCTTATCTAGCGATCCAGTTTTTGGTGTTTCTTTGTATTCACTTGACAAAACATGTACTCTGAGAAACCCTTGTATTATTTTATTGCCCATTTCCCCATTACTTCCATCGCAGCATTATGCAACTTCCTGGTTCTATCTTTATTCCTAGACGTCATCTACTTCTTTCTCAAGAGTCTGACCTTCTTACCTGAGCAATCCCCCGATCGTTACAGGGTCTATTTCTATGCATTCATATCTGCAAATTTTCCTTCTACCTGTCGTATCAACTCTTAAGCGCATAGCGCGGCATCAGAGCCTGTCTAAGGCCCAGGGTTCCGGCCTAGACTGGGTCATTGGTCCTGGAACTCGATTCCTAATCTCTAAAACCAAGACTCCGTAGTGTGCTCGGACTGAGCCTCCAAGGGGTATAGACTTAAAGTCTAGCATGAGTGAAGAAGGGTATGCGTCGGTGGTTCGAGCCCCCACACGCCACCCAGCTAGCCGCCTTCCCCGATACCTAATGAATGAAGTTAGAGAGCCGTGGCGTGATTAGGGCAGATGAACCAACTTTGACTGCTGTTCCCTTTATGTGTTACAGGCTCTTCAGGTAGTGAGTTTATTTCGCGACTGTTGGAAATTCCATGTATCTCATCTCCGAGATACTAGTAACGTCGATGTCGTGCATGGTAATTAAGTTGATTAAGAACCTCAGGTACGATACCGCGGGACCAAGCAGAACATCTGCTGGAGCGGGGTTTGCTGTGCTATTTTAGGTAAGCCTAGGCAGCCACCGGTCTCACACTGCCCCATCCCGTCCATTATCTCTACTTACCTTCCTAACCACGTTCTTGAATCGTGGGCAATCCCGCCCATCTTCATCCGCTTTGGATCTTGCCTTCGACGCCTGCTCTCCCCCTAGCATGTTCAGTCAGTCCCGGAGATTTCAACCTTAGGAGGTCTCATCCTTCTCAGTGCAACAAATCTAGAGAGGGGGCCTAATATGCTCCTTCCGGCCGCTCTTCTACTCGCAACCGGCCTCTTCGCACGCGCTCTCTCCCGAGGCGGGGCCCCCACACCGCAGGCGATAATGTCTGAAGAGATAGATATTGACCAACCCCATGTGGGCGGGATCAGGAATGCGTATAATATGGAAGAGCGGTGCAAAGTAATCGAACAGTTGGGAGGCACTTTCTACGCAGAACCTAGGGAGTGTCCGGACCTCGATTTGGCATAGGACTCCTCTCTGGCTTTAGATTGGACTCACTCCTTACAATTGTTTGGTTTATCACAGGGAATCTAGTACTATATATATATATAAACGGGTTGACAACCAACTTCGCTTTATCAATACCCACTCAACAAACCCAACTAGAGCAGGCAAGCTAGAATCAGTTTCACTGCCAATGGCATCGGATATGCTAGTTAGGGTCATCAAGACGTATCCCCTGTACAGTGGGCAACGCCCCGGTCCTACGCACTACCGTCAACAACCAGTATAGGGCACTCCTGCATAGACGTCGATATTTCTCCAGCAAAAGATCGTCCTTGTTGACATGGACACCCCGGGAGCCGTGTTTCTGACAACCTCTGATCTTGTGGCGGATGGCATCCACCCAACAAACCTTGGCCACAAAAAGATGGCCGCTATATTCGCGATGGAGTTTCGCTTCCGACTAGAGTTTTAGATGTTAGCCGGGAGGATCCGTTTCTCTTTATCTCGGGCGGCCTCAAGGCAGAGTATGTCGCTCTCAGTCATTGCTGGGGAGGAGCCCAGCCGCTTGTCACCACAGCATCAGCCATCAACGACTGGATACACAAGATCCCGATGAAACAACTTCCAACGTTGTATAGGGACGCAGTCATCGTGACCCGAAGCCTTGGCCTGAAATACCTATGGATTGATTCTATGTGCATCATTCAAGACTCCGAAGACGACTGGGCTGCAGAAGCGGCAAGCATGGGGAGCATCTACCGTCATTCGTACCTAACCATATTTGCACTCGACGCCCGGGACTGCCGCGAAGGAATTCTGATTCAGAGACCACGGTCAGCTACCTCCCCCGATGAGCGAGCCGCTAGAGAAGCCTTGCAGCCGTCGCCTTTCAGGCTTCGTAACATCTTCAGAAGCTCTCATCTGTGTCAACGAGCATGGGCGCTGCAAGAACGTCTCTTATCACCCCGCATCTTATACTACAGTACCTCCGAGATGTTCTGGGAGTGCCTTGCATGTACCGCCCAAGAGGGGAACACCAGGATCAAACCGGTCTATCCGTCGGAGTATGACTACTGCAGCTATCAGTGTGCTAATGTCAAGGCACATCTGATTCTACCCACCGGCTCAAACCCCTCGTTTCCACTCTGCCCCCAATCACACTGGTACATCATCGTCGGAGAGTATACGCGCTGCTTCCTGACCCTCCCTTCGGACAAGTTGCCCGCTATTTCTGGCTTAGCGTCGTTGTTTTGGGAGAAAACGCAGTACACCTACCTTGCCGGGCTATGGGTCGAAGATTTTGTTACCGGACTTCTGTGGTTCGCCCCTTGTGAACAGGATCAACGATGCCAGCTACCCTCACCACAGTACCTCGGCCCATCATGGTCATGGGCTTCGACAGACCTCAGGGTTCAGTACAAGCCCCTGACAAACAGGAGAGACTACCCAACCCCATCACCCGACGACGACATCCGCCTCATCAATTACTCTATTGAACACGCCACCGCGAATGTCATGGGAAGAGTCAACAGGAGCGCTGTTGAAGTTAAGGCTGGTACGCAAGATCTATACGTGGAAACTGCCAATGAGAACAACAGGAGATGCGTCTTGTACGGTGTCGATGGAGAGGAGTGCGGAGTGGGAATCCTGGATGCGCTGTACTTCGAAGTTGGAATCCGGAAACGGTGCTCCGGGATCTGGATCACGGAACGACGGTTCCAGCATGTCAAGCGGGGCGTCCTTGTGCCGACAACGTATTGGCTGTACTTCTTGATCATTGTGCCGGCGCCCGATACGGTAGCGAACAACACTTGGAGGAGAATTGGTCTCGGATGGACTACTATGTATTCGTACTGGAAGTTCCGGGCTGAGAAAAGAGTCATCGTCTTAGTTTAATAATAACTAGGCCGTCATTATACTGTTGTTGCTGCCTCAGTGCTAGTTTGATCGATTGCCTCCGGCCTGGCGGGCTACTCGGTAAAGCAACAGTCGTAGACCTAGGCCGTTGGATCCTTTAGTAGGTACGGAAGAATTATCTAGAGTATAGCTGGCCGTGCCATTCCAGTCTCGTCAGAATTGTCGGAATGTTTGACAGCAAAGACTGGCGGCAGTCTGCATTCTTCAGATGGTTGTGAATTCAAGCAGTGTGATGCTGAGGACATGAAATATGGTTTGGGGCATGGCCTTGTTGGCAGCAGTCTGTGTTCTTCTTGAGACAGTCATAAATCCATGGCAGTGTGATTCTTAAGCACAGTGTTGTGAGACAGATCTTGCGACGTCCTGGCAGGGGCTGTGTATGAGGTAGGTAGTCTCTTCGTCTTGCTCAGCACTCTTCGACCGGCCAACAACGAAGATGTCTCTACCTTTTTACGCACTTACCCGGCTCGTACGGTAGTCACGCCATATTCGAATTATCCCGGCAACAACCCTTGGAATTTTCTTGAGTCGCTGCCTCCATCCAGGCGCCATACAAGGCTTCGGCCTAATCAGGTGCGTCACTTCAGCACCGCCTGGGCACCTAGCTGCTGATCCAGCGGGGTTGCAAAGCTAAACTGGAAGCATCTCAATTCCCACCACAGCTAACCATTTCTTTTGCTTTTCATATTATTATAATAAATACATGGTTAACCGAACCCGTGCCCGAGTCCGTTAGCTCAGCGCAACCACCCGTTTGCGCAAACAAACGGTGGACATAGGTGGGTGAACCTGGACTTCTGTAATTATTGATTCATTACAGCTGGTAAAGCCCACGATTTCTCAGCAACCCCATCCTTACTTAACAGTCCAGGCTCGACATGAAACCACTTCAGAACCAGCAACAACCTCCCAACCGCCCCCGACGGCCCCTCGAGCACGCCGACATCCAAGCCGCCCACCTCCTTCTATGGATGCGTTTTGGCCGCCATGCCCCACATAGCGAGGGCCATGTCTTACCCAGCCCTTCTTCCGACCACCAGCAACGCATCCCAGGTGCCACCGCCGCAACACATCTCCCCCCGGCGCGTGAGCACCCTGCCACCCGACCACAAGAGCAAACTCAAACCAAGGACTGCATCCACGTCAGGACTGACCGGCCGTCACAACCGCCCGGGACGAGCCGTCGGAACCATTCCCCCTCTTGCCTCCCCCTCCTACGGCCTCGCGCGCCCACGACCAAGTCAATACATCCCGGAGGACCACCATCGCCATCCATCGCTAGGTGTAAGAGCCGACCGGTTGGCTCGCCAGCGACGACGACTAGGGGCGAGACAAAGCCACCTCGCCCGGGCGATCGGCAAGGCCCGCTCGTTGCTGTCGGGGGGTCGGTGTCGATGCCGATGCTGGTGCGGAAGACGGACGGCTTGGACTGTGGGCAAGGGAGGTTCGTCGTCATGGTGTGGTCTGAGTAGGGGCGCAAGGTTCCCGACAAGAGGGTAAGTAAGGGGCGGTATTTGGGTGAATTAATGCATGATCCAAAGAAGGGTCTTTTTTTTTTTTTTTTTGGATAACGGATGGTTAGGGATTCTGGGCGTAGGGGGCTTTGATAGCGGTGATGGTAAATAATGATGGTTTGGCTACGAGCATTCGGGAAGTAACCACTCCAAAACCGAGGCAATTGTCAACAGAGACACAATCCAGGAATCGAATATATCAGTGACCGACTAAACCATTGCAAAACCAACATCATAATTCATCGAATCCCCAAAGCAAGCAAACAAGAAGCTTTGACAACGAATGGGTATAATCCAACATCAACATCAAAGATGAAGTGGTATCCGAAGGCACGACATAGCCGCCCAAGATGCTTAATGCCCCAACAGCCGCAACGCAGCACCGGCCCAGCCCCAACAATCTCGTAGTATCTCCGAGGGGCCTCGACATTGCCAAGCCAAATCCAACAAAAGGAGAAAAAAACACAAAAGCACAGACGCCGGGAGGGGAGGGGGAATCAAAACATATCATCCTCATCCAGAGCGCCATCCCACCGCTTCGCAACAAGCTTACGCATCTTCTTCGGGCTCCCGCCGCTCGAATTGCGCACCGCATCGCCATCATCGCTGACCCGCAACCTCTCCATCTTCCTGTGCAGCCCGCCATCGCCAGCTCCCGTCTTGGCGCGTCCGGGTCTCGGGCTACCCGTGTCCGCCACGGCGGCGCGCGTCTTGGGCGGCGATGATGACGACGACGAGGCTGCCCCCATTAACACCACGGCGGCGGCGGCGGCTGTGGCGTCGCTGGGCCGCTCGCGGAGCGGGACCCTCTTGGTCGGGCTCATGCCCGCCAGCTCGCGGCGGAGGACTTCGTTGTCTCGGCGGAGCCGGTCGTTCTCCTCGGCCATGTCCTCGACCAGGACGTTCTCCTTGTTCTCGCCGTCCTCGTCGACGTCGCCGCCGGCACCCATGGTGCGCTCAAACACCTCGATCTTGCGCCCCCAGTGCTCCTCGCCGCGCTCCATCTCGACCTGCATGTTGGCGCGCCACCTCGCCATCTCGATGTCCAGCCGCCGCTCGAACTCGCCCGTGCAGTCCTCGCGGATCGCCTGCTCCAGCTCCAGCATCCGATCCTCCATCGAGAGCAGGTGCGCCTCGGCCTCCATGCGCGCCGACTGCTCCGACTGCAGCGCCTGCCGCAGGTACTCGACCTCCTCGGACAGGCGGGCGATCTCGAGCGCCGCGTGCTCCATCGTGGACCGGTGCTCGTCGCCGCCCGAGCTGCAGGCGCCGGGGGAGAAGGTGCGCTGCATGTTTGGGCCTGCCGCCGAGCCCGAGCTCGATCCCGGCGGGAGGAAGGGTCGGTGGTACAGCGGCGGGGAGCCGACGGGGCTGGAACACTGACCCTGGGATGGAGGTGCATGTGCGGTAGTGGCGGCGGCGGCGGCAGAGAGGATCGTCTGTGTTATGCTCGGGATGCGGGGGACGGTGATCTCGCGGGCAAGCGCGCTGTAACGGAGAATCTGCGACGTTGCGTTGAAATCCCCAAGCGGATCTGCCGTGACGATCATGACTGCCTTCTGCGGATTCCGCCGGGAAGTGACAGATGACGAGTAAGACGACACCGAAGGGAAGGAGTTGGAGAAGAGCAGCTCGGTGAGCTTGCATTGCCGAAACGGCACGACGCCGGGCTGCATGTATTTCGTCAGAATGGGTGCGGGCCTGGGCGGGGGATGGGGGAATGGGGAGAAGAGAGGCGCTTACCTTGTCCTTGTTTGCTGAATCGCTCTGCATCTGAAGACACTGACCCAGATACATCAAGCTTTCGTTAATCTTGCCCGCCTCGGCGAGCGTGGCACCGGCAGTCTTGGCATCCCTCGCGCGCTCACTGCCAGCAAGATCCACGATCGTCAGGGTGCTACCTCCCCATGCCGACTCCATAGGGTAATTCCGGGTGTGTTTCGCGCGCTTCTTGACTTCAACACAAATGAAGCCATGACTCCGTGAGCTTACGCTATTGCTGCCCGTGCCAGCGACGCGACGTTCGTGGAGCCCTGCCTCGAGGACCATCAGCGCCTGCTGGAGGCTACCGCATACAACCTTTCTAAGCCCTGCGACGACTTTCCTGTCAGGTGAGGCCTCTGTTGGCTTGAACAGCAAAGGGCGACGGCGATACTCCTTTGTAGCGGCAGACTTGATTGGGGGGGTTAGCAGGTCGAAGATGCGGTCGTTGTATACCTCGTACATGGAGATGACAACGGCATACTCGCATGCAGGGTCACAAGACACGGATAGTGCGCTGATATCCGGTTGTTGGGGAAGTGCTGAAGGCCGGTTGAGGAGCCGCCGGGACGGGGTGGGTGGTGGCCCCATAAACTCGCCCTGATCATGGTAAGCTTTAGCATTATTCTTCTTTTGTCGGACTGAAGCAGTGACTGCCATGAAATGCATAGTTGAATCGTTCTTCTGCTTCTGCTTCCGAGTTGGGGTCATGCCATGCTGCAACAGTTGATACGGAACATCATGATGCAGCCCTTGCATGGTATTGGACTGCTTGAGACCAAGAATGGCGTCCGAAGCGAGTCCCTCTCCAAACTTCAACTTGGATGGGGTTAAGAAGGGACCCTGCGAGGCCTGATAAACTGCCCTGCGAACAACCCGGACCGTCTTTGGGCTATCAGATAAGCCCGGAAGATCGGCCAGGTTGCCTTCTGAACCACCCATCCGAGGGCATGGATTAAGAGGGGAGTGGTGGGGGGCACCTCTAGCCAAGGAAAAACGAGAAGCAACGTGAGGGGACCGTACAATCATTGGGGTGGGAGCCCTTGAGTTTGGACGAGATGACGCTGAGGAGTCGGCGTACACGGACTCAATAAACGCAGAAGCTGAGCATATGGCACCCTCCGATGGGTCGGAAGCACTGATGGATGCTTCGAGGTTTGGGCGAGAGGCGCAGCCAACAATGTTATGGCCGAGAGAGCGGAAGACGACATCGAGGGCCAGCTGTGTCAGGCCGCGCTGGGTCCTTGACCCGAGGATGGTGTGTGACTTCGCATAGGAGTCTGTCAGCCTCGATTGTGCACCACGAAGATGGGCCTATTATCAACAAACCTTCCCTGAGCCAGTCACGCCAAGCGTGGCAAGCAATGCATCTGTTCCATCTCCTCCATGCGGAGCCAGCACGCCCTCGACAAGTGGCACCACGCCGGTGCAATGGAAAACATCCAGTTGAGTGGCATCCTCCTCGAAGACTCGGGTGAACGCGAACTTTTCGATTGCGCGCCGGCGGTCGTTTGGAGGGTTCAGTGTGATGTGTGTTGGCGCCGCATCGTCTGTGGCGGGCTCTTCAACAGTCAAGAATCGCTCGGCTGACGGCGAAGCCCCTGCTTGGGGTGGACGCAATCGCAGGAAGACCTGGAAGAGGTTGTGCGCCTTTTGTGATGTGGAAGGCGCCGAGTCCATTGTGAAGCAGAAAGTACTCGATACTCGACTGAGGTCTTTTTTCTGTTTTCTTCTCCGTTGATGGTGATGCAGTGAGGAGTGGAAGCCGATTATTTTCAGATACGACGCATCAATGTTATTTACTTTTGCCCATTCCTGGCAGGGGTAACTGGCCTAGCAACCGATAAGATAACGAACGGGCCATTCCGCATCGCATGGAATGGGCGCACAGACCACTTCAGCTGGTTGGCCTCCAGGCCCACTCTCCACGACGGTGAAAATTACTTTCTCGAGTGGGGTTGTACTGTACTTCATGACGATAAAGTCTACATCTGAACACGTGGATGTCACGTATCATACACATGGAATTGCCTGGACAGATACCTATGTACTGTACATCGATGCGAGAGAAGTGGCATCGGATAGGACAAACACGTGTGATTCCCAAGTGGCAGTAGCAACCTGGCTGTCCCTTCTCCTTCAAGCCCCTCACCTGGCTGGCCATATGATATTGATTGCGGACGGGGACCGGAAGTAGGTTTGCGGCCAATAACACCAAGGCCTCGATATGCTGAATTCCATTTAAACCTACCACAGCTCCCAATCTGTTCAAGCTGGGGTGAGTCATGGGGCGAAATGACTTTCCGCTGACTCTTCGTCTTCCGTGTGATTCACGTTTGTTGCTAGCATGTGCCAGCCTATTTACTCAAGTGCCCCAGCCTGGCTTGCCTGGATGACATTACCTGGTTAGGGACCTGGTAGCTAGCGTTTCTAAAACCAAGTCGCTGGTGGATAATCGGCGATGGAGAGAAAAATCTTCGTCGTCTTTTGCATCATCGCCTCCAGCAAGCTAGTGGCACTAAGTGGCTAGAGGGGACGGCGGGGCCATCTAGAGACTCCTCCGGCAACTGATCCAGTGAGGATCAACACGTAGCTACATCATGCGAAGCCAGATAGATATTGCATCTGCAGCTCTGCAAGACCACGAGCAGGTTCTTGGCTCTGTGTTGTGCACTCGGGTGGAGGCATGTTGTAATGTAGGGAGGGGAATGCGGGGTGGGACGGGGATCTTTGAGGAGCCTCAATCGACAGCCCTGTGCCAGGATTAGGAAGGTGGTAAGAAGAGGAGATCTCCTGTATGACGATCTCGAGATTTGGGAAGTGTACGAAGTGCGAGTGCGGAAACATCTGTGATAATGGCCATGGCAATGGTGCGAAGGTAGCATCAAGAGCTCGAGGAGATGGCCATCTTTTGCAGCCGTCGGGGGTCCCTCTGCTAGGTAGGGAGCTTCCACAGGAAAGAGCGGTGACGGTAAAGACGACGCTCAATTGGGCAAGGTGTGAGCTTCCAATGCTCCAGCAGGCCCACTCTGAAACAGAGACGGGAGTCACGGAAAAGTCGCTTGGAGCAGTAACAGCCGCAGCATGATTTGATGAGGCGGCAGTCCTCGAACCCCACCAGAAATGGGGGCCAGTGACTGGTCGGTCGGTCGGCGAAAAAAGTTCGAGTGTCTACTTTTCTTCGGAAGCCCCCCCCCTCCTCTTCTTCCTCTTTTCTTCCAACAACCAACCAACCCAAAGCCAAGACAACGAAGTCGCACTGCCCATTCAGAGAATTCAGTTCCAGATCTGATCAAACTTCGTCGAGAATTTTCAAGATGCCTTCGGCCGTCGCTGAGCTGTAAACGCCCACTGCGGGACGTGTCCGCTCTCCAGGCATGTCCCGCAGTCCAGCAGCCTCAACGAGAAACTCAAATTGTGCCAATTCACCTCGACGAAGTTTACCAGGCCTCCGACCTCTCGAGCCTCGACCCAATCCGGGACAAGAGGCTCGGATTCTCCGAGAAAGAGAGCCTGACTCTGAAAACAACAAGTTTGCAACCTGCCCTCCGATCCGGGCTCAGCGCGATTCAATATCTCTTTCCTGACTGACCCCCACCCTCGTCACCCGTCTCTCCTCAGCTACCGACGCAATACCAACCAAGCACCGCTATCATACAGCAATTACACCAATCTGTCGCCTAATAGACGGGATTTGACGAGCGAAACCCAAGAGCCGTGGTTGTCATTCGAGCTCTCTCTAATTCCAGTCCCCCCACTCACCGCCGTTTCCCGCATTCTACCCCAATTTACCCCTGCATATCCCACATGATGTCTCGAAACATACGGCAAAAATACCCTCGCGCCCCGGTCAAAGTAGCCAAGCGCCGGGGCTCGGACTCCTCTTCATCCCTCAACCTCTCCGACGACGACGGATACTCGGGCGTCGAAGATATCAGCGATTCAGATGACGAGGACGAGGACCATGTCCGCGCGGCCGAGGAGAAGCACATCATCTCCCACGAACTCCGACACGTTGTCTCGGAGCCTCCTCGGCCGCCTCTCAATGATGACAGTGATGCTGATGAAGAGGACGAAGAGGACGACGACGATGAAGAAGATGAGGAAGAAGAGGAAGATGATGATGATGATGATGGCGACGAGGTGGCCGAAGGAGACGACGAAGTTGGCCATGAGACCGTCAGTTGGGATGGTATCCTGTCTGATATTGACGATGGCGCCATTTCTGATCTTGCTCCAACCAACTACATCCTTGATGAGGAAGTGATATATGGTGAACGCCATGTCCGCTTCACTGGCGTACCGGATAGCGACTCTGATTCGACCACCACCGATACGACGAAGGACATTGATGGCTTCTTCCCTGACCTCTTCGTCGAGCAGAATTCTCTTGACCCGGCATTCCGTCGTGAGATTGAGTATGATCCTGATGAATCCTCGAACTCGGGTTCGTTCTGGGACTTCCACAGTCAGGACCAATTTGGCCTCGATTCTGATGCCGACATTGGCGTGGCAGTGCAGGAGGAGGACACTCCGACCGCCACGCCCTGTGTAAGCCAAGTTCCCACCGAGGTATCAACACCTGTTCCATCGGGCGAACCGGTCATGGAGCTTGATGGATACGAAAGTGAGTTTGGCTGATATGTTGGTGAGGCCTCTGCTGTCGATGCTAATGCGCTCTTGTCAGCCGATGGTGACACCACTGAGGATGATGTCCCTGAGCCACCTGTTCGTAGGAAGCAGGTCCGGCGGTGCCCGTCCGTGGATGTATCGTCAGACTCTGACACTGAACGGCCTGTTCGGCGCCGGCGCGGCCACGGCAAGCCCCGCTTGGGTCGCTATAATCTGGACAGCTCTGACAGGAAGCCCATCGCCGTCGTCAACCCTATCTCGCGCAAGATGATGATCTTCACGCCCCAGAGACTACGACGGCTGGACTTGTCTCCGGAGTCGTTCAATCTGGATTACTTCAACAATCCCGAAATCACCCAGTCCTCCCCTATTCTCAGCAATTCTGCCTCCCTCATGATGAGTGCCATGTTTTCTTCAAATACTTTTGGCGATTTCATGAACACACAAGCCGTGGGCCCTGCCGAAGCCTTCTTCTCTTTTACGTCGGATGCCATAACCGCGGACGATAGCGACGAAACCGGGGTCGATTGCGAAGAGGACGAGGAGGACGAAGAAGAGAGGAACCTGAAGCTCGAGGATTTCATCACCTTCCATCAGGAGTCCTCCGAGGATGAGGACGAGGGAGACGACGACAACTGGGATGCGAATACCGATGTCGCGTCTACCCCCGGCCGCCCACGGACGTCTGCCAGTGCCGTCAGCGCCACCAGCGACCTGAGCATGGCGGGAGCTCACCCCTTGCTGAGCCACTTCGACAACAACTCGGACGCTGTCGGTGCGTTCCGCCGGAACCAGATCAATCAGCAACTGATCCTCAGCGACAAGGCGACCCCGGCCTCGCTGGCCTTCTCGGGCCCGTACTACCACGGCACTCTCAGGGGCATCAAAACTGGCAGCATGGAGGCAGTGTCGACGCCAATCACGCCCGTGCGTCGTCAGAAGCGGCCCAGTGTCAGCGACCTCAACCGAAGTCCTCTCGAGACCGTCTCGCAGAAGAGAAAGGCCTCGTCGGCGATCGGCGACCCCCTCCACAAGCGACACCGGAGCATCTCGGATATGGAAATCCTGCACATCTGATAGGTATCTAATGTTTATTAGAAGCATCGGTATGGACTGTATGTAATACCTAGGCGCGCGGGAAACCGGAACTCAAAAAACGACCAAGGATGGCATGGCCATGCTGTTGTTCAGGATGCCTTGACGAGAGTCGGCAACCTCAACGCTCTGGCTGTCCCTGGCCTCGGAACGGATCATGACGATCTCCTGCTTTTTTCTTTCTCCTTCATTTCTTCCTCAATCAGACTTGAACGGTACTTCTCACTGGCCTCTTCTCTTTCCTTTCGTTCTCTGTGTTTGTTTGTGTGTGTGTTTCTAATGTTCCATGTCTAAATCACGACTTGAACGTCTCAAAAACTGTCCAACTTCTGATGTGTCCGATTAGTCGCATTCTCTTTTGGAACTGGCCCATCAAAAAGTGACGGGATTTGCTGCGATGGTGCATGGTGCATGGTATGGTGCAAGTCTTGGGAGGGATATCTGCGGCGGACTGACTGCATTTTTGGCGGTCAAGGTGGATGGGTGGATGGATGGATGGATAGAAGGACCGATGATGGCCTCGGCGCCAGCTTTTTGTCTTGCGATGGTACCATGCCTCCTCCCTCTCGGCTACCGCTGCCATCTAGATGCTACCTGGGTCGTAGTAGATACGTTACACGGAGATAGATGGCCAATAGATGTTGCTGATCATTCACGTCGCTGCCTCGGCTTGTCGTCTACTTGACCGGATGTGATGTGGCACCCCTTTGCTACTCAGATCTGACAGTTCACGGACACCTAAAATGGTGGTAACGAGTGGTTGCTGTAATTTCTTAGCTAACGATATCCCCTTGACTCCACAACTTTGGCAGTGGCAAGGTGAAAATCGGTCATGTTCAGAAACCGGTCATCCAGAATCAGAGGCCGCTATATACATCGACAGCAAAGTATATACAACAGAAAGGGACAAGGATCATATGTGACAGAGAAGCAGTCCTAGTTGGACTGGTAGTGAGCGACATATCCGACCTCCATCATACTGCCATACCCGTCAATGGTGTTGCCGTCGGGATAGCCGGGCTGTAAGCGGTCACTGTCAGCATTTTCATCCCTCCGAGGCCGCGCGCGGATTTCAGCTCACCCAGTTCCCACCAACAGCGACGTTCAAGATGAAGTACAGCGGGCTGTGACACAGCGCTTTCCACACGCCCTCGTTGCCGATGCGGCTCCCCGTGACCTGGTGGAACTGCCTCCCGTCCATGTACCAGGTGACCGACTCGGCCCGCCAGTTGGGCGCGGCGGTGCGGTCGAAGACGACGCGCCACGTGTGCCACGACTGGTCGGGGATGCCGACGCTGCCGCCGATGCCATTGCCCTCGTTGCAGATGCCGCCCGGGTACACGTCGCAGTGCGCCGTCCCGTACCCCGTCAGCTGCCCGTTGACCGTCTCCATGACGTCCAGCTCGCCGCACGCCGGCCAGGCCGTGCCGTGCCGGATCGAGTCGCCCAGCATCCAGAAGGCCGGCCAGATGCCCCTCTTGCGGCTCGGGTCGGCGTCGCCGAACCGGATCTGCGCCTCGGCGACGGTGAGGCGGCCGGGGGCGGGCGCGAAGGTGTAGCGGCTCTCGACGCGGCCAGACGTCCAGCCGGACCGCGCGTAGGCGTCGCGCCAGGGCACCAGCTGCAGGGTGCCGCCGCCGCTGCACTGCACGTTGCGCGGCGACGACGTGTACGTCTCCAGCTCGGCGTTGACGCCCAGGTCGCCCGTGACGATGTTCCAGTTGCCCGCGTCCGGCGGCGTCCCCGCCGCGTAGGGGAAGTTGGCTTGCCACACGCGGGTGTAGCCCCCGTACTGTGGGGCGTCCCAGGCGGCGGCTAGGGGGGCGAGGAGGAGGGGGAGGAGGAGGGATTGGTGGATGCGCATCGCTGATCGGAGAGGGGGCCGGGGCCTAGAGTGGAATATATATATACAGAGAGTTGGGGGAAGATGAGGTTAAGGAATGGAAACGAGGGATGGGGGACCAGAGGTGGGACTACAGCTCCATGGGGAAGAAGATCACCGAGAGCTTGAGGGGGGATCGGCGATGGCAGCGTTTAAGTAGGCTCGCGCTCGTGCCTCGAGGCGTAGCTGGATGTCCTGAGAAGAGGTGCCATGGACAGGGATCGCTCAATGTGGCAGCTGATTTGAGAGGGCGGACATTTGCAACTGGAATGTGACAGTCGCCCTTCGACGTTGCTGCTGCCCACCGGCCGCATTCCCCTTTTCGCTCCATTTCTGGGGAGCCAAGTCGGAGAGATATACCTTTGGGCGTGTGGGTTGGGGAGCAAGGATGGCCAGTCAGCCCCGAGTCTGCGGGACTTGCACAAGTCGACCAACCAGCAACTGGTGGGGAGCATATGCCCGTGGCGCCACGCTGCTTTCGCAGGGGTCCGTGGGCGGTTGATGCAATCATCTGGTGGGGAATAAGATGAATAGCAAGGATCAGGGACGGGTCCAGACGCTTGGTGCTTGTGACGGGCAGACGGGACTTGGTATGGTAGAGGATCGGATCAGGGGCAGGGTTGCCTGTCCAATGTGGGACCTGGCCGGCAATGGTTCCCTAATTGATACTACAGGATCTCCCTGCAACCCTCCAAAATTTCTGATGCTAGGTTGCTTAGCCATATCAAGGAAGTCAACGGCCTTGGGAGGATCGAAATAATGCCGAAGCTAATTGCGTGCAACTCAACATTTTTTGTATTTGTAATGCTTGTGATTGCGGGGGGAGGAGAGGAGAAAGGGAAGACGGAGAGAAGAATGGAAGAAAGGGGTTCATTCATTCATTCAACGTGCGCATGTCAGCTTGGCAGGTCTTCGTCTGATGAGGCTCGAGCTCAGCCCCTGAAGCCGCTCTCATTGGGCGGGGGTACGTACCCTTAGATCGACACCCCCTGCTGATAATTTCCACTGACCTGGTCTTGAGCTACCCGCCAAGCCCCTATTGGATGAGGTTTGAAATGTGAGCACCCTTCTCTTTTAAAAAGGGCCACCAGGTCGCTTCAGACGTTCGGATTTTACGTACCTAATCCACAGCCCCTATTAATCTTCCTGTCGCTCTTCGGAAACACTGTGGCATCAGCCAGTGGGGGAAGGGCACCACCTGAGAAGATGGCAGTATTGGCAAATTTGTGGCTGAAATACGGCATGGCTGTCTACCTAGTGGAGCTTTAGAAGAAAGGAGTTACAGAGAACCCTCAGCACATCAATGCGTGGATGGAAATATTGCTTGGCAGAAATCGAAGGGCAGTTGTTGTCAGCACTATCAAATCGATTGCAAACGATGCGTTACCAAGGGCTAAATAAATATCTGACCATTAACTAAGGTCCTGTACTCGAACGACACGTCCACCATACCTCTCATCAACCTGGAGTCGTTGAGGGTGGGCTGAGTCTACAAGCAGCTGCCTATCCTAGACTGGCCCTCTATGATGTTTGCGCCTATCCTGGGGGATCTCCAACCGTCCTTCCCTGTCGACAGCTTCTCCAGGTTATGCTCTCGCATCTCTCTTAGCCACCGAGTTGTTTATCCTTCCACGATCTTGGGTGCCCTTTCTCTTCTGACAGCACCTTGGCATGGCCAGTACCTTCTTCCTTACATATTCGGCTAGATCTACCGTAAATAGCAGGCCCTCGTCGGCATACGCCTCACCAATGGCATACAGTATGGTATCAGCCTCCAACTCAATGACAGTAATCTGCAACACATCTGGATCGAGGTCGTCAGAGGGGACCAGGTGATGGAATGTGACGCCGTAGTAATCGATGTGTCTAGTGAGGGATAGTCAATATCTGACCCAAACAGCGCGACGCTTTAATGTTCCAGTTGGCAGTACTCACGAGTATGGCTTCACGTCGGGCACCCAGCCCAGGTACTCATCCCGCACGACCATGTCACCAACGACCTCTGGACAAACGTCCCGCCCGTATAATTTTCGATATGCCAGTCTTGCAAGCTCCGAGCCGGCCGGCTGTAGAAACACTAGGCATAAGGATCGTGCGATGTGGAGATCGAGAGCCATGATGATCAAAGGTCAAGGGAATTGAGTGTTCGAGGAGCAGCCTAGATCAAACAAGGAGATGTTGTGGAGAAAGGGATGCCTAGAGACGTCGAATTTCAAATCCAGGCATTTGGGGCTCTGATTATCGCCTCAATGCGAGCCACTGGTACCTCGAAGAAACAATTCCGGGGTTCGTTGGGGCCGGGTATTGATACATCCCTTGCGCCAAAGGTAGGCATTCATCTTGGGTCTTTAAGTTGACGGAGATCTCCGTCTACTTCCGCCCACGTGTAACTGTTGATAGTATTTCAACAGTACAGTGACCTGCTGCGCTGGATTTATACTCACAGTGTGGCCCGAGATCCTGAATTCCGGGTTGAGAGGCCCCCCAGGACTCACGGTATCCGATGGGGTGTCCTAGATTCCGGGTCTACAGTTGGCCGACAGGGGTCCCGTTTCCCCGGTTCCTACAATCTACGATTAGGTAAATCGAGGCCCACCCGACTGTGCGTGGTGTTTGTACTTGGCCTACATGACACGAAGAATGTACTCCCCCATGGTCTCCATTATCTAGAGAGTAGCATCAACGCCTCACGGGATCAACCCGTTAGCAGCTACCACGCAACAGGCAATGGAAATACAGGTAGGTAGGTAAGACACATCAATGAGCCCATGCGATGCCTCTCACGGCCACTATTTCAAGTATCACAGACCTAAGAAGCAAGGGTAAACTTGTTAAAATAGTAAATACCTAAGATTTCGGGCGTATATTATAATAAGATAGTCCCGCTTTACGAAGGATATGAGAAAGTCCAAATGTCTCTTCTGGCAAGTACAGCATGATGATCGCATAAAAACTGAGCCGCTGCCAGTCACTTAGTTCCTGTACAAGTCGTCCGTGACCAGATGCATGGAGTTCAATCAAGCCATATCCTGGGAATCATGTGCCCCTAATGACTCCCTCCCTGTTTGAGGGCCCAGAAAGGAACCCGCCTAGAAAAGTACCCGCCTTGCCTTCGCAATGCCTGTAATATCCCACTCGACAGGCTTTGTACGGTCCATCCACCTCATCCAGTCCCAATCATTAGAGGGTTTCATCATATTCGCGAATTCCCAATATTCCGGGTACCAGCCGGCTCTCTCCCAGTCCAAAATAGCAGTTATCTGACCAGTACCGTTAACCAGGATATTCCGCGGAGTCAGGTCGCCATGGGTGAATACGGAGGTAGATGAACGAGGAAGCATATCCGGAAGGTATTCCGGATACGATCCGCCGTTAAAGTGGAGGTATCGTTGATATATACGGGCTCGCAAAGCTTCATCCGTCAAGATGGGGGTACCGGTTTCGTTAATGTCCCGAATTAGTACGTCGATAGTTGGAGAACCGTCAGCTCCGCACAGATATAGGTCAGCGAAGGCCGGTGGACGTGGAATTTGCTGCAGTCGTACAACCACCTGCCAAATGTGGCGACAGATGCGCTCCTTTGTATCATCGTCAAATCCGTCCCATAGCGAGTCAAGAAGAGAGCCGTCGGCAAGCTCCATAAGCAGAGTACCATGTTCCCGCCCATTTTTCATGAAGTAGTTTGACAAGATTAGCCCAGGGACAGGAACTTCGGTATGCTCCTTCACAAGGCGAAGAGCTGCTTCTTCGCCACGCGTAACACGGTACCCGGTCTTCCGAACAACGCCAGGGACAATTTCGTCAACCTTGGCGCCGCCCTGCTGGCTAAGGATTCGGTATTGAAAATTGTCTTCTTCGTCTTCACTCATTGCTAGCACGCTTGGTTAGCATTCTGCAAATCTAGAGCAGTTATGTCGCAACCTACCGTGGTCTTTGAACGGGAGACATGGGCAGCTTTGGATTTTCTGGACTAGACTGTTGGCTGTATGGAAGCCTCTCTATCCTGTAACTCACTCAATGGCAGCCAGGTACTAAGGTGACAAGACTGCAGGGAGGAGGATTGGCAGTTGGTTTCGATCGATTGCACACTGCTACCAGCTTGACGCGCTGGCCGATTTAGGTAACAGAATATATTGGCAGTCACGTGGCACCATCTCGCCTCTGCCCCGTCCACGGCGTTGTTTGGGCGAATCTTTTCCTCCAGGACGTGGCCCAAATTCCACGTACCTCGCGGGATCTTGTTAGCGATTCCGATAGTGTCGAAGTTAGAGTTCGACTTTAAGAAGATCTCATCAACTTCTTCAAGGTGGCGACTATTGGTTTCGGGGAAGAAGAAATAGACGCCTAGAAGAAGAGAGAGATCAGTGATGGACTTGGGATTATAAAGGATATGAAATAAATAAGAAGAAAAGAAAAGGAGGTGGATTACTTACCCGGAAAGTGATCTCTGCTATCACCTAGGTGACTTTTCCTATTTTCTAGATCTAAATCCTCGGCGTTTCCCTTTGATACAGGATAATAGAGCTTACAATTGACAGAAATCCACATGTATTTCACCCCCGGACCAGTTAACTCGCCGGTTCAGTCGCCGTAGGACAAGACTCCGTTATCGTAACAATCCCCCATCCGGTGGTGCACTGAATGCATCCGGCCGACGTAGGGCATATCGTCGTAGTAGCCGGCTGAACCTTGACACTGCGACATCCGCAGGGCAGTGTGACGGCAGCTGGAGGATCATATATTGCCCTAGTCAGCCCCTGCAAGCTCATACCGTCTTTGGAAATCTCTCCATCCAGAATCAGGGGTGTCCGTACCGTCAGCTATACACCAATTGTCGGTTGCGCATGTGATATCACATCCCTCCGTGAGCCAGATAGTCTGCGTCGGTTCGAATGTGCAGCTTTCCGGCAGCACGGTTGTGGTCAACATTGTCGTCAACATTGTCGTCGGTGTCGTGGTAGCCATTTCGACGTGGCTTTGATAGGGAGCTCACACGCGCCACTGCTGCCACTCTCGGTCGCCACAACGAAGCTGAGAAAAGAGGACTATCAGCATATTAGCCTATGTTAATCTAGATGGCTCACACAGGCTAAAGCCACGTGACCTGCACTGGCGATAAACACCTGCCGCATACCTCTCGATCATATATCGTCCGAAAGCCTCTCCGCTTCGTCGATCCTCGGCATCACATGCGGCGTTATATCTCTCGATAAAGGAATTCTCGATCGGGGAAACAGCAGTGCCCAATGGAGACAGGTCGAGGTGAACGACAAGGCGTGCATCGTTCCAGCGGATGTGTAAGGAGACGCGCTCCCTACATCCGCTAGACATCTCCTCAAGGTGATGGATGCTCATCATGCTGGCTGGCGTCATTTGGACGGCGATGGCAGGGTTGCTGGCGGCTCAATCCGCCGTCGAGGCTGGAAGGCCGATCTTTGATCAACTCGCCCCGCCGCCTGCACCCGGTGCCACTACCTCGCCCGACCTCCAAACTCTCCTCTTCCCAATAGAATACACGTTTTACTTTCGGACCTTGGATAAGGTAGAGCTGATCCGTAGCGACAGTCATGTCACGCGCAACGAGGCCTCACTTGACCCACTTGGCCAACCATTCCATCTCACCGTTGACAAGGCCTTCAATCTACCAAGATTCTCCACCAAGAACATTCGTGTCCTCGAGAATCTTTTCAATAACGGTTACATTGCACGTGTGGTGGTTGAGGGACAAGAGATGTGCTCTAAGGCCGGGGACAGTAAGGGCCCTGATGCCGCGCAAAGGGAACTCGACTGCCTCTGGAAGATCACCACCTCGGAATATGCAACCACCCTCCGCGTGCCGAAGCTCCTCGGTCTAATCGAGACACCCGACGACAAGAGGGTCATTGGATTTTTGGAGGAGTATATCCCGGTTTCGGACACGTGGGAGTTGTCGACACTTGGAAGTATTGAGACGGTCTCTGCGATTGCCGAGAACCGTCGGAAGAAGTGGGCATCGCAGGTCCAAGAGACGGTCCATCTGTTACACCAAAACGGGGTCACGTGGGGCGACGGCAAGGCCTCAAAACGTGCTGATTTACCGCGATACTGATGATGCGTGGGTTATTGACTTTGGTGGTGGATGGACAGATGGCTGGGTAGACCAGGAACTGAGCGGGACAGTGGAGGGGGACGAGTTAGCTGTGAAGAATATCTTCAAGTTCTTAGAAGTTTGATAAAAACTTAACTAGTCTTAGTTTAGATAGGTAGACTAGACGCTGTGTTTTAGGATTTTATACATTAGCTGGTATGCCTGCCGGTACCTGTGTTCTCCAGCCACAGTGCCCAACGCACCATGTGTGCCCAACGCAACATGCAGCATCAGCCTCCACGCCTGCAGATGGCACAGCCGACTCCAATGTATTGGAGTTGCTGCAGTGGCTGGGGTGCCAGCCCGGTTGCCTTGCGTCCTGCCTTCCTAACACACGGATCGGGCACAGCCCCAAATTACCTCTAAATTACAATCTCCAGCTGAGTCGCGACATCCTTCGCTTGCCCCGTGAAGGCGAGCAGGCTGCAATTGTGCAATTCTCAGACTGTAAGTCAAGCACTCTCACCACTTCCTTCATCTCCATAATTATTGGGAAAGAGACGAGGCGAAGAGGATATCGACGATGGACCCCCTCTCGGCGATCGGCCTCGCGAGCAACATCCTACAGTTCATAAGCTTCTGCGGCGGGCTATTCTCGGAATCCCGAGACATATACCACTCCTTCAGCGGCACAACCAAGGAATTCGAAGGACTCGAGGACATGTGCAAATACCTCGCGAAACTCACCTCTGCATTGACGCCGGCAGAGTCCCCCGACTCACTCAACTCGTTGCCGGCGAGCCTGAAGCCCATGCAGGCAGAGATCGACATAGTGGCCCTGGCCTCGAAATGCAAAGACACCGCGGGGAGCTTGTCCGATTATCTCAAAGGTATGCGCCTGGGTGATGCCTCTCGGACAAGGGGCGCAAGCCTTCTGTTAGCTGTCAAGGGAAGGCTGGGCAGGCATCGAATCAATGAGATGCAGAAAACGCTGGATCGGTATCGAAATGATCTGATAGACTGTCTCGTCGTCGTTACCAGGTAAGTGATAATTCTACCACGTGGCGCCATCTGCCATCGATGATGCATTTCAAGGCAGCAGGACAAATCTAATTAATCAACGGGCCCGCAGCAAGAGACAATCCAGCGTGCTGATGTACTTGGAGGAGCTTAAAGTAGCAAATCTGAACCTGGTACATGACCATTCGACCAAGTTGAACGAGATTCTGGAACTCGTTCGAATGATTCCTAGCCAGGCGAGTAAGGTGCTTAAGGAAGACGATGATTCGGTCCTCTTCCAGGCCATGTCTAAGGCGCTTGAGACCATCGCGGCTTCGTCGGCCCGGCAGTGGCTCCCGGAACATGAGATTGTCCACAGTCTCTACTTCGACTCGTTGATTGTCCGACACGAGTCCATTCAAGGTGCTCACAGGAAAACGTTCGAATGGCTGTTGCGGAGTCGCGGAAAGAGACCGGGTCGGGATAGGTCCTGTCCTCAAGCCACGCTTCTAGAATGGCTGCAGTCCGGAAGCGGCATGTACTGGGTATCGGGCAAGCCGGGATCGGGGAAGTCAACTTTGATGAAGTTCATTGCTGACCACCAGGAAACGCAAAAGGCTCTTGATAGATGGGCGGGGCCGAGCGAGTGCACGACGGCAGCCTTTTACTTCTGGAGTGCGGGGGCGCGCCTGCAAAAGTCGGTGGAAGGGCTGTTGAGGTCGTTGCTGTTTGAGGTCCTTGTCCATGTCTCGGAGCTCATCCCCGTCGTGTTCCCCGAACGGTGGGCCTCTATGACGGCAACAAGCATGAAGCGTAGGCGGAACTTTGGTGTCAACAGCGACAAGCGTCGGCGAGACTGGACCGTCCAGGAGCTATCTGAGGCACTGTATCGGTTGTCGAAAACCCCTGACGGTTCCTCGAAGCGGTTCTGCTTCTTCATTGACGGGTTGGACGAGTATCACGGCGACCATCGCGAGCTCATCCGGATTCTGTCCGCCATATCGGCGAACCACAACATCAAGCTGTGTGTTTCGAGCCGCCCATGGAATGTCTTTGAAGACGCGCTTGGCCAGGACTCGTCTCGGAAGCTCTATGTCCACGAGCTCACGCGAAACGACATCATAGAATACACCAATTCGACGTTCCAGCAGGATGCAAACTGGGTATCCGGAGCTAGGATTAACCCCCGATACGGCATGTTGGTCGACGAGATTACCGACAAGGCGCAGGGAGTATTCCTGTGGGTTGTGCTCGTTGTCAGATCTCTGCGGGAGGGGCTAAGCAATGGCGACTCGCTGCACATGCTGGAGCTGAGAATCAAGAACATGCCCCAGGAGCTGGGGCCCTTCTTCCGGCACATCCTCTCGTCCATCTCGTCCATATACCACGTGCAGATGGCTCTGTCTTTCCAGGTCGCTCTCAATGCTTCTAGGCCGCTCACCCTCATGCACTTCTCGTTTCTCGACGACTGTTTCGAGACCGAGCAGTTTGCATTCCGCGCCCCGATCAGGCCGATGGACAACCACGACATATTCAGTCGACACCAGACAGTGCGTCGGCGGCTGAATGCTCGCTGCAAGGGATTCCTCGAGGCACACCTACACCCTCCCGAGACACGGCCGCATCTCGCGCACAGGGTGGACTTTCTCCACCGTACCGTGCGAGACTTCCTTCGGACGGACGAGATGGCGCAGTTCCTCGAGGACCTGCTGGGAGACTACCCGACGAACACAGTCATGGCAAATGCATATTTAGCCTTCATCAAGAGTCTTCCGCCCGATGGTTCCGCTGCGGCACTGGTGGAGGAGGCTCTGCACTATTCGCACAAAGCAGAGAAGGAGTCGGCAGAGGTGGCCGTCCAGTGCGTCGATGAACTCCTCCACACGGTCCGCGCTATGAAGCTGGATCTAGCGAGTCCGACGGAGTTCTCCCGCTTGGTTGTACGAAACGGACTGTGCGAATACGTTTCCACCGCGATACAGGCCGGCTCCGATGGTTTCACCGACACCTCGCATCTCCTCGATATCGCTCTTCAAAACGCCAGCTCCATTAACCCCGACGACCCCGACATGAACGACATGGTGTCAATGCTTCTGAACGAAACTACGAAGCTTAGTAACAAGCAATGGCGCCTGTATGTCATAGGTCTCCAGTCGTCGGTCGGGCGAACAACCGACCCGGATATGGTGAAGTGCCACTCGCGAATGCTGAGCCTAGTCCTCCCGCACGTCGAGAATGTCAACGCCCTGAACCTAGCCAGTGTAACATGGGGCGGCCTGTTTGCCAACATTGTTTCCGACACGGACGCACCGCGGGCCGTGGGAAATATACGGCAGAAGATGCTGGCAGAGCTACTAGCATACTGGGCGGATCCCAACGGCGCGTACAGGGGCCAGACTATTTGGGCCTGGCTGTGCGGCATCCTCCGTCTTTGTACGGAAAACGAGGCCTCTCAGCGAAACGCCATTCGGATGGAGTTTTTGTCGAACCTAACGGAGATGCTGCTGAAGGCAGGCGCTGATACCAGCCATGCCAGTTCGCTGACTGTCGACGAAGCGCGGTCTATCTTCCCTGCTCGATTGGCAAATCCCATCTGCGACTTGTTGAGGAAGCAGCCTGTGTCTCCGAGTCCTGTTACTGGTTGGGGTGCTTACTTTCTGTCTTTTGTCCCAGGATTTTCTAGGTTTTCGTCAGCCACGCCGGCGAACAGTCCGGCTTACTGAATAAATCCATAAACGATCTTTCCCCCCCCCCCTCCTCCTCCTCTTTGTCTTCTTCTTTCCTAGCTTCTACTCGCTTGAGGTTCTCTGCTTCAACTACGCTCACCCTTCTCGGTCTTCTGTTGGAACTCAGGAGATCGTGAACAGATAACACTCGAAGGGCTTTACCGTTCACTTCTCTTCAGCATTCTGAGGCAGTGTCCCGAGCTCATAGCAAAGACGTTTCCAGTTCATCGGACGAAAGGCGATACGATTGTGCCCAACTTGGAGGGCATTCCCTTCCAGTTTTCTGAGCTCAAACAAGCGATGAACATGATCGTGGGCAATCGCAATTTCGCTAGTCACCGTTTCTGCTTCTTCATCGACGGACTCGACGAATTTGAGGCGGATCTGCATACGTCTAGACTATTGGGATTTGGCCCAGAGTCTCCGAAGCTGGGCTCTCTCACCCGATATCAAGATCTGCGTCAGCAGTAGACCGCACGAGGAGTTTCTGCAAGGCTTCGATTCCTTGCTGCCGCCATTAGGCCATACTCAGATGAAGAGGTACGTGTGTGTCACGACACTGTAGTCGTTCGAGGTATGTGGAGGCCCAAGCCTCGAGACCTTATTAGTAACCGCTCTATACTTAGTCAGAGGTCTCCGTTGTTCCAATTCACATTGCTTACGGTGCGCGGTACTCTTTGTGTCCACATCTAGACTGTATTCGCGAAGCTGCTCGTGTTGTGCAACCAAGGGGTTTGTTGGAAGGAAGATGCTATTGGTCGGGGAGGCGGCGTGGATTCGACGATGGTCTTGTGTTGGAAGTAAGGTAACGAAAACGGTGGTATTTTTTGCGTAATTCAGTGTGCTCCGTCTCTGATCCACATAAAGCAGCACAAAAACTTTGGCCATCTCAAGGAGGCGATGAGAATTTACGATATGATTCTAGCTGGCTACCGCCGAGAATCCTCCGATTCCTGGACCTGGAATACAATCCCGGGACTGGACCTATATGAGAACTGGCCGAGGAGGGATGGTCGCACAGGGGGTGGAGAGAGAATGTACTAGGAGTATTGTCTATGAGAACCCTTGCCCTTCGACCAAATCCCGCTGTAAAGTGGCTTGATGGTCCTCAGGTCTGAGGTTCTAGCGAGTCCCAGTACATCGCTGATACCACGCTTGGACGCCACTGGTTTGCAATGAAAGTTTACATCATTACATAGGAAGGTCCCGACTTGGCAGTAGGTACCTTGTTCAAAAAGTGCTTCTCTCCACTCCCACCGCTGACACCGTTTACGAGCTGCGAAGCCTTGGCAGGCTACTACGGCTGCTCCTCCCTGATGACTTCATCCAGGCAGCCACCGCTGGCAGCTACGAAGCGGTGCCTCGAGGCGACAAGCTCTCTCCAATTCCATCTTTTCTCTCTTGACAAAGATGCCGGTTGGGGGGAGAGACCCACACTTGGATCGGGCAAAATTTAGCGGCATCAAGAGGCATCGCCGTCGACAACGCCGTTAACAAGAGCCGCCTTCTCCTCGGTCACCTCCTTCGTGATCCGGTCGAGACAGCCGATGGCGGCGGCCACGAAGCCCAGGATTGGCGTCGCGGGTTGAATCGGACGACTCAGGTACTCCGGATGATATTGGACGCCGACGAACCACGGGTGGTCCTTCAGCTCGAAGATCTCCATGCGCTTGCCCGTGTCGTCCTTGCCGATGAACGTCAGCCCGGACCGCTCTAGCTCCTCGACGTAGTCGGGGTTGACCTCGTAGCGGTGGCGGTGGCGCTCCTCCACCACCTCCGCCCCTCCGTACAGGGCCCGCAGCTTGCTGAACTCGCTGCCCGGCTGGAAGTGCGTCGCGCGCGTGCCGAGCCGCATCGTGCCGCCCATGTGCTCCCTGGAGATCTCGGGCATGAAGATGATGGCCTTGTGCTCAGCCGTGGCGTCGAACTCCTCGGACGTGGCGCCGGTGTGCCCACACACCTGCCGCGCCCACGCGCAAACGGCTGCCTGCATCCCCAGGCAAATCCCCAGGAATGGAGTGGAATGGTCGTGAGCCCACTGAGCAGCCTTGATCATGCCCTCGGTCCCGCGATGGCCGAAACCTGCCCAAGATTTTCGCATTAGTCCATGTCAGTTACAAGAAACAAGCAAATCTGGGGGAAGCCCCACCACCGGGAACCAGGATTCCAGCGGCACAGCAGACCTCGTGCCACGCCTTGTGGAATTTGGTAGGGTTAGTCTGCTGGGTGGCGTCCTCCAGGTGCTCGGAGTCGACCCAGATCAGATTGAGCTTGCGGCCGCACCGCATGGCCGAGTGCTCCAGCGCCTTAACGACGCTGACGTAGGCATCGTGCAATTCGACATACTTGCCAACCAGGGCAATGTCGACTGTCTCCGCGTAGGTCTGCGGGATCATGGCCTTCCACTTCTTCCATAGCTCTGCGCCTTTCGTGACCAAGGCCGGCGTGGGCTTGATCGCGTCCAACGTCAAGGATGTGCGCAAAAGACCCAGGAGGCCCTGTTCTTCAAGTAGAATTGGGACCTCGTAGGTGGTGGGCATATCTCTGACAGCAATTACCTGCTCAACCTCGACCTGGCAGCTCCGAGCTATCTTGGTGATGGTACCTTGCTCGAGGGGGTGCTCGCAACGACAGGCGATCTGTGAAGGTTGTCAGCTGGCAGCTAAGCAAGGCAGACCCCCCAGTTCTAGACCCTTACCAAGTCCGGGAAAAGACCAGCGCTCCGAACACTCTTCACCGCGTGCTGGGTTGGCTTGGTCTTCTGCTCGCCGTGCACGAGGGGAATATACCCAACGAATATGTTGATGAAATTTCCTTTGCCAGCCTTGTGCCGAAGCTGAGTGAGTGCTTCGACATAGGGCATGCTCTCGATATCACCAACAGTACCGCCCTGCAGACAGGTTAGACACAAGCATCCTCACACAACCGAACAGACTGGGTAGCAATCGACTGTGGCGCGGTAGGCTAGCCTGGCAAGGCTTTGAGAGAGGTCATACCAGCTCAACTAAGCGGCAGTAAGTCAGCATCCAGTTCGGTTAACAACCAAGCACAAGAGACGTACTGATGCAGACATCTGGCTCCATCCCGGACCCGTCGACGGGGATCTTGGACACTCGAGCAATCCATTCCTGAATGGAGTCGGTGACGTGAGGAACTATAGAATTCTAGTCAGTAGTGTTTCTCGTCGCGGGCCAGAAGCATCGACCTGACAGGGATTCCAAGAGGGAATTATTGAGGAGCCACTTACCGACTTGAACGGTACGCCCCAGGTAGGCGCCCCTTCGTTCCCTTTCGATGACCTGCTTGTATATCTTGCCAGTCGTGATGTTGTTGTCACTGGTCAACTCGACGCCCAGGTACCTCGAGGAAGTTAGATATGAATACGTGACGTGGTTGGTCATGCAGGGGGCTCCTACCGACTGTAATTCCCAACGTCTAGGTCACATTCCGACCCATCGCCTAACACGAAACACTCTCCATGCCTGCAGAATTGATTCCGTTAGTGAAAGATTCACATCATAAGTGACTCGGAAAGACTTTCTCTAGTGGGTTTAGCAATCCGGCGTCTACGTTCAGGTACGGATCTATTTTCTACCACGTGTCAATGTAGGTCGAGAGACTGGAAGGTCATGGAAGAATGACTCACAATTGCCTAGAACCAATATGAGTAAAGGAGGTATAGTTGGGCAGGGAAATTGGTCTCATACCGTGACCCTGAGTCCAGCTGTCTTGAGCAAGAGACCAGCCGAAGAGGCTGAGGGCGTTCATTAGCCGACTCAAAGAGGAATAACGAGGATTGATGCAGTTGCCATACCAATAATTCCTATCGAGAAGCCAGGGTCAGCATTTGTTATCAATGTCCGTATGTCTCGATTTACGTCACAGTCCACCGGCGAAGAGTGATGGAGGGGTGCGTTCGAGGAGAACCGATGTTCCAAGTATACAGAACTGACCTTTGCCGACCCCGGAGATGACACCGCCGCTCACAAGGACATAGCGCATCTTGATTGTTGGACAGGATAGCCGTGTTGCAAGAGAATTGTTGGGATGCG
Organism: Phialemonium atrogriseum; assembly: GCF_030411735.1. Classification (NCBI taxonomy): domain Eukaryota; kingdom Fungi; phylum Ascomycota; class Sordariomycetes; order Cephalothecales; family Cephalothecaceae; genus Phialemonium; species Phialemonium atrogriseum. The sequence goes on from NW_026848147.1 coordinate 694,245, forward strand.
GCGCAAAGGGAAAATTTTTGAGTGTTAAAACCAAACCATTTGTCTTTGGCTCCACGTTAGACGCACGCACGCACGTGATATGAGACACGTGATATGAGAACCTACCGACACTAATTTGTACCTAGTTCCAGGATAGGTGGCTCAAAAGTGGGCCCTTCTAGGCAGCGAAAGTTTAATTATAGTACACCGTGTACAGTGGGGTACGATAAGTTTTCGGACACTCCACCAAAAAAATGCCATTTCTATTATACTACCAACTTCAAAGCAGCAGCATTTAGTCAATTCTACTCCAAATTGCTCCATATTTGGTAGAAATATAGAGTATCTAATACTTAATAGAACTACCTTTGGCTTTTTTTAATAAAGCCATCCGCTTCCACATAGTGCCTGCGTATTTCCAGAGTATCTCTGCCCCAAATCTTTCCCAGACTTCTTCCAGCTCTAATGTCATCTGTGGACGCGACTTAATTGAATGGCGCTTTTTGCCAATCTGTATCTTCATCTCCCTCCACAAGTTCTCAATAGGAGATAGGTCAGGGCTTTGTGGTGGCCAAACTAGGATCTTGATCTGCCACGCCTTCTTCAACAACTTCAGCCATCCTCCATGATGATATGATGCTCCATCTTCTTGCATTCTAACCCCATGACCATACTTTTCTCTCATACGAAGATAGAAAGGAAGAAAATGAGGGATAAAAATAAGATCTGTGTAGATATCTCGGGTAAAACGCAACCCAGGAGGAAGAATGACAAGAGGCCCCTTTTCTAGTCCACAGAAACAACCCCATACTCCAACTGAAGTACGCCCAGACTTGAATGATGGCTTAAGGCACTCAGCCAAGAATGCCTCATGAGTCGCGCGGGTAACGTAGCTGACAGTATTGTCTTCGCCAATCCAGAAATAGGCCTCATCAGACCAACAAACCAACCCCCATGGCATCCACTTATTGTCCTTGACAAATTGCCGCCGCTTTTTCTTGTTGATATCACTGATAAATGGCTTAGTTCGAGCTTTTCGACGCGCTTTTCCAAACAATTTCAGTGTCTTCCGGACAAGAAATCGCGAGATTTGTCTTCCAGATTTTGAAGGTGTTGCAAGGGCTTGGAGAGAATCAAATCGATGCGTGGTAGCGTATCTTACTAGTTTCCTCGCTGCTCTTTTGCTCAGAAGAGGTGGTCTTCCGCTTCGGGCCTTTGCCTTGAAAGGTTCTGCAACATTTGCTGCAAGATTCTGGCGTACCCGGTTGATGGTATCGTGGGTAGTAGACTTAGAAAGCCCTGTCTTCTCAGCAATAGCTCTGATAGACAAACCACCATCATGTAGGCCCACAACATACGCCCGTTGGGCTTCTGTTAAATGAATCCTACTCTTTTTATTGAGTTTAAACATGCTGTGAAGCAAAAAAAAGTAAAAGTTCAAAATTTAGGAAGAAGTTGCGGTGAAGAGTAAGGAGTCAGGTGCGCAAGGATGTCCAAAAATGGCTAGTTTAGGCAGGGTGTCCGAAAACTTATCGTACCCCACTGTACACCTACCCAATCGATCTCACTAACATGGAAAATGTGAATTCGATTGGTACTCGTTGACGATGATACCGTACAATACAGAACCTACAGAAATTGAGGGCAGTTGTTCTAGATATGGCTACCTAGACATCTGGCTGAAAACCTAAAGTCATAAGTCAACATTTATTCAAGGGGTGTAAACTTTGGCCAGCCAATCATTCACAAACTAATTGGAGATTATCATTCCAACAACTTACATCCACACTGAGTTTAATTCCTGACAAGGATCTCTTTGCAGAAAGGTCTCCTTCTGACCATTACTCTCACCCAGGCTCTGGAGGTACTTCCTGCAAACGTCTACATCAGGCATTCCCTTGCATACTTCAACTCTACGTTACATTGAGAAACACGCTGTATTCAAGAGCTTGCATGAATGCAGCCTGGCGACCCCCTGAAGATGTCCGTCTAGCTTGGATATGCCTGATGATTAACTCCGGTAATTGGGCTTACCAAAGGCGTCATAGCGCTGCTTCCTTTTCCAGGGAGGGTCCCATCGTTGTGCAAAAGGATAAACATCTTTAGAAGAAGTTGTTTTGACCTTTCAAGTTTCAAAGCCATACCAACATGGATGTTCGGCGGGAAATTGGGCCCAACCCGAAAATGGAACGTGCCGGGTGCAAGAAAAGTGAACGAAATACTAGGAATCCAAACATCTTCAATAAGTACATGGTGAAACTAAACTAACAAAGAGAACAGGGGGGGGTTTGGTACGCTAGGAGAGGATTTGATAGATGTTAGGGAAGGATGCAGTAAAGAGGGTAAGGAAAACTCGATGATATCTAACTTTACAGCCAGGAGTAATAAATCAACTGAATCTTGTCATTGTGTTGGTATAGAACTTTAACCATGACACAGGTTTGGCAAGAGTTAATTGCAATTCAGATGAGTAAGGTTGCTGCCATGTATTCATCAGATCCAGTTACTGCCCCTACAACGCATGTTGCATCACGCACCGATTGCCCTCACCAAACCCCGTCAACCATACCAACCCTCGCTGCTCTAATCGCGACTACTTAGGCGCTACTCAGGCTGTCATCAGGAAAACCACCAAAACCAGTGTGGATAGATAGGTGGATAGATAGGTGGACGGTGATCTACGACACAGTGGAGTTCTGAGAATGAAGAACGTTAACTTTATGTGAAGGGACAGTTTTGGTTACCTAAATATACGCTCAGACCAAAGACTTGAAAAGGTATATTAGATTAGCAACTAAGAACAGAACCCCGACTGGTGTAGTGGTAACACGTCGATTGACACCTGAGGAAAATAGCCTTCAAAACGCTATTTTCTTGGGCCCGTTCGCGGGGCCGAAGTCCCAGATTCGATTCCTGGGTTGGGGATTCTTTTTTCTTCTACCTCTATCGTAAAATCCAGGCTGGTACGTACTTTTTGACTTGAAACACAGCGGCGACATTGTCTTCAGAGTTGTTATGACAGTGTAAGGGCCCTAAAACTTGGCCTAGTGTATCACCACTCCTTTCCTCCTTGGGGCAACTTCAGCTGAGGTGACCAAATCAAGGATCACTAGACTCAACCCAGCTCAGGCTAGCTCAGGTTAAAGCAGCGGCAGCTTAGGAACTCTGCCAACAATAGGGATTTTTGAGGGCAATCCATGCGTGATGCATAAGGCTGTTTGTTGTTGTACGATATTTGACGACAGGCCCTGAGTGATGCTTTGGGACAGTGCTTTAAACACTCTAGATACGCTAGATTACTCAACAATAAAGCCCTTCTGAGCCGTCGGAATCCCTGTGTCACCCTTCCTACCTTGACCCGTATCCTCTCCCTCCTGCTCCTTCCCATGTTTAGTTCCGATAACCTCGCGCTCGGCCCCTAGAGGCTCATCCAGGATCTCCTCCCCAGACGGGCCACTGGTCTTGACTCCCTTAATTGAGTCATCCTCCTGTGATTCAGCACCAGGGCCAGGCTGAGTGCCTTCCCCTCCAGCCCCCTCCTGACTCCTGATACTACTCGCCTTACTAACCGCCACGCTGTCTGGCTCCTCCGCCCGGAGACCCAGGCGTTTCCCCCCTTCGGGATCCACCTCATTCGCGCCCTTCCAATCCGCCGGTCTCATCTGCGGCACGGGGCCCCCCAGCGCAGGCTCGCCCACAACCTCCTGACCCCCAGCCCCCCCGGCGCCGACTCCCTCCCCCTCCCCAACGAACCTCCACACAACAGCAACGCGATCGCACGCCTTGGCCCCCTTCCTACTCGACCCCTTGATCCCATCCATGCCCTCCCAGGGCACCTCGAACACGCCGCTCTCGTCCGGCGCCCCGGCGGCCCCCTCCGCCTCCGCCCCGCCCCCTTCGAAGAAGGCGTTGAACCACGCGTGCGCCACGGCCGTCACAACCGTCCACCCGTCGCCCAGCCGCGGCGCCCGGTTGCGCCGCTCCAGCGCGACCTTGACGTCGCCGCCGGCGAGGCGGATCGGCGATCGCGGGCGGAAGACGACGGCCTGGCCGCCGGGCTCCGAGGCCGACGCGAAGGTCGCCGAGGGGGATCCGGGCGCCTCGGTGGGAGGCGGGGTGGTGGGCGGGTTTGGCGATGAGGCGGGGGAGTCTGGGATGGTGATAGTTCTGCTCTTGGCGTGGCGGCTGAGCCTGTTGGGGCTGCCGGTGACGTTCCTGTTGCTCGACGTGGCCTTGGGCATGGAGTTTGTCATCCTGAGGAAGAAGGACGATGCCTTTGAGCTGCCGTTCGAGGCCTTGGAGCTGCTTCTCTCGGGCGTCCTGTCACCCTTGGCCCTTATCCCCTGACCGCGCGCGATCCCCCGGTAGTCTGCATCCTCGACGATCTCGTCGTCATCGTCGGCACCGGCGATGCCGTACCCAGCCATGTCGGAGACCAGATCGACGATGCCCGCGCCGCCGGGCGCGCCGGCCTCGACGACGATGCGCTCGTCGCCCGTGAACGTGTGCAGGACCTCGATGCGCTTCCCCTCGTCGGCGAAGCCCTCCACCGACACCTTGACGCCGTGCCGCAGGCCCCAGACGTGCACCTCGAGCACCTCGACGGGCCGGTCCGCGAACCTCTTGCCGCCCTTGGTCCACCTGTCCACGTAGCTGATCCACCGCAGCTGGCTGGGGATGCTGACGCCGGCGCCGAACCGCGGCCGCATCCGCCGCTCGGTGAAGCGCGCGAGCGCGTCCTCGGGCGCCCAGCCGCACTCGGAGATGAGGTAGCTGCACGCCATGCTGCCGGATCGGCCCTTGCCGGCCTTGCAGTGCACGACCACCACCCTGTCATCCTTCTTCGTTTTCGTCTTCTCCCTCTTCTTATCTTTGCCGTCGCCGTCGCCGTCGTGGCCATCCCCTCCCGCGTCGTCCTCCACCCTTCCGCCATCCAGCGCGCCCCCGCTCAGCCAGTTCCGCATGCTGGCCATGATCATGGGCACGAGCGCGAACGGTGGCGGGTGGTGGTCCGGCCACGGGTAGTGCCGGATCCGGCCGTAGACGGCCTCGTCCGGGTATCCGGTCCCCTCGGCCCGGAACTCCCATATCGCCCAGCCGTCGCCGTGCCGGGCGTCGAGGAAGGCGACTAGCCGGTCCAGCGGGTTGCGGTATGCCAGCTGCGGGTATGTCTGGGAGGGGCCGGAGCTGGAAACGGGGGGTCAGCTTGTTGGTTGGTTGGCCGTCAAGGAATTGGGGTGGGCGAAGAGGGGGAACTGGCTGGAGTTTTTTGGGGGAGAGGGGTGGAAGCAGGGGTTGGTGCAGGCAAAGAAACTTACGTCGCGATAATGTTAGAGGTGACATAGCAGAGGTCAAGGCCCGTCTCCGAGTGCTGGGAGCGGGGCCCGGCCACGATTTGGCGCAGTAAACTTGTCATTTGCTTGCAGGGAAACTTGGTAAGAAAACTTTCGAGGACTCAGGCGTGTCAAAAGTCAACAGAAAGGTTTCATTCATCCATATATGGGCGAGAACACCAGCTTTTGGTTCAGGGTATATCAAACATGGACCCCCCCTAACGACCTACGTCATTGATAAGCGTCGCTAGAGACTGGTGTGGCGCCTACCTAGCCCTCCCACACTTGCAGAAGAAGGAACCCCCCTGCATCCTGCCGCTCATCCCTCGCATGACCTTGTCACAAATCACTACCTACGCTGCCTCCCGTCTACTACTATGTAGGTAGAGACGATGATAAAGCACTTTGCCGTTCTAGACCACCTGCACGGTAATATCGAGTTTGGTTGTCTACCCTACCTACTACCTCCTTGAGTGGCGAGGTAGTTGCTACCCACCTCTGTAAATGCGTAGAATCCTGTCTGAAACATCGTCATCCGCAGGAGGGAAGTGTAGGAGGGAGAAGGCAGCAGGAAAGGACAATAAACAAGACCAAAAAAAGGGGTCAAGCAGATGAGGAAAAGCAGCACGCCACCCGATTGGAAACGTCACCCCATCCTATCTTACGCATCCTGGAAGCTCTTGTAAGAGAAATATAAGCTGGTTAGGAGAGTAAGAAAACGCCTAGCAAGCAAGACCTTATTAGGAGAGTATCGAGCCTAGTTCATTGTTCATTCATTGCCTCCCCAAGTCTCGTCAGCGGTGTTACACGTGCCATTCTCTCCTGTTCCCCTCCTCTCCCTTCCAACGCAACCCCCCCCCCTTTCTCCATCTTCCCATCTCCCGTCTGGCCCCCCCTCCAAATTCGCTTGTAGGTGTGCCCCCGCTTGTCGTGAGGCGATTGGGGGTCTCGTTACACTCGCTCGCCCTGTCGCTCGATCACCCTGTCACGGGTAGTTCATTGCGACTTTACCGTATCCGCATCGTAAGCCGTTCCCGTCGAGTATTGTCCATCGGCTCGCCCTCCAAAGAACGCCCCCTACGACGTCTTCTTGGGAGCAGCGGTGCCGTTGACGTACTTGTTGACGTCGGTGGCCGAGTGAAACTGCCTCGCACCGCCCTTGGCGCCGTCCCAGACCTGGCGGAGCACCGGCGGCGTGCCCTGGGCACCGACGAGGTTGTCGACGCGGGCCTCGAGCTGGGCGAATGAGTTCTGCACGTGGCTGCTCTGGGAGAAGCGGGCGCGGAGGAAGGCGGTGTAGACGGCGAGGAGGATCCACGAGCGGCGCTGGAAGAGGATGGCGGAGAACAACAGGCGGACCCACAAGAGGATCTCGAGCCCCGAGACGACCGACATGGACATGTCGTAATATTGCTTGACGAACCCGCCAATTGAATCGGCGAGCGGATGAGTCGCATACTGTGGCTTACCGTTCGGCGAAGCGCCGGCGGGGGCGATGACCTTGGGGGGTACAATCGTGGGGATGAGGTTGGCACGAGTATAGGTGGCGACGTGGAATACCGAGTAGATGCCATAGGGGAGCATGGCGAGGGGATACTGGGGCATGAAGAGCCACACGATGGCCATGGCTAAAGATTCAGCCAGGTTAGCGGGGCTGCACGAGTTGCCAATCTTGCTCCAGCGGAAAGAGGGAGAAGACGAAGGACCTACCCAGATACTGGATGTTCTCGTCAGACAGATATCCCAGAGCACCGCCGGGCTGCTTTGCGCCCGTCTTTTGGCGAGCCCGCCACGTCTTGTAGACCACGATGCCGTACGTGACAGCGGCGGCGATGAAGGTGAGGCGGTAAGAAAACCGGGCCATTCCGGAGTAGTAGTTCATGCGGAGCCATGACAGCGAGTATCGGAAAAGGGAGAGTATTAGGGTCAAATGCCTGGGACACGTGCGTTGTCAGCACTGCGGTACTGGGTCTCAAAGGATGTCGGTGAAGCTGCAGGGTTCCGAGCTTGTGCCATCTCCAACAGAGATAGATCCCTTGGCGCCAGAGCACGCTGTTGCAGGAGACAGTTTCGAGGAGGAAGAGCTAGGAAAAGACGAGAACATACCCGGCAAACCAGACAACTATGTCGAGGAGCTGAACGTTAGCAGGGCCGTAGCTAGAACGAGGACCCATGCACTCGGGTTAGTTCCACGTACACTGCAGAGTCTGGGCCAGCCTTGCCATCCGTTGGCCGAGGGGCAGGTCTGCTGCCGGAGGAGCCATTATGGGAGAAATGCTGGTTAGCTTAAAGTGTGGTGCAGATGCAAGAGGCGAGGGTGCGGAGCGTCTGGGCCGGGTTGTCAGGGTGTCGGGTTGTCAGTCTGGAGATGTTGAGGTTGTCTACCTATTTCGCGGTGACGGAAAGCTCGATTAGGTGGCCAGAGGTGGCTGGCTGTTTGGAGGTGGGAATTTTGGAAATGGTCGGTGCGTCAATTGCCGGGGAGTGGGGAGGTCAGCTAGGTAGGGGGGTATCAGGCAGGGGTGGGGTCTGGTTTGGTTGACGTCTGCGTGATGCGATGACAATCAACTTGTGGGCTGGGCTTCACTAGCGAAAAGGCTAGCTCTGGGTCAAACGATCAAACCAAAACCCGGAATGCGAAGGAACCTCCTGCAGTAATAATGTGACCAGCCGTTCAAGTGTTCGACAAAAAATAGCGGCACTGCCCTCCCCACGTCACAGTTCAGTAGCTTTTGGCTTCGTCATCGAGGCAACCTCCACCAATCACCATGCCTCCCAAAATAGGCGTTTTCACGTGCTGTTGCGGGAGCATGATTACGCAGATACCACGCCTACCTACAGCAGCTACCTATCTGTCCATGGATGCTGCCGCAACATTAACAGATCGATAATGACATCGTGATTGGTTGGGGGCAAACGCCGGCGAAGGTGTTTCCTGAGCTTATCGACGTACCTAGATCCTTGGGGATTTGACCTTGGTTGTTAGTGAGCTCGAGCAAACAACATCAGACAAATCAATCTAGCCCCAGTCCGATGCCTCCCATTTGAAACAGCCCCCAATACGGCCCGTGTAACCGATCTTAGGGAATCTAGATCTATCCGATGCAGATATGGCTGATTTACATGCCATTGTCCACCCTTCGATCTGCAACATCCCGAGACTCGCTGTATTGTCCTTGACTGTGATGGTTCCTCAGGTGTGACGCGGATGCAGTGGCCCGTTTGCAGCTGCCAAACCCGGCCCTGGCAGGTGCTTGGGAGCGACATATTTTGAACCGACATTTCTGGTCCTCACTCAGTTGGGCTACAAATTATTATTTAAAAGGCCTCCCCATACTCCTCCTCGAACGGCCATTATCACTTTAACCCTACGAATCTCCGTTTCTCACGAATCTATCTCGCCAGATGGCCACTACCGGAACTCTCCAGCGCCTCTCGGCCGCGGCCCTGGCCGAGCTCATCCTCGCCGAGCAGAACCCCTCCAACCCCGCGGTAGCGATTATAGACGTGCGGGATGACGGTGAGAAAACCCGCGTGTTCTAGGCCGGGAGATGCCTATTACGGATGCTGATTGCTGATTCCTGCTTTGGGGACGTCTAGACCACATCGGCGGCCACATCAAGGGCTCCCAGAACATCCCGTCCGGCCGTCTCGACGCCATGCTGCCGACCCTTGTCCGTCAGCTGCAGGACAGGCAGACCGTCGTCTTTCACTGCGCGCTCTCACAGCAGCGGGGCCCGGGGGCCGCGCTGAGGTATATCCGCGAGCGGGAGCGCATGTTCCCCAGCAGTGGCCAGGCTGCCTCGAGCAATACCGACGAGCAGAAGGACGGAGAGAAGAAAGAGACACAGGTCGTGCAGAGGGTCTACGTATTGGATCGTGGATTCGTGGGCTGGCAGGAGGTGCATGGCGAGGACGAGAGGTTGACCACGGGATATCGCAAAGATCTCTGGCAGGACGGCTATTGGGGTTGAGGCCGGCCTGGAGGTTGCTGTCAAGCCAACCGCTGCTTTCGGCCAGGAATGTTCCCCCAAAAACCGCGTTGGGAAACCATGCCACCCGTCCTGGTTAGCTACACCATGATGAGCTACTAGCAGCCTCTTTACCCCTGATGGTACCAACATGGGATTCGGTGGGTGGGCTAGTCTTCAAAGGGCTGTCTGTTAGCAATGCCATTTCGCCTCAAATGGTACTTGGATTCCCTGAAACCCCGATCACGACCCCAACCCCGACCCCGACCATGGTCGTACTGTTATTGGCTTGATTACAATTCGGATCGGTCATCTGAAAGCAGTTGCTATCCTCGGCATCTTCAGATCCCGTCAGCTCTGACAAACCCCCCCCCCTCCCATTGCTGACCTCGCCGGCTCTCCAGGTGCAAACGGAAACGGCATATTGAGTTTTATTTTATTTCGCTTGATGGGTTGCGGCGCGCGATGAGCTCGCCGGTTCCGCTGCTCGCAAGCATGAGTAGCCTTCAACTCTATTCTTCACCTACAAAATGCCAGCCTTCTAAACTATTACCGTCTAACAGAGTGGTGTGATCTTCCCGGTCCTCAGCTCTTCCGCCACTTGCTTTGACACCTCGGCCCAGCGGAGGTTGGCGTCTGCCTCGGCGTCATAGGCGTAGAGCCATCTGTTCCTCATCTTCACTGATTCCGGGTCTATCTCGCCCCCCTGGTCGAGGTTCTTGAGAGCGTTGTGCCACCGATCACGGAGATCCTCTCCATTTCCTTGGCTGAGTCTCGTCCGAGCAAACCTGAGCTTCTCGTACGTTCGGGTCTGCATATCACATTAGCCCATTTTATCTCTCCCGGGACGTTCGGCCAAACCTACGGCAAGCGGCACGTTCCCCTTGCCCGCCAGCTTCAGACACACGGCCAAGACGGCACCGCTCTCCGTTGCCTGGCTGGCCCCCTGCGCGCTAGTCGGGAGATGGGGATGGCAGCTGTCTCCCACCAGGGCCACCTTGTGGCTCTTGGAGACCCACGACGGGATGGGGTCTCGGTAGCAGATCTTCCAGTCGAGGCATGCCTCGGTGTTCTCGAGGGCAGCTGCTATCCGCGGGTCCAAGGTCCGGATGTGCTCCCGCACCTCGTCCATGTCCCCGTCCTGGAACCACGACTCCTTGATCTCCAGGTCCTTCTCGTCCGAGAGCTTCCGCGTGATGATCCAGTTGAACTCCTTCCCCCCGCGGAGGGTGTTCTGGACCAGGTGCGTGTCGTCGCCGATCCAGATGTTGACGCAGTCGTGGTCCACAAAGTCGCGGCACCGCGGGTCCTCCCTCAGGTGCTCCCCCGGGAAATACGCGCGCCAGCACGAGTACCCGGAGCTCTTGGGCGCGTCGGTGAAGCCGAGGACCAGCTCCCTGGCGCGCGACTTGATGCCGTCGGCGCCGACGATGAGGTCGGCGGTCTCGACGCCGCCGTCGGCCAGCGTGACGCTGGGCGCGTCCTCGTCGAAGGCGACGACCTCGCAGCCCGTGCGGATCTCGATGCCCGCGTCGCGCACGGCCTGCAGCAGCGCCTCGTGGTAGTCGCCCCGGTGGCCGATGTAGCCGGCCATGTCCATCAGCGGCTGCTGCGCGAGGATCTTGCCGTCGTGCCAGCGCCGGATCTGCATGTCCTCGGCCTGGTTGCCGATGCTGGTCAGCTGGTGGTATAGCTCCTTGCCGCCCCAGCGGTCGAGCAGCTTCAGCGCGTTCTCGCCGAAGCCGAGAGAGTCGCCGAGGCGCTTGAACTGCTTCAGCCGCTCGAAGACGACCACCTCATGTCCGTGGTGCTTGAGTGCTAGGGCGGTGGCGCAACCGCCCAGGCCTGCCCCGATGACAATCACTTAGATGGGTTTAGCAGGGTCCAGACATTTTTATTTAGAGAGACTTGTAAGAGAGAAAAGGGGGGTTTAACACCTTTTATCTGCTCCGTGTTTTTAGACATCGTTGATCAATAAGAAAGGAGAATGACACTTGCGAATATTCAATATAAACTAGTAGAATATCAAGGCTCGGTAGTCAGGGGATGCAAGAAAACTAAAAGGATGCCAGGATATTAATAAATAAACGGCCGGCAACGGCCGGTTGGCGGCACTTGCTGAGCTCCATGTGCTCCATGAGCTCCGTGAGGGGTATCGACAATAGTGGCTCGGCACTGGTGTTGATATGTTGGCCAACCGTATCGGCAGACGAGACAGGCGTCTCTCCGAGTGTCCAACGTCAATCCCCAACACGATGTATTATCGATAGCCATGGCCGAGTGTCTCGTCTTGCTGGGAGGTTAAGAATTATAGCCATACTTTACACTTTATGATCGACTGGAAAAAGACGGGGAGGTCTGGTTACATCCTCACCCACATCTGCGAGGTACACAGCGAGTGGGCCGAGCTGCCGCCGCTTTAACGGAAGCCAATGGGGTTTTGCTGGGCGTACCTGGGCAACATGCTATTCTGTCTGGGGTCTGTGCGCCACAGGTGGTGCCGGGCCGCCAGGACCTTTGACAGTTGTGCTGCCGGAGCCCGCCAGGCGCTGGGCCACCGGCCAGGCGATTGAATTGAATGCTGCGCCGGCGATTGCAATAAACGCTGCGCCATCGGTTGAATTGAACGTTGGGCGTCGGGCTACTAGCGAGGCGATGGAACTGAACGCCAGTAGTGCACCACTTACCTACACGTAGGCAATTGCGTTTAATTAATCGCCTGGGCAGCGTTCAATCCTGGCGTTTGATTCAATCGCCTGATGTTCAGTTCAATCGTCTAGCTGGTGACGCCCGGTGGCCCAGCGCTGCCGGCACAGCGTTCAACTCAATCGCCTGATGTTCAATCCAATCGCCGGCGCAACTTCCATTCAATCGCCAGGAAAGCGGTCAATTCAACCGCCAGCGCGGCGTTCAATTCCATTGCCTGGCGTGTAAGTTGAGTGGTGGTGCCACCAGAAAGTTAGGAGCACCTGTCAGAATTCCCGGCGGCCCGGCACCATTTGTGGCGCACAGACCCCAGGCACGAATAGCAAACTGCCCAGGCACGCGCAGCAAAAACACAGCCAATAAGACCGAAACGGACGCCTCAATCTGACAAGTAGCCCCGCCCGGAACATGCAACTCCATGTGGTTATCTATCTCCCACCCCACTACACTTCACGCCAGACAGTTCTGATGCCATCAACGCCGACCTACCCTATTCACCTTCCCAGATACCAACGCTAAACGAGAGGAATGGGATGGGCAGCCTACATGGTCAAATCGTACCACCGAACAAGGCCAAAGATAATTCCAACCCGAGATGGATCGCCTGCCGCAGGAGATTACTGCTAATATAATCTCCCAGTTCGCAGGGGACGGCCGCAACCACGGCTGCAACCACGGCTGCAAAGACGGCTGCAACTACGGCAACGACGATGGTAGCGACGACCGCCCCGCCCTTGCCCCGTACGCCACCGTGTCGCGCGCGTGGCAGCAGCGCATCGAGGCCATAACCTTTGCCCACATCACGCTCAACCCAGCACGCCTGGCATCGCCCCTCACAGCGCAGGCCCTGACACCCGACCGTGTGCGTCGCTTCGTCCACTCTATCTATGTCGACGTGATTCTGCCGCCGTACGACGAGGAGGCGCGGGGCCGGGTTGAGGATGACGCTGAGAGGGCTGGTAACGACGCTGCATTCACCGATGCTGTCCGGAAGGTTTTCGCTTTGCTTTCGACGCCCGCGTCAGCTTCAGCTGTGCCTAGGGATGCTAATAACAACGATTATGGCGGCGACAGCGGTTATCGCCCTCGTATCCTCCTTTCCTTAGGCGCCCGGTGTGTTAGTGACGTCGAGGACCTGGAGGCAAGGAAATACAGGTGCAGTGTTCTCATGTTTGACAGGGCCAAGGACATTTTCGAGCTGCGCTACGAGAGCTCGTATCTCGACCTAAGGCTAGCAGAGGCCCTGCCTAAGCTGAATTGCATCTCACAGTTCTACGTCAAGGCCAGGAGAGCCCACCGGACGTTTGCACCACGGGCGCTGTGTCTTATAGCGTCAAGGATATCAAGTCTAGAGAGTATAAACTGGGAACTTTTTGACAACGAGAAGAGGGATGCAGCACTTAGGAAAAAGTTAAGAGCAGGTAGGCTTGACCATTTGCTAGGCAGACAGAAGGCACAGGCTAACCAAAAGATATACAGATTTTGCCAACGCTTTACAAATACTGCCCTCTACCCTCCAAAACTTCAATCTCTCCTACGAAAGACGCGAGCCCTCAGACCACTCCTTCCAAACCCCTAGCCTTCTAGATGAAGCAGACCAGGACAACAACGACAAGCTAAGCCTTGCACTGCACAAGCTCTCCCATCGCCTCACCAGCTTCCATCTAGAGGCCAGCGTTGGCCCAGAGGTCCTTTGGCCGTTAGAACATAGAGAATTGGACAAGCAGCAGCAGAAAGGAGACGATAGCAGCGACAGCAATCGTCCTCTGCTCTGGCCAAACATGCAGCAATACTCGATCGACCCAGGCGCCATTGCCCCGTCAGGCGAGTGGCGCTACATGCGACGACCAGACGCCACAGAGTATTCGGAAGAAGACGGAGACTCGTACGTCTCAGAGACTATTCCAGTCCCAGGCGACGAGAAAAATGACTATTTTCGCGATAAACTAGACCAAGACGCCGCCATGTCTCTGCTGCTAGCCGCTGCGCGGGCTGCGGGCCGCATGCCAATGCTCCACTCTATGTTCTTTGTGCTGCACCCGCCTACTCCTGACAACGACACGCTGTATGTCTTCTACGATGTGAATCGTAGTGAGTGCTTGGCTCGTGGGGGTCGAATTGGTCCAGCAAAGCTGAAGATCGAGACCTACCCTGTATTTGTCCCAGACGAGGAGGTCATGGAAGCTTGGAGGGCAGCCGCAAAGGAACATACAGGTGCCGAGTCTGGGCTTGAGGTGAAGATCATAGATATCATGGAGTGGAAAATGTCTGTGCTAAGAGCGTCTGAAGCGCAGGCGTTGATTCCAGGACGAACCTTGACACCATGACCGCCGTTTATCAAGCCATCGATCAAAGACTATGGAAGAAGGAGATCCTGCGGTTGAGAAAGAAACACGACGGGGAACTGGTGACAGAGGGTCACATCGAATCGGCTAGTCGGGCAAAACTTGAGGAATTCGCCAGAAACGAGTTGTTTCTAGAGAGCCTTGCTTTTGCCGGACTGCAGAACGATACAATTGAGTTTGAGTCAAGGCATCTCGATCAAATATTTGACCGCCTGGTAAGCGAAGTGGAGTTTCCGGAGCAAGTCCTCCTTGACACCCTACAAGGAGGGTCTGATGTGAAAATCACAATTATAAAGTCCCTAGCAACACAACCGAGAATCCCGTTAAGCATCATCGATTTAACACCTTCTTGGCTTGCAAATAGCGAATCTACACCTTGGAAGAGTGTGGTCCTGGGCATGCTACAGCGTTCCCGTCCAGACTTGACAAACAAGCCCGTTGCAGCCGTGATAGCGTGCCTGGATGACCTGCATTGGCATGTCAGATCGGCTGCCGTCGACGTGTTAAAGGCGCAGTCCAGCTTAGCTGGCGAGACTGTCGCGGCTGTGGTAGCGTGCCTGGATGACCCAGACTTGGATATTAGACAGGCTGCTGAAATTGTCTTGGCAGAGGCTATACTAAGACATGGGAAATTATATTCTACTCTTCTCAGCGGTCCATTTGTAGCATCACTATATAAGATTCTATTGCAGCGCAGTTTTAAGAAGCAGCTGAGTTGGTATGTTGAGAACAGGATATCCTACGTAAACATGCCAGATAGGGTCACAAATGCCAGGATTGATAATATGGAAGAGTTCATATACATGGTTAACAAAGCGCGGCCACCAGGCATTCTATTGATGGCTCTAGGTTCACAGCAGGGATGAGAAACAACAAATATAGAGTAGTCTTGCAACCTTCTTCTCTTATTTTATTTTTCATAGCGTGCCACATAAAGGGCCTGGGAGGCCGGGAAATATATAAGTGTGACGGGCTGCGCCCGGAAGTGGCCTCCCAGCCTCATCTGTTGAGCGCAGGGACCACATTTGGTTGACCTGGCAACACGCAGGGGCCTACACCTAGCTACTGGTCAGGGAACGCGGCCCTGACAGGATCTCTCGTTTTTTCCCCCCTTTCCTTTCCTCAAGATTGATGTACTCGTAGAGTGGCCTAGCCAGTTGCAATACTACTGCCTTGAGACCGTTACACCAGGGCTCGCCTAGGCATGCGAGGATGATCAGGGCACGACATGGACAACTCTATGCGAGTGTTCTTAATATGGACTCTGTTTAAAATAGTTAGTGTTAGACCCTAATATGTGATAAGTTTGGAGTCGTCTTCTTTTATAGTAGTGGTGATGTAGAACGAGTTTCTGTTGGATTTAGAACCAAGGTTGGAAAGGCCCCATGCGAATAGGCATGTTTGTCCCTGCAGGCTACTGGTAGAGTGCCGACTATTTCGGTCCTCTGGGTTGGAAACGTCTTGATAGAGGTTTGGGTAGTGCCGTTACATACGAGCCAAGAGAAGATACAGCCAAAGGACAAGCTCCAAGGTAAGAACTGGAAGCTGGCACCTCCTTTCGCTACAAGGTAGGTAAGCAAATGATACGTGAAGCTTTTGGGGCAAGTGACAAAGTGGGTCCCAGAACGGAAGCCTCGGATTGGAGGAGGAGTCGACATGACACGGGAATTTTAGTCGGCGCGGCCCGCACAAGCTAGCCCGCCCGCCGAGAAATATGAAAATTGGGATCTCATCATTCCGTTCCGGGTTTCTACGCTTTGGCCTCCACCTGCGCAGTTCTGTTCAGTGATAAGTCGTCGCCATCTTCATCTCGCCAAGGCCCGAGGCTGTCCGCCCTCGTTGCCCCTTGCCCCTCACCACCGAGATGGCGCCCTCTCACGAAGCCGCCGTCAGCCACATCTCGGCTGCCGTGAGGGCCTTGTTCTTCCGGCGCGAGTCGTTCCGCGTCTTCCACGGCTCCACCAACAGCACCCGGCCAGGCCACTCCGGCCGGGTGGTCGACATCAGCGCCCTCTCCAACGTCCTCGAGGTCGATGAGGCGTCGCAAACGGCCATCGTGGAGCCGAACGTGCCCATGGACAAGCTCGTTCGGGCGACCCTCGCCCGCGGCATGATCCCGCCCGTTGTCATGGAGTTCCCGGGAATCACCGTGGGCGGCGGCTTTGCCGGCAGCGCAGGCGAGAGCAGCTCGTTCAAGTACGGCTACTTCGACCAGACGGTCAAGTCCGTCGAGATGGTGCTGGCGACCGGGGACGTCGTCAAGGCCTCGCCGTCGGAGAACCCGGACCTGTTCCGCGGCGCAGCAGGGACGGCCGGCACCCTAGGCATCACCACAAAGCTGGAGCTCGGCCTCATCCCCGCGAGGCGCTTTGTCGAGCTCGCATACCGCCGCTGCGCAACCGTGCCGGAAACGATTGCAGCCGTGCGGCAGGAAACCGAAAACCCAGAGAACGACTACGTCGACGGCATCATCTTCTCTAACACTCACGGCCTCGTCATGACGGGCAAGCTCACGGATGATATCCCTCAGACCAAAAAGCCGCAAACATTCAGCGGCGCGTGGGATCCGTGGTTCTACCTCCACGCTGAGGCAAAATCGCTGCAAACTGCTCCTTCCACAGACCACATTCCAATCGCCGAGTACCTCTTCCGCTACGACCGCGGCGGTTTCTGGGTTGGAGCCGAAGCGTTCAAGTACTTTTCCTTTGTCCCCTTCAATCGCTACACCAGGTGGTTCCTCAACGACTTCATGCACACGCGCATGCTATACCGGGCCCTCCAAGGGAGCAACATGTCCTTCGGGACCATGGTCCAGGACCTCTCGCTGCCGTACGACACGGCCGCCGACTTCATCGAGTACACGTCCCGGGACCTGGGCATCTGGCCGCTGTGGCTCTGCCCCCTCCGCGCCACCACAGCGCCCACGTTCCACCCCTTCACCACGGACGAAAGGGGCGACGGGTCGCCGCAGCCGATGCTCAACATCGGGCTCTGGGGCGCCGCGTCCAGGGACATGGACACCTTCGTCCGCCAGAACCGCGAGCTGGAGGCCCGGCTCACCGAGCTGGGCGGCCGCAAGGTGCTCTACTCGCACACGTACTACACCGAGGGCGAGTTCTGGCGCCTGTACGACCGCGCCTGGTACGAGGGCCTGCGCCGGCGGTACGAGGCCACCTCGCTGCCGAGCCTCTACGACAAGGTCCACGTCGACGTCGACAAGGCACGCAAGGCGCGGGGCACGTCGTGGGTCCGCCGGCTGGCTGCCCTGTGGCCGCTTCCCGGGCTCGCGGGGATCTGGTCGGCTATTCGGAGCGGGGATTACCGGATCCATCGGAGGTATTGGAAGGCCATGGAGGCGGGCGAGAGGTGAGACCGGTCATGGCGGCTGGCTTGACTCGATATCGAATGTTCTAAGCTGGTGGAAGGCAATGACCACGTCAGTCACAGCCGCAACCGTCACTGCCAGGGGCAATGCGTCAATAGATGGCTCGTATTGGGACTACCAAAGGCTAGGCTTCATTCAAATGTTGCAGTGGTCAGGCCCGTTGCATTTGAGGAGCGATGCCGACGCCGACGCTAACGCCGACAACCCTGCCGACAGCAATGAGGGGGTTGGCAACAGCAGTGGCCAGTAAGGACGGTGAGGGGAGCGGGGAGGAAACGCAGAGGAGTCTTCATGGAGACGATAAGTCAAACAACAGTATAGACATGGGGCGACGGGCAGCTCTGTGTCTAAGTAGTCGTCTTGTTCAGGCGGACTCCGTGGTGGGCAGCCTCCCAGGAAGTAGTGCTTGGTGGTGTAAGCGGTCATTTTCTAGGCTAGCAAGCCCAGGCTAAAGCGGCGTGAGGTCCGAGGAAAACATCCCACAAAACGTGGGGTACCAATTCTCGGATAAGCAACTGCGGAGAAGGACTCCAAAACCATCTGCCGATTTAACGCCAACCCCCGAACCTCCCGTGTCAAAGTGTGGGGAGTTGAGCGGGGATGGGATGCGGGGGGATTGCAGATGATGGCAACCCATCGGACTTTAGAGAACCCATTCATGAGCAAGATGTGCCTTCCTTTTAACCGTCTTCCGTTGTCAGGTATCTGGCCGACACACCTGAGAATATTTGTCGGTTCTGTAGGCAAGGTCAGTATTGGGACACACTTGCTACCGCACCACGACATCAGACATCAGCTAAACCCCCTCCAACTCCAAACATGGAGGATACGTATAGCGGCGTCCCATCGCGGCTGAGTAAAGAAGCGGCAGAATGCCGGGCGCGCCTACTTGGGAATCGCACCCTGCCGGCCAGCCAACCGCGGAAACACGGCGTTCGTCTGCCCCCGGATACAACGCTTGAGCAGTTCGAGTCCGCCATCCAGGACTTGAGAGGCAAACTCGGGCCCGATAACGTTGAGGTTAACGACAAGGCCTTGGTCGACGGGTGGTATCTGGAGCACCCCAACACCCATGATGCTTTCCACATCGTCGACCAGGAGGAGCTCGTCAGCAGCGCTGCCGTGTTTCCTGGATCCACGGAAGAAGTGCAGATCATCGTCCGTTGGGCCAACCAATACGGCATACCGATATATCCCATCTCCCTGGGGCGAAATGTGGGTTACGGAGGGGCAGCTCCACGGGTCCCCGGCGGCGTCGTGATCGACCTAGGTCGCCGAATGCACAATATCCTC
Organism: Phialemonium atrogriseum; assembly: GCF_030411735.1. Classification (NCBI taxonomy): domain Eukaryota; kingdom Fungi; phylum Ascomycota; class Sordariomycetes; order Cephalothecales; family Cephalothecaceae; genus Phialemonium; species Phialemonium atrogriseum. The sequence goes on from NW_026848147.1 coordinate 713,257, forward strand.
AAGATCGACGGCGAGAATGCCAGCTGCGTCGTCGAGCCCGGGGTGACGTACTTCAAGCTCTACGAGGAGATCCAGAGGCAGAAGTTGCCGTTGTGGATTGACCCGCCCGACCTCGGAGGCGGGAGCGTGCTCGGCAACGCCATCGACCGGGGGGTGGGATACACGCCGTACGGCGACCACTTCGCGAACCACTGCGGCATGGAGATCGTGCTCCCTAGCGGCGAGCTCCTGAGGACGGGGATGGGGGCCATGCCCGGCCCCGACGGTGAGGACAACCCGACGTGGCAGTCCTTCCAGCACGCCTTCGGCCCGTCGGTCAACGGCATCTTCTCGCAGAGCAACTTCGGCATCGTCACCAAGATGGGGTTCCACTTGATGCCCGAGACGAATAACCAGTCGTACTGCTTCACCTTCCCGCACGACGACGACTTTGAGCAGATCGTCGACATCATCCGCCCGCTCGCCCAGCAGCGCATCCTAGGCAACATCCCCCAGCTCCGGCACGCCATCCAGGAGCTCAACGTGACGGGCCGGCCCAAGTCGTCCTTCCACTCGGGCGCGGGCCCCATGACGCGCGACGAGGTCCGCTCGGCGGCCAAGGAACTGCCCCTCGGCGACTGCTCGTGGGTCTTCTACGGGACCCAGTACGGGCCCGCCGAGACGATCCAGTCCCAGCTGGAGGTGATCAAGGCCGCCTTCGGCCGCATCCCGGGGTCCCGGTTCTTCCTCCCGTCCGACGTGCCCGCCGACCACTACCTGCACTCGCGCTCGCTCGTGTGCGCCGGCGTGCCGGTGCTGCGCGAGCTGGACTGGCTCAACTGGACGCCCAACGGGGCGCACCTCTTCTTCTCGCCGATCGCGCCGACGCGGGGCCGCGACGCGCGCACGGTGCACGACCTGATCGCCGCGGCGCACGCGCGGCACGGGTTCGACCTGTTCCCGACGCTGTGCGTGGCCGGGCGCGAGATCCACTACATCGCCAACATCGTGTACGACCGGGCCGACGCCGCCGAGAAGCGCCGCGCCGTGCGCCTGATGCGCGAGATGATCGCCGAGTGCGCGGCGCGCGGCTTCGGCGAGTACAGGACCCACCTGCTCTTCGCCGACCAGGTCGCCGCCACGTACAGCTGGGGCGACCGCGCGCTGATGCGGCTCAATGAGACTATCAAGGATGCACTGGACCCCAACGGCGTGCTGGCGCCGGGGCGGAATGGTATCTGGCCTAGGAGGTATAGGGGGAAGGGGTGGGAGCTGGGGGCCGAGGACGTCGACATGGATAGAATCGGGCCTAAAGCATGACCTGGAGGTCTGCCCATGAGTGCAAAACTTGTTTGGGACCAGCTTTGATTTTGACTACCGCCATGCTTTTGATGTCGGGACAAGGTTGCAGAGCGCATGACTTGTCCTTAAACTTAGTACTTAGAGACAAGACAGTCAAGGTTATTTCCCGCCACTTCTCTGGATGGCACCGGTTACCCCCTCTCATCTAAGAGGACAACCGAACATGGTCTAGTGTGATAACCTTGAAGTCGGAAAATGCAAAGCGGCTCGGACAACCGGTGGTTACGAGTTTATTTCCTACATGGCAGGATGATCAAGTACAGTGGCACTGCCAGCAAAGTCTAACTTGCAGTCCCATTGCTCAAACCTAGGACTTTAAACTCCGACTATGGGGGGTTTATTCTTACCTCGGAAAGGCAGGCTGTCATTCCCACAGTACTATGTTCGTGAGAACCTTTCCTCTCCATCCGTCGACATTCATCTTCCCACAACCTACCCCAGATCTCAACAGCGACAGCACGTCCGCAAGACAAGAACAAGACGGCCAGAGACACCTAAAGCGAGGGCCACGGCCTCTCAAAGCCATGATTGCGAGCCTAGAGCCACACATGATCGTGCTCATCATCCTCCAAGTCCTCGGGTACGCATTAATCGCCATCGCAGTAGCATACGGCGCGCTGCTGAGGAGGAGAATCGGCCGCCTGACCCCGCAACGGAGGTGGCTATGGCTCTTCACCGCAACACTCCTCGGCCTGCTATGGCCCCTGACCTTGATGGGGCTCGGACTGCAGCACCTTGGCTGCTGCTCCACGATAGATGACGCCGCGGACGACGACATCGAGGCGCAAGACCAACAACCCGGGGAGATGCTGCCCCTTACCCCGGTCTCGACTGCGAGTGGGCTGGAGATTCCGGAGCCGCCACCGACGTATACGCCGCTGTGAGGCATTGACGGGGGACCCATTACGAGAGCCATTACGAGAGCCCCGGGGAAAAGGGGGGGGGGGGGGGGGGGGTGGGGGAGTGGGGGGGGGGGGGGGGGGGGGGGGGGGCGGGGGGGGGGGGGGGGGGCGGGGGGGGGGGGGGGGGCACG